>NC_047660.1:55888386-56204220 GCF_011762505.2 Arvicanthis niloticus | reverse complement strand
GGGGAAGGGGAAGGGGAAGGGGAAGGGGAAGGGGAAGGGGAAGGGGAAGGGGAAGGGGAAGGGGAAGGGGAGGAGGAGGAGGAGGAGGAGGAGGAGGAGGAGGAGGAGAAAAGAAAGAAGGGAATAAAGTATTCTTTTGGCTTTCCTGAATAGTAGGAACCTGCTTGAGCGAGTCTTATTTTGTTTTACTTTGTTTTCTCTGTGGTGCTTGGGTTGAATCCAGAGCCTAATGCATGCCAGGCAAGTGCTCTGTGCTTCCTCTCAGGAAAGAAGCAGTCCTCTCCAAGTCCTCTCTACGCAAGGGCTTCATACTTCACTGCCTCTTCCCACTCCCTTAGTTTCTCCCCAACTCTGAGGCCAGCTACTACCACTTGTCCCTTACTTCTTCTCTTAGGACAGAAATGACTGCAAACATGACTCTCACATGGGGAGAAAGGAGCCTAGTGCTGACCACCCTGGGAGCCTCTGATGAATTCTAATGAACTGTGGGAGGGGCTCACTCCATTGAAACTCACTCCATTGGGGATGTGAATGGGGTCCCCAAGCAGTTTCCACAGCTAAGCAGGGCTTTTTGCAAGCACAGAAAAAGATTGCATGTGGCCCAGACCTGAATGAACAGGGTGCGTAGGCTGTGGTCAACAAAGCCCTTTCAACTTCTCTGAAGAAAGAGGGAGTGAAATTGGGGTTGTGGTTATGTATGGTACCAGAATGTAGGAAAAAATGAAGCACATAAATAAAATGAATAAAATACATCTTCTAAAAAAAGAGAAAGAAAATGAAGATACTTCCCCCTCATCTGCTTTCATTTTACAACAGGTGGTCAAGTCAGTACAGAAGGCCTCTCGGTTCCCTGGTGCAGTCTGTAATCCCTAGCCTGGAATTTTTGGAAGACTACAGACATGGGTTTAACTATTTCCTAGACAAAGCCTCATTTTGATTCTTTCTGCCATATAAAGAGGTTTCTGGATGCCAAGAGACAGAAACAAGGGCGAGAATGTAGCATGGGTAGCATGCTTGCCCAGCATACACAAACCTCTGGATTCAGTCCCCAGCCTGAAACCAGATATGGTGGCACACACCTGTAATCCCCCACACACACCCCAAACTTGGGAAATGAAAGCAGAAGGATCAGAAATTTAAGGTCACCTTTGGCTACATAGCAAGTTTGAGGTTAGTCTAGGCTTCATGAGACTGTGTATGTGTGCAAATGCGAGTGTGTGTGTGTGTGTGTGTGTGAGAGAGAGAGAGAGAGAGAGAGAGAGAGAGAGAATATTTTTGATGCATGTGTGTGAGAAAATGTTTTTTGATTTTTCAAATATTATTTGTACCTTCCCCCCACCATGAGCAAGCCTGAAGAGACCTTGTTTACCACAACAAGGTCAAGTGACAGGATCTAGGTGGAGTTACCCACCTTGGCTGCCCGGAACACAGAAGCAGAACTGCCCCTGGGCTTGCCTTGAGACATCTCCGGCAGTGACCTGGAAGGGACTATGGATTATCCCACCCATCTGAAACCAGAAGGGGTTGTGGGTTGGGTCTTCCCCTTTAAATTGAGAGCTGAACATTAAAGCTTGGGGCCTTGATCAGAGAACTTTGTCTTGGCCTCATCTCTTCTCGCCCTCCTTCCCCTTTCATTCCCAGCCCCCCTTTCAAGTGAACCCAGTTGACTTGTGGCCACGGGCGGCTACAATTATTTATCTATTATTAATTTTTATACAAGTATACTGTAGCTGTCTTCAGACACACCAGGAGAGTGCATCAGATCCCATTACAGATGGTCGTGAGCCACCATGTGGTTGTTGGGAATTGAACTCAGGACCTCTGGAAGAGCAGTCAATGCTCTTAACCACTGAGTCATCTCTCCAGCACTTGTGTGTGTGTGTGTGTGTGTGTGTGTGTGTGTGTGTGTTTAGCCACTGTCCCCAGAAGACTATATAAACAAGATTGCCTAGCAGCCTGGGATCCAACCCACGAGTCTTCCTTTACAGGCAAGTGAACATCAACAGGCCTGTGGGTCCCACAGCTACACAGGGCAGGCAGCCCCTGGTCATGGGACAAGCTCCTTTCCCTTTCACTGCTGCATAAGGGGCCACACAGAGACATACACTCTCATATCTCTTGTTCCTTTTCAATAGTAAAAGTCCAGGATTTTTTTTTTCAGCTGAAAAATAAATGTATAGACACAGAGACTCTAGCATAAGGTTTGTCATCAGGCAGCCTTCTTTCTCTGAGGCTCATATTTATTGTGAGAGGAAACTACAAATTCTCATAAGTAGCTCAAAACTAGACAGTGGACCACAGGGCTAGGTATCCAGATCCTCCAGAGGACAGATGTACAAGGCACTGTCTTTCCCTCCCAGTGCTCCCAAGAGGAAGGATAATACAAGGACAATCAAAGTCATGCTTAAGGTGGCAAGTAAGCCTGAAAAAGGAGACTACTTCTCCAGAAGGAACCCATCCACTTACAAAAAGAGTTCTGAGGAGTGCAGAGTTGAGGCAGCAGAAGATTCTCCAAAGGCATGACCAGGAAAGGCATGTGGGAAATTGTTCCCACAGGAGCACCTCCACGCATGCTCCAAGCTCCCGTCTGGTTCCTCCAGACCTTCTTTTTGCTCGATTCCCATTGACGGATGTGTTGTGGTCTTTTGATTTCTCTGTCGGAGGCCTTTGGTAAAGTCTTATGATAAAGGGCCCCTGTTCTTAAAACATAGCATCATCCTTTCGTCAGCTTCCTAAGGCCTTTTAGCAACTGAAGAAACCGAGGCACAGGGACTAAGGTAAGCTCTCTGGGGCTACAAGTACAAATTCAGCAGCTTAATCAAGAAACTGGGAAGCTGTAGGGAGGATGGATCAGAATAGGCCACCTCCAAGGAGGAGGGAAAGTTAGTGCTTTTGTGTATGACATCACAGGTGACCATCAGAGCGAGGCTTCCTTCTTCCTGTCATTAGTCCTTAAACAATACAGTAGGTCAACTGTGTACATGGCATTTACACAGCACACTGTGTACTCTAAGTCATCCTAAGGTGATCTAAGGTTTCAAGACCTTGTGTAGGTTACATGCAAATTCTACACCATTTATATAAGGAGTTTGAGCATCCAAACCTAAACCAATCCCTACAGCCAGCAAGTGGGGAAGAGGCTACAGTCAAAGCTGCCTTTGAAAGTCTTTTTTTTTTTTTTTTTTTTTTTTTTTTTTTTTTTTTTTTTTTCAAGACAGGGTTTCTCTGTATAGCCCTGGCTGTCCTGGAACTCACTCTGTAGACCAGGCTGTCCTCGAACTCAGAAATCCGCCTGCCTCTGCCTCCCAAGTGCTGGGATTAAAGGCGTGCGCCACCACTGCCCGGCCCTTTGAAAAGTCTTACACCCAGAGGATAGCATTTATTTCAAGAGAAGCAATCTGAGTGGGAAGGGCTGATTGGTCCTTACCACATAGTGGCCTGGAACTGTTCTAGAAAGAGAAAGGATTCCCAACATCCTCTTGGCAGTCAAAACCACACACCAAGGCTTTTAGAAACCCATAAAATATTTATGGCAGGCCTCCACCCCATCAGAGCTGCTGAAGCCAGTACTGGTGACACTGTCATGTCCATTGCACAGGAGAGGTGACCTGGAGAACTAATGCTAGAGCTGATGGATCATAGTGTGCTACCAGGTGTGGACAGCAGAGACAGCCAGCAGCTTATGGATGGGTGTGAACACAGGAACTTGGAAGAAAAGACTCTTTCCTTGCTAGCATTGATGAGCTCTGGTCATTCTCCAGGGAACAGTACGTAAGTGCCTTCACACCCTGATCTCAGCAGTCCAGACTTGGTCCATTTTTGAGGCTTTTAGGAAGACATCAGTACATGCTAAGTAGCCAGGATGATGTGAGGTCTGGGCACTGAGCATGAGTGGATGGATCTAAGCCATTTGGCCACATCTGGCCAGAGAGTGGCATTGGAAGCCAGAGGAGGGCTGGTGGCCAGGGCTAAGATTCACTCCATATCAGGAAATTCAGAAAGGCCTTGGAAAGTACTGAGCACCCCATCCCCAGTGTTAAGTGGCCAGTGGCCAGAGTTTGCATTACAGAAACAGAGCATTGTTGAGCTGAAAGCCTTTTGGAAATAGATTATATGAGATGATGTTAGAGGCTAGGCTTCTCGGGGACAGAGAATCTGTCAGACTCTACCCTTGACAATTAGGAAAATGCCAGCACATGAAAGCCTGTTCGAGGTGCCTTCCAATCTTATGAAGATTTAGAGTCTGGCAAGGACTAAATAATAAGTGATGATGCCTGGTGTGTGTGACTCATGTCTGTAATCCCAGAACTTGGGAAGTGAAAGCAGAAGGATCAGGAGTGCAAAGCCAACTTCAGCTACACAGTGAGTTTGAGACCAGTCTGAACCATGTGAGCTTCTGCCTCAAAGAATCCAAACAGCTAAATAAACAAACAAGGCTGAGAGAAACCTTCTTACCAGAGAAACTTCAGTCATGACACTTAGTCAGTAATGAACCTGCTGTACCATTTGGGCCCCAAAACTACAAAGAGAAAAATGTTCACACTGAGGTGTGTTACCAGCATGCCCTCGGCCCACATGTTGTGCCCCAGTGGAATAAAAATGCACTGCACAGCTATACGCAGTACCCCAGACGTCACAGAACAAACTGTGATGCATTGCATATTTGTCTGCCATGTTCTTATCATGCTTTTAGTATGTTTAAGAGTGTTTTGTTACTCAGGTGGCAGAGGCAGGCAGATCTCCAAGTTCAAGGCCATCCTGGCCTACAGAGTGAGTTCCAAGACAGCCAGGGCTACACAGAGCTTGTCTCAAAAACCAAACAAACAAAAAAAGGGTTGTTTTGAGGTCTTGTTGTTGTTACTTATTTTCATTTTTGTTTGTTTGGGGGTTTTGTTTTGTTTTTAGACAGGGTCTCACTACGAAGCCTTGTATAGCCTGGATCTCCTTATGTAGATCAGGCTAGCCTATCTCTGCCTCTTGAGTATGGGAGTTAAAGACCTGTACTACCATGCCCAACATGCTTTGTTTGTTTTTGTCTTAGGGAATGAAACTGGAGCCTCACGCAAATTAGACAAATGTTCTGCTATTGAGTTATATGCCCAGCCACTGTCAGTATTTGTAGTGTGTGTGTGTGTGTGTGTGTGTGTGTGTTGTGTGTGTTCACTGGGACACAGTACCCAGCAGCCTTATGCATCTTGAGTTTATCACATAACCTGGTTACAGTGTTTTCTTCTGTGTTTGATTTCCTGTTGTTTTGTTCGTTGTGTCCTAGGAGTACTCAGTGCGTGTGTGTGTGTGTGTGTGTGTGTGTGTGTGTGTGTGTGAGAGAGAGAGAGAGAGAGAGAGAGAGAGAGATAAATAGGTTGACAGATAGTAGCTAGATGGTAGATAGATAATTATAGACAGATGATTGATAGATAATAAGTCGATACATAGTAGATAGATGTAGATTGGTAGATAGTGGATAGATAATGATAGATAACAGAGATAGATAAGAAGCATGGAGAGCTAGGCATCTGCATGGTGACACCCTAGTGTGCTTATTTTATGTCAACTTGGCCCAAACTACAGTCATCTGAGTGGAGGGAACTTCAATCAGAAAATGCCTCTGTAAGATGGGACTGTAGGCAAATCTGTAGAACATTTACCCATTGTGGGCAGTATGGTCCTAGCTTCTGTAAGAAATGTCCCAGCAGCTTAAGGGGCTTGCCATGCCAGTAAAGTCGGAAGGAGAGAATCAACTTCACAAGGTTGTCCTCTGATCTCCACACACATGTAGTGCCTTGTGAGTGAACATCCTGCACTACAGGAGACCTGTCTCATAAAGCAAGTGTTGGGGATGTCGGCAGCACGCTTACCTAGCCTGCGTGAGGCCCTGGATTTAATCACGAACGCTGCATAACCAGGTGTGGTTTCACAGGTCTGTAACAGCAGCACTTGGGAGGAAGAGGCACAAGGATCAAAGTTCAAGGTCATCCTCTGCTATAAATCAAGTTCAAGACTAGCCTGGGCTACATGAGACACTGTCAAAGGAAAAGGAAAGAACAGAAAGACAGGAGGAAGGGATGCAAAGGAGGGAAAGCACCTTGAGCTAAGTAAACCAGAAAGTGTCTACTGTTTGGGGCTTATCTTCTGTACTGACAGCCTAAACAGAGTTACCTACGATAACGTTCCACAACACCAGCTCCAAACTAAGAGAAACAAAGGGCAGTTCTAAGAGTCCAGTGTAATCACTTCCCACTGCCTTAATCGTTACACCAGGAAGGTAGTTACCTGAAGTCACGCTTGCCAACCAAATAGCTCATCCATTGTTCAGTCTCCAGACCCAGTTGTGCAAGGAAAGCAACATTGTGTTCTGTCCCTGGCTTCCTCAACTCGTTTTCTTGAAACCCACCTCCTCCGCCTGGCTTCCTGTAACACTTTAATTCAGTCAGTGAAGTGTTGCTCAGAGCTAGAATGAAAAAATAAAGGTAATTGAGATCTTTATTGTATATGTGTATGTTTGTATTATTAGGCAGGGATGGCTGGGTGCCAGGGGATCAAAACTCAGATTATCAGGCTTGATGACAAATACTTCTACCCAGTGAGCCATTCTGCCAGCCCCCATTTAAAACCTTTAAAGAATATTTGTTTGTTTGTTTGTTGTTTAATTCCAGTAAAGTGACTGTCTAAATGAAAATACCCAGGGACCCAGACAATCCTGAATCAACCATTGGAGGATGTCCCCAGGGAAAGTATTTTCTTGCTAAGGCCAAAGGTCCAGAAGTGCTCAAGTCATAAGTAGCTTCATCTCCTCATGCCTGTAATCCCAGCACTGGGGAGGCAGCTTCTGATTTATATAGTGAGTCCCAGGAATACTAGGACTATATAGAAAGACCCTGTCTCAAACAAAACAACAAAAAGTACCCATCCAGGCCAAAGACCAAAGATGCACACCTAACGTGTGCTGACTGTGCTATCCCAGTAGCATCCAGCTCTCAGCTCTTCCTCTGACTCACTTGTGGTCCATGGCCTTGCTGGACGCTGTTTTATTTGTATTCAAGGACTTTCTGAGGCTATTCCAATATTTAGCTCACTAAGCAGCCGTTGGTCAAGTGACTGAGAGAAGGGCAAATGAGTGAATGAATTATGGCGTTTAAACCCACTTCTCATGTGGAGACTTGGTACACCCACTCTAGAGAGCATCAAATCCAAACACTGGAACATGGGTGCTATAAGTCTTCAGAATCAATTAGACTCAACCCATATGGGAGAGTTAAGAAGGATTAGGCAAAAAAAAAAAAAAAAAAAAAAATTACGTAGAGGCTTGAGAGATGGTTCCGTGGGTAAAGGCACTTGCTGCCAAGCCTAATGGTCTGAGTTTAATTCCTGGGACCCACATACTGGAAGGAGAAAACCAATTTCCAAAAATTGTTCTTTAAGCTACACACGTGTACCATGGCATGTGCACACACACTCAAACACACACACACACTACATATACCATATACACACATGCATACACACAGACACAAACATACACACATAATTCAATATTTTTATATTACATGACATGTACAGATCACTTGAACAAGAACAAAGTGGATCCCAGACGCCTGACTAAGAACAGCGACTCTGACTCCCCCTGCCCCAGGCTGCCTGTCCTAGAGGCACACCCAAATGACTGTGACACAGGCGTTCACCTGATAGAGATCATCTTCTGCTGTGTCACTTGGGCCAGAGGCAACAAGACTAACATCACACCTGGTGTGAGCTGTTCCCTCAGCCCCAGGCTAGTGTCCAGACTGGCAACACCTGCTGAGAGCTTTGCCACATAGAACATGACATCCACCCCAGTGGCATCTCAATGCCAAGGGACAAGACCATTAAGAAGATGACTCTCTCCACACCATGTTCAATGCCACGGGTGTTGGCAAACACTTGCCAATAGCAGTGGTGAAGTTCACACTGATACCCACACTAGCTTTTCCACCCCAGGTAGCTCACCAGAGCAAGGATGCTGCCAATAGCCATTCCTGTGGGTGCCACGCTGTCAACAAGAAGGCTTCTAACCTCATCTCAGACTGAATTCAAGCTGTCTGACCAATGCACAGGTCTCCAGGGCTTCTTGATTTGCCACAGCTTTGTGAGGAAACTGATCGTGGTTCATCTGTCTGCTAATGATGTCTGGTGATTACAGCAAGAAGCCAAGCTGGAGTTCTCCACTTGCTATCTCCAGGTTTCCACAGGTATTGCCAAGTCCATCCTTGTCACCCACACCTGCGGAGTGCTTAGACTGTGCCTTTGTGTTAGACAAGGAACTTGGATATCAAATGCCCAAACTGTACTAACCTCAACTCGCTTTTTAGCAAGAAAACATCTTCCACCACCACTCACACCAGATTTTATGGAGGCTTGAATGTCAATCTGGCAGATTCCATACCAACCTGGAATCCTACCCTTACATACACCTCCATGTAGACACATAGACCCCTGCCATCTCTGCTGAGAAAGTCTATCCAAGCATCAAAGAAACCTCGGAGTGGGCAGCAACACCTCCTGGTCAAACTATATCAATGAGGTATAGTTTGACCAAGAAAGAGCCCGAATTAGAGTTCCCCATTTCTCCCTGTGTCTTGCATCTGTCTATAGTCTGTGATTACTGGTCTGCCTGCAGTCAGTCTGTTGTGTGTGTCTGAGATACGTCCCCGTTGCCTGTTGTGCTGTGCCTGTCTCTAACAAAGGGCTTTGCTATGTATGTGTTCACTGAGCAGCACATTAAAGGGTTATGGAAAAGGAATGAGGAATACAGAAATTTTCAACAAACTTTTACAAAGGAAAAAGTTATCCCGCCGACTCCAACTGACCCGGAATAGCGCTCAAAACTGCAGCCGGGTGTTATCAACCATAAAGAAGATTTATGGGTTACTTATTTTGTTTAATGTTTTTAACTCTTGAATGCTTTCAGCAAATCATTACAAGACACACGTGTTATTCTGGGTCACGAGCTGGAAGAGTACATAGTTTAAAGCTATGTATTTAGCTTAGGTTGTAAAGCTGAATACATGGGGAATCCAAAGCATGATAAGGTTGGTTTCATTGTTCTCTTAAAGGCAGGTTAAACTTAAACTCGCTGAGGACACAATAGGGCATCATATTAACTACATACTCTTAAAGGACCCTAAGGCATATTATTAACTTGGCCCCAAAGTTCAGTCTCTTTGAACCGAAAAGATATTTTCAGAAAAAAGAAAAGTATCACTTTAGCCTATCGTGGGCAGCTTTCTGTAACGAAGGTACCAATTCTTCCTTTGAGCTGGGCAACTGGATGGTAAAATCTGCCCCCCTCACCATGGTAAATTCATGCCTTGCTGCCCTCTGTACCTCACAGATGGGATTCCCAAAGATGTGCTTGTTGCTGTTGCTACTGTCTGCTCCAAGCACACAGGATTTGGTTTGTGGACTGGTGTCCTGATAATCACCAGCTTCCCACTGTCGTACCTGGTAGAGACCAAGCCAAGGTGCGGCTCACTATGTGCATATTTGACTATGGCCATTGCTGAGACTACGCTAACCTGGACCACAAGCTGACCCAATGCCTCTTTCACTGGTACATGACTAAAGGAATGAAGGGAGGAGACGAACACTGATTATCCACCCCTGTCAGCCCAGCACTAGGTTGTACTCCTAGAATGTCAGCTTTAGCCTTGCTGGCAACCATTCAAGTTATCTGATTATTATTATTATTATTTTTTTTTTTGGTTTGGTTGGGTTTTTTTTTTTTTTCAAAAGCTTTAATTCAGATTTGTTAACCATATCACAAATATTCAGATTACAACTAGACCCTGTAACCCAGTCTGTATTTGAATTTAAGGCTATAATCTTACAGAAAATGTGAGAAAAAAAGATACATGGTTTATATAATATGGTCCAGGGGAAACCTGTTGGCTATCAAAAGGGAGAACCGTGCTGAAGTTTTTCAAATCTAGACATAACCTGTCAAAAAAAATTGCATTTACCAGATAGAATAAGTAGGCAGAAAAGCTTGTCCAGCTTCTAACGGCTGAGGCCCTAATACAGACAAAATTTTACCAAGATGCATGTAAATTGCCTCAAAACCTTTATCGAGTAGGTGCCCGTTCAGTTCCTCATCTTTCCTCAAGTCAATGAGTTACTTGGACTTACTCATCAGTTCAAGAACAAGCACAGCCAGAGAGCAACGCCTAAAAAGCAAGTTATCTGATTAGATTGTATTTAAAAAAAGGGGGGGGGGGGAGGGTCTAGGGAGGTGGCTTAGCGGGCAGAGCATGTCCTGCTCTTGCAGAGGACCTGAGTTCAGTCCCTAGAAGCCCTGCCAGGCACTCACAAGCTTTTGTAATTCCAGTTCCAGGGGATGCCCTCCTTTGACCTTCATGAGCACCACATTAATGTGCACATGCATACCCATAGAGATAAACATAATTTAAAAATAATAAAATATAAACTTTTAAAGCCACCACGGTTGATCTGGCCATTGAATGAGCATCTGCCATCCCACCAGATCCTGATTTAAATTTCAGACAGGCTTGCCATTCAGTCCCCTTTGCCCAGAATGGTGTCTAGCAAATAGCAGAACCAGAGGACGATATAAATATTGCAAGCCCATAGAAGAACATCTTTTTTTTTTTTTTTTTTTTTTTTTTTTTGAGATAAGGCCTCTCAACATAGCCCAGGCTGGCCTTGAACTCACAGAGATAAGCCTGCTTCTGTCTCCCAAGTGCTTGGATTAAAGGTATGCACTACATCATTTTTATGCTGACACAAACATGGATATAGTATTAGAGAATATAAGTTAAATTATTTGTGTGTGTATGTGTGCACATGTGTGTGCATGTGTGTGTGTATATATATATATACACATTCTCTCTCTCTCTCTCTCTCTCTCTCTCTCTCTCTCTCTCTCTCCACACACACACACACACACACACACACACACACACACACACCAAGTAATCCAAAATGAACTTCGCCAGGTTTCCATAAGTGTGGCTGCTTCCGATTTCTCCGCCCTCCCCATCCACACCACTTTGGAGCACCGTTTCCCAAATGCTGAGATTACTGAAGTGAATGAGTCCCTAGGAGTGGTTTATGCCATGCTAGGGACTGAGCCCTGGGCTTTGTCCCTACTAGGTAATCACTGTCGGGCCACATCCCACCCTCATTCTTATTTTAGTTGTAGTTGTTTTAGAATTTATTATTTATTCTTCGAGAATCTCACACTTGTACACAACATATCTTAACCATATGTAACCCAAACCTCCAATTCTGCATCCCCAGGCCCTCCCTCACCCCTCCCTCACCTCTCCCTCTCCCTTTCCCCCTTCCTCCTCCCCCTCCCATCTTATGCTCCCTTCCTTCTTCTGTGTTTTTAAGACAAAATGTGTGGGACAAGTGTGCTCTCCAGGTAGATACTTTCTTCAGATATGGCTGCTCTCTGGGGGAGCTGGACCACCCTGCCTGTCTCTAACCAGCCGCTGTGTGTTTCTGGTGACATGTCTAGGCTGGATGAGAAGGAGCACAGCTCAGATCTCCTACACAGCCAGTCCCATAGCATCCTACCCTGCCTGACCTCCTTAGTTGAACCACGTAAGTGAAGACAGACCTACTGAGCCCAGATCTCTAGTACAAGGAAACTTTCTTTAACCAGACATACCATGTTAGGGTAGATAAACCTTTGTAGGTTCAAAGTCCAAAAGGTCTGTGAAGAGGCTAGAAGGCCGGAGCATGGCAAACATGGCTCTGGCCGGCCTCGCCATATTCCCTGTTCTTTGATAAAACCCTTTAGGTTACATTCATAAAGCTAGCCACCAAGGTCCATTCCCTTATTTGGCCACGTCCTCCTCCTGAGGGTGACCACCAAGGTCCAGCTATCAAAGCATTGAAGTTCAGCCATTACAAGCCCCCGTGGCTACCCTAATGAACATGTCCAGTCAAAATTAAACACCTCCTCTAAGATCAATAATTGACAATGAAACCCCATAAAACTGATAAAGCTTCTGTAAGGCAAAGGACACTGTCAAAAGGACAAAACTGCAGCCTACAGATTGGGAAAAAAAATCTTCACCAACCCTACACCCAACAGAGAGCTAATATCTAAAATATATAATGAACTCAAGAAATTAGACACCAACAAACCAAAACACCCAATTTAAAAATGAGGTGCAGAGCTAAACAGAGAATTCTCAACAAAGGAATCTCAAAACGTCCAAGAAGCACCTAAAGAAATGTTCAACGTCCTTAATCATCAGGAAAATGCAAATGAAAACAACCCTGTGATTCCACTTTACACCAATCACAAGGGCTAAGATCAAAAACTCAAGTGACAGCACGACAGCACGTGCTGGCGAGGATGTGGAGCAAGGGGAACACTCCTCCATTGCTGGTGGGAGTGCAAACTGGTAAAATCACCCTGGAAATCAATCTGGCAGTTTCTCAGAAAATTGGAAATACTTCTACCTGAAGACCCTGCTCCTGGGCAGGTAGCCAAAAGATGCCCCACCATGCCACAGGGACATGTGCTACACTATTTTCATAGCAGCTTTATTCCTAATAGCCAGAAAATAGAACAACCCAGATGCCCCTCAACTGAGAAATGGATACAGAAAATGTGATGCATTTACACAATGGACTCAGCTATTAAAGACAAGGACATCATGAATTCTGCAGGAGAATGGATAGAACTAGAAAATATCATCCTGAGTGAAGTAACCCAGACACAAAAGGACATGCATGGTATGAACTCACTGATAAGTGGATATTAACCATTAAATACAGAATACCACTCCGCAAACCCAAAGAAGCTAAGGAGGTTTGCATCTTAGAAGGGGGAATAAAATACTCACAGAAGGCAGATGGAGGGAGAGAAGTGGATAGGAGAGGGGATGTGGAGGGGTTCAGGATCAGGTGTTGGGACAGACAGGAGAGTGGCTGGGAGAATGAGTGGAAATTGGCAGCAAGTGGGGTTGGGTGTGGAGGGCATCTCTAATATGTGCCAGAGATCTGTGATGTCGAAGCTCCCAAGAGTCTATGAGGGTAACTTTAGCTGAGACTCCTAGCAGTGAGGATTAGAACCTGAAGTAGCTACTTTCTATAGCCAGGTAGGACCCTCGTGGAGGGATAAGGACACCAACCCACCTACAAAACTTTCAACTTCAAATTTGTCCTGTCTACAAGAAATGCAGGGACAAAGATGGAGCAAAGACTGATGGAATGGCCAACCAATAACTGGTTCACCTTAAAACCCAGGAAAGAGCTGCAAGAGCTTAGTAAATCCAGATGTACCAGGAGTGGTGGGACACACCTGCAACTTGAGACTTGATGGGCAAGCACCAATCCCTGACACTATTAATGACACTCTGTTATGCTTGCAGACAGAAGCTTAGCATGCATGGCCTCTGAGAGGCTCCACCCAGCAGCTGCTGACTGAGCCAGATGCAGAGACCTACAGCCAAACATTGGACGGAGCTTGGGGAGTTTTAAGGAAGAGTTGGGGGAAGGCTTGAGGCACCCAGAAGGGATAGGAACTCCACAGGAAGACCAATAGAGTCAACTAGCCTGGACCCATGGGGGCTCCCAGAAACTGAACCACCAACCAAAGAGCATACAAGGGTTGGGCCGAGGCTCCCAGCATTATGTGTAGCAGGTGTACAGCTCAGTCTTCATTCTGGTCTCCCAACAACCGGAGCAGAGCCTGTCCCTAAATCTGTTGTCTCCCTGTGGATCCCACACCCCAAAGGGGCTGCACTGAATGTGCCAGAGTGGGGTATACCCAAGGGACCTTCCGTCTCTCTCTGAGGAGTAGGGAAGGGAGGTGGGGGAGAGGGACCAGGAAGGAAGGGGTAGAACAATTGGGATACAAAATAAATAAATAAATTATTGGGAAAATATTGGGAAGAGATGTAATTTATCATATTAAAGTTTGCTTTTATAGTCAAGTTAGCAGTTTGATATTTCAAAAATAAAATATTCAAAATTGAAATAAAACAAATTAAACACCTCACCCTAACACAGGATTTTATAAACTGTCATTTGCCTCTGTGCCACATCTGTCTCTTCTACCCAGAGGCAGTCCCTTGTCCCCTGAGGAAAATATCCCCCCACACCCTTGTTGCCTTTCCCTTCTCCCCTGTTCTCTGTCTCCTGTCTTTATCTCTTATTCCCTGCTCTCTGTTCCTCTTAGGCAAATAAATCTCCTTTGTGGTAAGAACTTGGTCTTGGGGTGAGAACTTGGTCTTGGGGTGTCTTGTGCCCATAAGGTCCTTCTAGTCTGCCCATCAGAGGGTGGGGTGGCTGCCTGGTACAGGGACAGGGGAGGAAGGAGCTGCGAGCCTGTGGAACAGAAAGAGAGATTTGTGACGGTGGGAAGGTCAAAATTACAGAGGAATCAGAAAAATCCAGAAAAACATGGGAGTGGTGGGGCACAACTGCAACTCCAGTGCTTAGAAAGCTGAGGCAGGGGGATTGCCATGAGCTCAAGGCCAACCTGGACTACAGAATGAGAACCTCTGAGGGAGGGGGAGGGAGAAGGGGAGCATGCCCTTTGTTATGGATGGATATATTATCACTCGCCATTGCATGGCCATTTCTGTCAACAAATTCTGGAGTTTACTTAGCTTGCCATGGTTCAGATGTGTGTGGAAATCAAGCAAGGGGCCAAGTTTTATGGTCAGATTAACATGTGCGCAAGGCTCAGAAACCAGAGTTCAGAGGTGGCTCAAAGACGCCCACAACTTGCTCCTTCAGACCAAGGTACTGCCTCAGTCACAGGTTTATAAAACACACCTGTAATCACAGAACTTAGGAGGTAGAACAGGAGAATCAGAAGTTTAATGTCATCTTAGCTATATAAGTTTAAGGCCAGCCTGGGCTACATGAAACACTGTCTCAAACAAACAAAAATTTCTAAAATGAATAGATACATAGATAGATGGATGGGTGGGTGGGTGGATGGATGGATAAATAGAAAATAGCCTTTCCTCCTTTTTCACGACGTCTGTTTTTACATTTTTAAAATTTACATTTTAATTGGTTTTGTGTATTGTGAACATATATGTTTGTAAGTGAGTGTGTGTGTGTGTGTGTGTGTGTGTACATGAGTATTGTCACCAGGCAGACACAAAGGTCAGAGGGCAACTTTCAGGAGTCCGTTCCCTCTTCCCACCTCTCTATGTGCTCTCAGGGTTTGGCACCTGTAATGGCAGGGCCTTGGAAAGGAGAGACAGGGTGATTAGGGGCTTGAGACATCCTTATCTATATAGTAAGCGTAAGGTTAGCCTGGGATGCTTAATTGATGAAGAGGAGGAGGAGGAGGAAAAGGAAGAGGAAGAAGAAGAGGAGGAAGAGGGAAAAGAAGAGGAAGAAGAAGGTGGTGATGGTAATGGTAATGATGATTTTTAAAAGATTATTAGGGGCTAGAGAAATGTCTCCGCAGTTAAAATCATTTACAGCTCCTCCAGAGTTTGGCTTCCACGACCCACATGAGGTGGCTCATAACTGCCTATAGGCCCCACTCTGGGGGATCCGTGGCCCTTTTCCATACAAGCATGGCATGCACACACACACACACACACACACACACACACAAATTTTGTAAGTAAATGAATAAATCTTTTAAAAATAAATGAAATCCCAGAAGCCATGCAATTGGACCGCTTCTGCCCATTTTACCTAGATGAGAGCTTAGCATCAAGCCAAGTACCATCAGTCTGTATATATGCCAAGTCAGCTAGCCTCCTGTCTCTGTCTCCATACCTACACCAGCCCAGCTCCATAGCACCCTGCCTCTGTTATTGGAGGCATCCTTTGAATTACCTGCCTGCAACCCCAGCCACCTTTCCGTGTATGGCTGTGGGCTCTGGAGGGCACTCCTACGTGATCGACAAGCAGAACAGAACAGGAAGTGAAAGACTGCTATGAAGGACAGTCCCCGTACCTTCTCCCTTCCAAGCCCTGCTAGCTCCTGTTGCAATGCCCACCAGTTTCATGTGTCCCTGATGACTGCTCCACTCCACCCTACACAGACACAAGTGCGATGGTAAACAACAGAAAAATGTTTAATATGCACAGTCACGGACAGGACAATTATCGGAAATCATCTTGCCTACACAGCGCTTTAGATAAACAAACAAGGATGGAGAGCCCCTGGCAGGCACACAGCTGGCGAAACAAGTGATTTCATGTCTCAACATGGACGTCTAGAATTCAAAGATATCTGAACGCCACAGTTCATGAATAATAAAAGACCAGCAGCAAAATAATGTGACTTTGCTGTACTCAGAGCATTCTTCAAGGCCAAAGGTACAAATGCCAATGTGAGCCAGAAGAAATAATACACACTAACATAGGGACCACTTTTTGTTGTTGTTTCAGTTTTGTTTGTTTTGAGACAAGATCTCAGGTTCCTCTGGCTGGCCTCAAACTCTCTGTGTAGCTGAAGACGGCCTTGAGCTTCTGATCCTCCTGCCTCTACCTCCCCAGTGCTGGGATTGTAGGTGTGCACCACCATAGCTATATTTTTGAAATGGGGACTGTTTGTTAACTCACCTACTCTTAGATGGATCTCAGTCACACTCGTTCTGCTGGCCTACAACCAAGAAACTTCTCTCCCATCTGGCCCGTGAGCTGGGTCAAAGTGACAGGGAAACCAGAGTGCATAGTCCCCCGGTTGTCATCCTTTCTGATCACAGAAGTTGCTGAAGAGCACAAAGCTGTTTTTCAGAGAGCTAAGTCAATAGATCTGTCCCAAGGAAAAGTTGCATACCCAGAACAAAAACACTCTGGAACATTCCATAAGAGCTCCAGATAGACAACCAAAGACGCCAGCTCAGTTCCTGTAACCCAAAACTCCCCTGCCAGTCTCTCCAAAACCTCGGAGAGCATCCAAAGAGCACTTCATGGTAAGATGCTGACTGTGACCTCAGCCCAAGAGCCAGGCTGAATCAGCAGACTTGGTTGCTAAGAACCATGTGACTTTGGCAGGCTCTCAGACTCTCTTGGATTTTCTCATCTGTAAAGAACCTACCTCCCAGGGATGCTAAGAAGCTCAAATTAGCCCGATTATGAGGATGACAATGTGCCGTAAACAGCAAGGAGTCACCTGAATGTAAGCATTCTTTCATGGCGCTCTCGGGATGGGCAGCCCTCAGTGTCCACAGGCTCCGGATCTGCAGATTCAACTAACCACAGACAGAAACATCCTAAAATGCTGACTGCGCATGCCTCAACACCTGCAAGCTAGAACAGAAGGATCGCATGTTCGAGGCCAGTCTGGGCTTTGCTGTCTTTAAAAGGAAGAAAGGAAGGAAGGAAGGAAGGAAGGAAGGAAGGAAGGAAGGGAGGGAGGGAGGGAGGGAGGGAGGGAGGGAGGGAGGGAGGGAGGAAGGGAGGGAGGGAAGGAAGGAGAGAGGGAGGAAGGGAGAAAGGGAGGGAGGGAAACAGGGAGGGAGGGAGACAGGGAGAGAGGGAAGAACACATGGGAGAGGAGAATGAAGAAGAGGAAGGAGGGGATGGGAGGTGTATACTAAAGTCAAGCATTGTAGTGTACACCTATAATCCCAGCATTTAGGGGGTAGAGACAGTGAGATCAAGACTAACCTCAGCTATGAGACAAGAGAGAGAGAGAGAGAGAGAGAGAGAGAGAGAGAGAGAGAGAGAGAGAGAGAGAGGGGGAGGAGGCACAGACCAGCTAGGGCTCCCATCTCCTAGGCCTACATCTAAGCCATGTTTCCCTGCCCTGTAACATCCAAACAGATTTCATCAATAGAATGTAGTGGAAGCTTGGTAGATTTTGCCTGGAGCCTGGAGCAGATTACAGGGCAGCCTGAGTCCCTCAGTGACACAGCAAAGCCGAGTGCCTGCCTGCTCACAGGTCTTCAGGGGAATGAGTAATTAGCTGTCATGAGGATGGGATGTGGCTCAGTGGCTCACACTCGCCTTGTGTGTGAGAAGCATGAGGTTTTATCTATAGCAGAGGAAGCAGGAGAGCAATAGAGAGAAGGAAGACGGAAGGGAGGGAGGGAAGGAGGATTGGTACAGCAGGCCTGTAATCCCAGCTACTAGAAAGACTAAAGCAGGATCCCAAACCCAAGGACAGCTCACTACAATGTCCATCAGCGGGAGAGCATTTGCCTTGCATGTAAAAGGCCCAGCGTTTAACCCCAAGACTCACACACACCATTCGGTTAATTTGTTACAGATGTTCATTATCCTTATCGGGGGACCGCTAAGCTCTCTTTTGACAAGAGCCGTAGGCGTCATGTACTGTCATCTGGGGTGGTTTAGGATTATAAAGTCACCTCTAGATATCAGTGTCAACCAGGAAGCCAGATAACATTCCACACAGTAATGAAGGTTTTTATTCTTGGTATAAAAACCTGCATCTGATCTCTATCAACCTAGAAACCACACAACCGGTCTGAAATGAGGGCAGAAAAGATCACTGGCTACTGCTGTCTCCTTCCAGGAGACTTGCTTGGATGCCTAACGCCTATCATGTGAGATCTGTAGTAAAGTTCTCTCCTGATTGCCGGCACCCTGGGTATCGCCTGATCATGGCCAATGATCAGTCAATATTTGTTGATGGAATGGCAGGCCTTTGCTCCATTTGCTCAGCTCTTTACTGTATAAGACATTTACAGCCAGGAGCATCCCTACTCGGATTTCTGTCTGGTGTGTCCAAAGTCTGAGGCAGTCATCTTTCCTAGTTCAGTGTCATAGACTCAACTATGATCCCTCTTAAAATCAGACGCGTTAAAACCCCAGCTCCCAGCAGTTCAGAATGCGACTCTCCTTGAAGATGGAGGGCTCTGACATGAGGTCAGCCCATAGGGTGCCAATCTGAGGTCCCTCCTTCTATTTTATTTCATTATTTTGAGACAGTGACAGTGTCCCATATAGGCCATATTGGCCTCAAACTCCCTGTGTGCCTAAGGATGGTCTTGAACTTCTGATCCTCTTGCATCTCCCTCCTGGGTGCTGGGATTACAGATGTGAGCCACCGTGCTTGGGGATCAAACCAGGCTTTGTGGGTACCAGGCAAACACTCCACCAACAGAGCTACACTATCAGGCCCTGGCTACTATCTTAACACACAGAGGAAATTCAAGCTAGGCCTAGTGGTGTCTATAATGGCAGTTCCTTAAGAGTCCGAAGCAAAAAGATGGGGAATCCAGTGTCTGTCTGGTTTGAAGAACATGATTCAAGGCCAGCCTGGGAAGAGGTCTTGCTTAGCATGTACAAGATGCTGGGTTTAATCCCCAGTACCACGAAAGGTGGGCGGTGGGCAACCCGGATGCTGTGATGCTTCAGAGCTCTACAAATGGAAAAGGCCCCACCCACAAGCCAAGGGAAGAGGTCTTCCTCAGGAGCAACCAGCCCTATTAGCACCTGATTCTAAATGAGCCTTCTGGCCTTCTGAACCTTGACAAAATGTAGTGTGGTTGTTCCTACCCTGCCATTCAAGCTAGTTTGCTGAGACAGCCTGAGTGGACTAACACGGGCAGACTTGCTTCATGGCTCACTTGCTGGCCCAGCTCACCTGCTAGCAACAGTGAGCACCATTTTCCCCACAAGGTTTTCTTGGAGAAGCATCTTTCCAAACTTAAATTGTTCCCAAAGTGCTGTATCTGAGTGTGGAAGAAGCACTCACCCAAAACCCCAAGAATACTGGGTGCATGGCTGCCTGTGCTGTGACTAGCAGGAGGAGGTATGCCAGTGACTTAGAATTGCAGCGAGAACAGCTGAAATAGCAAAACACTGTGTGTGTGTGTGTGTGTGTGTGTGTGTGTACACGCGCATGTACACATGTGTATGCACTCTAGCACACTAATGGCCACAGGTGGCCATTGAAATGTCTTCCTTCCTTCCTCCCTCCCTCCCTCCCTCCCTTCCTCCCTCCCTCCATCCCTTCCTCCCTTCCTTCCTTCCTCCCTCCCTCCCTCCCTCCCTTCCTTCCTTCCTTCCTTCCTTCCTGTCTCATCACTGAACCCAAAACTTGCCATTTCAGTCACACTGGCTGGCTATGTGAGCCCGAGACCCACCTGTCTCCACTGCCTAGTGCTGGAGTTACCGGTGTAGACCGCCACACCCAGCCTTTGTGTGAGTTGAGTGGATCCTCATGTTATGCAGCAAGTACTTTACCTATCAGCTGTCTTTTCAGCTGCCTCCCCTTTTCTGTGGTACTGAGGATGGAACCCAGGGCCTCCTGGCAGACATTTGATAAGTGCTCTCCCAGCTGAGCGTTCCCAGTTCACATCACATCTTAACTGCATCTTGAGGCAGCGTTTTATCAGGTGGCTTAGACTGTCCCAGAACTCACTATGTAACTCAGGCAGGCCTTGAACTTTCGATCCTCCTGCTTCAGATTCCCAAGTATCTGGAGTAACAGGCCTGTGCCCACAGTCCAGCTTCATGGCTGCATCTGGTTCTGACAGGTTCAATGAGAAAGGATTTGAAAACTCTGTCCCTCATCATTCCCGCAGACCTTATCTCAGCTGGTGAGGTGGCTCTCTTTGGTCATTTGGTGTCTCTCAGTGAGTATCTTATTGCCACAGCTGACATGACAACCTGTCATCCAGGGTAATGGGCTTACCGGGGTGACACACCCAGCCTTAAAAACAAAGCCAGAGCCTCCAGCCTTTCTGAGGCAATTCCATCCTTATTCTGTTTTTCTGGTGCATAGGGCATCCTTAGTTTAGTCATTTGATAGGCTCTAGAAAGAGTTCTCCTGAGATGGACTCACCAGCTTGAGGACATCCTGGATCACAGCGGGTGGCTCTGAGGTTGGACAGGTGCACACCACACGTCACCACCACAGCCTATCTCCTCAGTGGAGAAGGCTGGTGGCCAGCCCCTGAGGAGCAGTCTCCTCTGTGTTTGATTCAGAAGAGCCCATGGCACTCCAGCCTACAAGCCCTGGGTGACCTCCTGTCTATGCAGAAGCCTAAACTTGTGACTTCAGCACTATACAATGCCACTCATAGACTAGGAACTTTTCAAATCCTGGCTGGCCTCCAAGAGGAGGTGTTGTTTCTTATCCTGTTTTATTTAATACAGAGTCTCACTATATAGCTCTGGCTAGCCTAGAACTGTCTGTGTAGACCAGGCTGTTTGTGATAGTGTGTACATATTATCCTATGAGAGGCACCCAGGAAGTAAAAGCTCTCATACTTTATACCACACCCAGGAGAGAGCAGTGAACACAAGATTCTGTGCCTCAGTGGTGGACTCCTGGCCCCATTCCCACCTGACCCAGTGTAGATGGCACACGGAAGCATTGCCTCTTCCTTCCCACTCCTTTTCTTCTTGTCTTTTTTCTTTTTATTATTTTTTTTAAGGCAGGGTTTCATGTGACCCAGACTGTAATCTGAGGATGACCTTAAATTTCTGAGTCTCCTGCCCCTGCCTCCAGAGTGCTAGGATTACAGGTGTGTGCCACCACAGTTAACTAGGAAATGGGAATGTTTCTTTTTAAAAATCTGAAGATTATTTCAGTCAATTGAAAGCCCAAGTCAGGAGAGCGGAGAGATGGCTCAACAGTTAAGAGTACTGGCTGCTCCGCCAAGGCCTAGGCTTGGTTTAAAACCCACCTGACAGCTCAGAACCATTTGTAACCCCAGTTTAGTTCTGGCCTTCTCTGGCACTGCATGTGTGTGGTACACAAACATACATACGGGTGAAACACACACGAGTGTTTAATAAAAATAAATAAATAAATAAATAAATAAATAAAAATACTTAATTCCTTTTTTTATTGATCATTTTATTTGTTTACATCTCAAATAATATCCCACTTCTCGGTTACCCCCTCCACCAACCCACCTTCCCACATCTGCCCCCCCTTTGCCTGTATGAAAGTGCTCCCACACACACCCACAAATAAATACTTAAATTAGTTAAGTATTATGGGCAAGTCTGGCTGGACTTACCCATTTCAAACAAACATGTTTGAAATGTTTTAATGTATCAATGTGTACGATGGAAATGAAGGCTTTTGCCTGTTGTCACAGTACTGAGAAAACCGAAGCAGGAGGATTGCTTGAGCCCAGAAGCTCAAGGCTAGTCTGGGAAACTGTCTCGAAAAGAGAAATTCTTAAAGCCATTTATGGTAGTGTATGTATGTAATCCCAGTACTCTGGGGGCAGAGGCAGGCAGATCTCTGTGAGTTCTCGACCAGACTGATCTACAGAGCTAGTTTTAGGACAGCCAAGGCTACATGAAGAAGAAGGAGGAGGAGGAGGAAGAAGAGGAGGATGAGGAAGAGGAGGAAGAAGAGGAAGAAGAGGAAGAGGATGAAGAAGAGGAGAAGAAGAAGGAGAAGGAGGAGAAGGAGAAAGCAAGGAAGAAGGAGAAGGAAAAGGAAGAGGAAAAGAAGAGGAAGAGGAAAGAAGGAAGAAGGAGGAGAAGGAGAAGGAGAAGAAAGGAAGAAAGAAGAAGGAGGAAGAGAAAGAAGAAGAAGAAGAAGAAGAAGAAGAAGAAGAAGAAGAAGAAGAAGAAGAAGAAGAAGAAGAAGAAGAAGAAGGAAGGAAGAAGGAGGAGGAGAAAGGAGAAGGGGAGGGGGAGGAGGAGGAGGAGGAGGAGGAGGAGGAGGAGGAGGAGGAGGAGGAGGAAGACCAGCCTAGGCTACATGAGACCCTGTTTCACCCTCCCCCAAAAGTATTACTATGAAAATCGGGGAGCATTGCAGCTAATTCAAAGGACACTGTGTGAGCAAGCACATATAAGGCAGAAGTATGGCCCCCGTGGGAAGAGGAAGCGGCAGTGTCCCAGTGGGAAGAAAGGCACTAGGCCTTCCCAACCGGAGGGCCATCTTGGAACACAAGAACCACTCTGTGCTGCTGTTGCTTATCTACAAATGACAGGGCTGTAACGTGGTCACAGAAAATTAGAACCACGCCCTGAGAGGTGTTGAGGAGGCAGGGCCCTGCTCTCAAGCACCATATAACATGATGAGGGGGCAGAATGCAGGTTGTGATAACTCTAATGATCATGACGGTATAAATGACAAACATGCCACAGGCCCCTTACATGTGCCTGTCACTGAGTAACAGAAGCTCATTCACTGGGAGAGTAGGGGAGAGAATAACTATTTTCTATCAGGTAGCTGGCTAGCTCAAGTTTTGGGAAAAGGGAAATTAAAGCCTGCCCCTCCAGAGTAGTTTTTGAGGTGACACACATACTTAGCAAACACGGGCCCTGAGTTCAGTCTCTAGTACTGTAGTGAGGGGAAGAAGTGGGGTGGGGTGGGGTGGGGGTGGGGAGTCAATAGATTAAAAAAAAAAAAGCCAAACACAGTAGCTCATGTCTGTGATTCCAGCATTTGGGAGTCTGAGGCAGAAGGATTTTTATGAGTATTTTATTGTTTATCTTTTTTTTTTTAAGTTGCCCTGGAACTCATTATGTAACCAAAACTGGCCTTGATCTTATGATCCTCCTGCCTCCACCTCCCAGGTGCTGGGGTTACAGTTACATCTTGTTTATGTGGTCCTGGGGATCAATCCAGGGTCTCACCCACTGAATAAGCACTCTCTCTGCTGATCCACATTGCCACCTGGGTTTTATTTTAGGTTGTGTTTTGTGTCACATGCTTGTAAGACTAGACCATTATTCCAATATGTTATTGGGCAATTTTTCCAAGTAATGTCCCTCTGTATTCATGGGACATTGGTTCCAAGATCCCATCCTCCCAAGGATCTGTGGATTCTCCAATGCTTGGGTCTCTCACACAAAGCACACAATGTAGTGGAGGGTCATAGACCTGTTCTCAACCTGTGGGTCCAGACCCATTTGGGGGTCATGTATCAGGTATCCTACATAGCAGATATTTACATTACAATTCACAACAGTGGCAAAATTACAGTTATAAAATAGCAACAAAATAATTTAATGGTGGGGGGTCACAAAATGAGGAACCGTATTAAAGGGTCACAGCATTAGGAAGGTAGAGAACCACCCTCATAAAGCCTTCGGACTTCCTTCTGTATGAGTTAAATCATCTCTGGATTGCTTGTATAAATAATGATGTAATACTATGTAAGTATTTGTCATATTGCATTGTTATCAGAACACCGACAAGAAAATGTTCTCTGTGTGTTCAGCACAGACACAGCTGTGTGTATTTGTGTGTGTGTGTATTTGTGAGTGTGTGAGTGCATGTGTGTGTGTGTGTGAATGTGAGTATGATTGTATATGTGTGTGAATGTGTATGTGTGTGAGTGTGTGTGTGTGTGAGTGTGTGTGTGATTGTATGTGTGTGAATATGATTGTGTGTGAGCGTATATGTGTGTGAGAGTGTGTATGTGTGTGTGACTGTGCATGTGATTGTATGTGAGTGTGTGTATGTGAACGTGAGTGTGACTGTATATGTGTGTGAGAGTGTATGTATGTGTGTGTGAGTTTGTATGTGTGAGTTTGTTAGTGTGTGTGTGTGTGTGTGTGTGTGTGTGTGCGTGTGTGTGGTAGCTGTGCCCATGTAGAAATCAGCTGAGGATGTTAGGTCTCTCTGTTCTACTAATCTCCTCCCTAGTCTCTTAAGACAGAATCTTCAAGCCTGGAGTCAAGCTGGGGTCCAGCAGACCTGGCAATCCTCCTGTCTCCACCCCCCACAGTGCAGAGCTTCTGCCCCCGAGCTGCTAAGCCCAGCTTTTTATAAATGGAAGCTGGGGGATTCAATCTCAGGTGTTCTTGTTTGCACATTAAGCACCTTTACCTACTGATCTGTCTCCCAAAGACACCAGTCTTTGTTATTATAGTGAGTCATTAAGGCGTGTGTGGTGTGAGTGTAGGTATATGTGTCACAGTGTTCCTGTGGAGGTTGGAGGACGACTTTCATGAATCAGTTCTTCCCTTCCACCTTGTGGAGGCAGAATCTTACTTGTCTGGACCATACTGGGTACTCCAGGATAGCTGACTTGATGTAAGATACATCTGTGACACGTGTCTATTCCATATGTATTAACATGTGTACACCTGAGGCCAGACATAGTACATACCTGGACTCTCGGCATTTGGAAGGCTGAGGCAGGAAGATCATGAGTTTGAGACCAGCTTAGACTGTATGAAGAGCCGTATGCTCGGTGGCAAGTGCTTTACCAGCTGAGCCTTTTTACCAGCCAGTCAATATCTGTTTTGTTGGTGGCAGCAGTGGGTGTTTGTTTGTTTCGTTTTGCTTTTTTCATATGTGGTGTGTGTGTATGTTCATGCCATAGAGTACATATGGAGATCAGAGGACAACTTATGGGAGTTACTGTGTGGGTCCCAGGGGTGAAACTCAGGTAGTCAGGCTTGGTGGTAAGTGGCTTTATCCTCTGCGACAAACATCTATAGGCCCAGTGTGCACTCTTTTAAAGGAAGTCTCTCACTCAGAATAATGCCTTTGAGACTCACCTCCTCAATATCTATGACAGTCAGCTGACCCATTTCCTAACTGCCAGGTAATAAGAAGGTACTGCCGCCTGTTGACTGAGTCTTCTGAGGGAGAACACCTGACCTTTAAAAATTTGGGCTACATTTTGTTTTCAATCAAGATCTCACTATGTAGCCCAGGCTGGCCTGGAATGCATGGGTCTCTAGCCTCGACCTCTTGAATGTTGGTATTATGGGAATTTGGAGCTAGTTTGAAGAAAACTGCTGACCACTCTTCTTCCAGTCACTTTGTGGCTGTGTTTCCACTTTCCTTTGCTTCACTGAGTAAATGAAAACAGAATTTCTGGGCCAGAGAATAACCTAGAAATAGTATGAGATTGTGTGTGTGTGTGTGTGTGTGTGTGTGTGTGTGTGTGTGTGTGTTTAAATTTAATCCAAGAGGTTTTTTGTTTGTTTGATTTTTTTAACTGTAGTTCTCAGAAAGAGACTAATTTTCATTACTAAATTATGGTGTCTCTGGGGGAAGTAGACATGCCTCTGTTGACTTTTTAAAGACAACATTTGTTTTATTCTTTGAAAGTGTATGCATGTACACTGTAGATTTCGGTTTTATCTAACTGCCCTCTCTTTGTACAACTCCGCTCAGAACCTACCAACATTACCTCTTCCCACTTCATATTCTCTTTTAACGGTCCTTGCCACCAGAACCGTGTGTTAAGTTAATGCTGACAGTGTGCAAACGTTGTTAAACTAAACAATCGGGGCCTGGGAGATCTGCTAGCAGCCACAACCCCACAGAGTGACTCTCCATCAGCAACCAATAGATCCTCAGCCAAGGATGCAGAGCGTTTCTTAAGACCAAGTCACTGTTCCAACAACAATCCCCAAGACCTCCCATTGCTCCCCATCCTGGCAAACATCTGATGTCATCAGAGGGTTTTCCTCCCAGTTCTTTAAAGATCTATTATTCTTTATTTATGTGTATATGTGTACCTGCATGTGTTATTAACACATGTGTGAGTACCCTTGGAGGCAGGAAAGGTATCAGGTTCTCTGGAGCTGGAGATACAGGTTGTGACCAACCAGAGATGGATGCTGGGAACTGAACTGACTTCTGCTAGAAGAGCAAGTGCTCTTAATTGCCATGCCTCTCATCCAGGCTTTTGTCTTCAGGGTTTCATTTGACCAGAATTCCCAGTGCTTCCGGCCTTGGAAACCAGGAGGGGCTTTGCTCTGCTTCATGTGACCTTCTGCTCTGTGCCTGGCACTGATCATCTATCTGAGGATTTTCCTCACATACCCTGGGAGGAGTAACAGACAAGTAGGATTTAAACTGCAGTCTGGCCGGCTCCATGCTTTTGGTTGGCTGGTTGGGTGTGAGGGTGTTTTGTTTTGTTTTGTTTTGTTTTGTTTTGTTTTGTTTTGTTTTGTTTTTCCCTACCCTGTTTGGAGAATACTGGAAAGGGAGGCCCCTGTGTGAGGAAGTGGCAGGAATGATCCTCGGCGTGCAGGGCTACGGGGATGGTGGTTCATACAAAATTCTGCTGCTTTTGGCAAGTGGGTTTGGATGAGTTAGGAGATGAGGTAAAGGAGTATCCAGGACAATGACAACAACGACAAAAAGGAATCACAACTTAAACATCTTGGAATTGTTTGTTTGTTTGTTTGTTTGCTGTCATTGCTTTTATTTTGCTGGGATTTTTTTGTTTTGTTCTGTTTGTTTTTGTTTGTTTGTTTTGTTTGTTTTTGTTTGTTTGTTTGGACAGGGTGTCTCTTTGTAGCCTAGGCAGGCCTTGAACTTCTGATCTTCCTGTCTCAGCCTCTGGCTCTGAGATTACAGGAATGGATGCCTTAGTTGGCTTTAGTCTATAACTCTAGAATTGAACAGCACTTGGTTTCATAAAATGGAGTGTGTTCCAATGGCTTGAGCAGAAACCAAAACAAAGGGTGACTCCAGGTGTGACCAGATCAGGGAAACTGAACAATAGCTCAACCATGATGGTTTGAGAGCTGGCCAGTTCAGGTAAAGCAGGGTCAACTTCGTTATTGGGTCAATTAAACTGGCCCTTTGAGAAATGTCTCGGGTCAGCTCCATCTTTTTGTCTCAGCTTGGCGATATGGAACCTTAGTTTTGCTGTGGAGTACCCACCAGAGAAGACTGCTCAGACGTGAGTTCAAAACACTTTCCCAGAGCTAAAGACTTTGATGGATTAAGTCTTTGTTTCATTTGTATCATTGGCTGTGGTGCTGTCCACAGGCTGACACTTACAGCCTGAGTGGATGCTCCAGAGCAGTTTGCTTTCTCTTTTGTTTTTTTGTGGTGTGGGGGATCAACCAGAACCTCAAGCAGGCTGAGATGCCCCCACTACTAAGCTGTATTTACAGCCTTTAACATTACTTTTTATTTTGAGGTTGGATCCCACTATGTCTCAGGCCAGCCTCAACTTTTCTCCATAACACATATGATGGGTGCAGGAGGGACAGATAGGGGCACTTCATACCCTGCATTATAAAGACACACATGTGCTCCACATTGTAAAAGCCCACACAAGTAGCAGTGTGTTCTAAATTAACCAACCACCCTTTGGCCCAGATGGCCCTAGAGCAGTGGCTCTCAGCCTTCCTAGTGCTGCACTCCTATAACACAGTTCCTCACGGTGTGGTGACCCCCAGCTATAAAATTATCCGATTGCTGCCTCATAACTGTAATTTTGCTGCTGTTGTGAATTGTAAAGTAAACATCTGTGTTTTCCCATGGTCTTAGGCAACCCCTGTGAGCAGGTCAGTCAATGCCCAAACGGGTCATGACCCACAGATTGAGAAGCACTGACCCAACCAAGGCTGAGACCAGCAGATAAACAAGAAGGGCCTGAGCCCAAACATCTACAATTAGGCAAGGTGGAAAGAGATGAGGAGTCGAGAGAGCTGTAGGAGGCTCAGTTTCACCACTGGCTGAGCACTGAGTGGGGCTTACCAGGATTCTACGAGGTACCTTGTTTCTCCCTTGTGAAGCAGTGAAGTGGGGCCTTTCTTACACAGGATAGGGGAGAAGTTTCTTCAAATATATATCTGAGGCTAGGGTTATTAGATCTGATGACAGCACATGCCTGTAGTGCCCCTGACTTGGGAGATAGAGGCAGATGGATCTCTGAGTTTGAGTCTAGCCTGATCTACAACAGTGAAGTTCCAAGACAGCCAGGGCTACACAGAGAATGAGACCCTGGGTTTAATCCCAGCCCTGAGGGGCTAGAAAGTCATGATTTCTTACCTAGGCGATGGTCAATATTGATTCTTTTTTCTTTCTCTCCCGCCTGGGCCAAGTAGGTTGTGCAAAAGCAAGCTGACTTGTTCTGTTCTGTGAATGTTGGCAGTCACTTTCTGTGGGGTAGTGTTTCCCTGTCTGTCCCCTGGTGTCCTTTTTCTGTCTTGTTGTTGTCATCTCACTGTTGCTAATATTATCTTCATCATTAGACTCAATCTTAACTAAAAGGCAGAGAGGTGATTATCATCATTGTTATTTGTATTTTCTCTATTGGGAGTTGAACCCAGGACCTCATACAGACTAGGCAATGCTACCGAAGGTCTATATCCTCACCTCTGAAGATTCCTCTTCCTCCCTCTTCTCTTCCTTCCTCTTCTCTTAATAGAGATGATGGTCTCATAATAGCCCAGGCCGGCTTTGAACTCATGATGTAACAAGGCTGGCTCTCTGAATTTCTGTCTCAGACTCCTCGATGCTGAAATTACAAATGTGTGCCACCACGACCAGCTATTTGTATTGTTGGGATCATGCTGGCTTCAAGTCTGAGATGCTCCTGCCTCAGTCTACTGAATGCTGGGATTTTTCTCATCAGGAGTCACCTTGTGGAGTTCATTCCTATGAGATAGAAATAGATAGAACTAGACAGATGGCTTCAGCCATCAGTGCTGCCACCCACCCATGGAATAACCTGGTTGTTTGTTTTTGATTATTTTGAAACATGATCTCAGTATGTAGCCGTGGCCTGCCTGGAACTTGCTATGTTGACTAGGCTAGCTCCAAATTTAATGGCAACACCTCTGCCTCCCTGGTGTTGCCATTAAAAGTGAGGATGGTATAGTCAGTCAAGTGTGGTGTGCACACCTTTAATCTCGGCACGAGAGACCAGGTAGATCTCTGTGAGTTGAAGGTTGGTTTGGTCTACATAGTAAGCCTCAGGACAGGACTACATAGTGAACCTTGTCTCAGAAAACAAAAAATGGTGGTTGGGGGAAGGAAGCCCCAAAATACTAAAATCAAAATCAAGTGCATGAGTCTGCAGTTGTCAGCATTTAACAAGTGTTCCCGGAGGTCTTAGAGAATTTCTGTAGTTAAACGCCCCCACCACCACCACCATAGGGTCCTTCCCAGACTCAAAGCTCTTCTCCCCAGGCATTATAGATTCACCTGCTAATCTCTGTGTTGGCTTTCTCATGCTGTAATCAGAAGTGGGAGCACACAGCATGAGGCCCTTCCCTTAGCACAGTCTTGAAGGTTTATCCATGGTGTATGTGGCAGCACAGCATTTTTTATAGCTGAGTCACACCCTGTTTTTCTGTTACAGGACATTTTGTTTATCCAAGCATCAGTTGATAAACAGGAGTTGCTTCCACCTCTAGGCTCCTGGGAATAATGCCACTGTGCATGTTTGGTAACGTTAATATGAGGATCCATATTTCTTCAGGGCGTATGCCCAGTCTCCTGTCCACGTGTTTGCCAGGAAAATACTTTTACATACTCAGAGCAAGATCCCTCTGAACCTTCTGTGAACAAGCGCTGAGCCCCAGGTGAGGTTGGTGAAGCGGAAACTGTACTCAATCTTCAAGGTTCACATCATGTGACACCCACTGTATCTGCCCTCTACCTGGTGACAGGCACTGTGCTGAATACAGCAAGGAACAGCACAGCACACACATTCTTATCCCTTAGGAGGCAGAGGATTCGATGTGTGCATGAAGGGAGTTAAGGATGCTGGGATAACTTCCTAAGGTTTCCCGGGTTAGAGGACAACTTTTTGGAATGTGTTCTCTCCTTCCACTGTTGCTTCCAGGGATCAAAGTGAGGTAGATCATTAGACTCTGTGGAAAGCGCATTTACCAGCTGAACCATCGAACTGGCACTGTGCTCTTGAACTTCTGACCTTTCTGCTTCTACCTCAGGGGTGCATGAACCACTATGCCAGGTTTGTGTGGAGCTAGGGATGGAACCCAGAACTCTCGGCATACAAGTCAGGATAGTTCTATCAACTAAATTATATTCACAGCCCTGTGTGTTGGTCGAGACAGAGTCTCATGTAGCCCAGGTTGGATTTGAATGTGCAGTGTAGCTCAGATTGACCCTATAACCTTCAAACTTCCCAAGTGTTGGGACTTCAGGCTTATCTCACATGTGACTGTCACAATTTTGCTTCAGAAGAATCTCCTTTATTAACACACTGTGATAATGCATGTGTATCCCTCAGCACACCCTACATGCTATAAAAGAAGGATTTACTACGGTCTATGTGTCCTCCCATTTGTGTCCATGTGGAGGCTGACATATCAAAACACTGGATTGCAGGCTGGAATCTTCAGCTGTCTGGACGGGCTGGGGCGAGTAGGCTGTAATATGGGAATATTCTAACATTTTAAAAACGAAGTCTTTTTCAGCACCAATGAGGTCACCCCAAGCCAGAGGCTTCTGGGTTCTTGTCTCTCAATTTTGAAGAATGAAATTCATTGAACCACAGAAGGTGAGTTTTAGGAAGGGGGGAAGTACTATAGGGAGCTGAAGGGAGAAAAAGAAAGCAGAGGTCCCGAGCATTGGGAGGGATGGGGAGCGAGGGGGTCCCTTCATGGAGCTTCCCAAGGCCTGGGAGTTAATTGGACTTTAGCCTTTAGTGGGATGGAGGCAGGAAGGAGGAGGAGCTGGTCAGTCCAGTTCTCATTCCAGGTGTTGAAGTCATTTCAGTTTGAGTGACAGCCTCTGTATGGCTTCCAGGAAAGGTCACTCCTTTGGGGAATGGAGATGAAGATCCCCCCTTCCTGACAGCCAGAGACACTTTTGGCTTAGATATTGGAAACATCTTTAGCTCCTGCCAAGGACAAAGCTCTGGACATGCTGGAGGACAGTTTTGGGTTTTAGCCAAAAAAAGGCTGTTCATCTTTGTTTGGACATTTTGCCCTAAAATAAGCAGGCAGTTTCCACCTGTTATCAGCAGCTGGGACAGCTGGCCTTGGACCTGCCTTTCCACAAGTTTTCTGAGTTCCTCCGGTATTCCACTCAACTGGGGTTCAGTCACTTTTACTTCCATTCCTGTCCTTAACTCAGACAGAGCCTACGAATAGAGCCTTGAAATCTACTAGATCCTTACCTTTCTTATAGTCACAAGCCTGGCTATAAGATACCATGCTGACACAAGGCCATTCCTATATTACAAGGTAGACCTAAGAATTGGAGAAATCTGAGGGTGCTTGCCGGAGACCCTGGGGTGGGGTTGGGGTTATGCTATGTATGATCTGTCAAGTCAACTAGACCAGCCAGTTTCTACCACACAAGATGGGGAAGATTAATATGGCCTGCCTTCCTTCCTTCCTTCCTTCCTTCCTTCCTTCCTTCCTTCCTTCCTTCCTTCTTTCCTTCCTCCCTTCCTTCCTGTCTTTCTATCTTTCTTTCTTAACTGGGGATCGAACCCAGGGCCTTGGGCTTGGTAGGCAAGAGTTCTACTCCTGGGCTACAGTCCCAGCCCAGTTCTAGTTTTGATTGGCTTCCTTAGTCTGAGTATTTCTACGCCATTATAGTCTGAGCTTCAGAATATAAGGCCGGAAGGCTCCACTGGGACGCCAGCCATTTCCAAGTCGCCAATCCCGCGAGGCCTTTCCGATGAATGCATGTCACGAAGATGTTATGTCTTCCCGGTGCAGGGTATCTGCAGAGGTCCCTGGAGAGCATCTCTGTGCGAGACGGAGAGAGCAAACCATGGGTTTCTTTCGGGTTTACCACAGCGGTGCGGTGCGGTGCGGTGCGGTGCGGTGCGGTGCGGGCCTAGGCTAGGCAGCTTGCGGAGTCCCGGGACTAAGGGGGAGGGGCCGGCGGGGGCGCGGCCAGGGGTCACGTGACGAATCAGCCCCAGCAGCGGGCGGAGCTGCGCGGGTACTTAGGGGTGCACCGGTGGGGCCGGAGCGGCTCGGTTCGGCTCGGTGGCTGCAGGCCCTGGCTGTCGCGCTGCGCTCGGTGAGTTTGCCCGGGGCTCAGTGACTCCGCCGCGGAAGTCCCTTTGGCTGGGGTCAGGGGAGCGGGCTGAACGGGCGGTGGAGACAGGCCCCTGGCTTGCCCAGGGCGCAGGCGCGGTCCCTCCGCGGCCCTAGATGCTGCGCGCCCTGGCGGATCGCGGTCCTCTGGAAGAGGAGACCTAGGCTCCGGCACACTAGTCCGGTATAGCTCCCAGCCTTCACGCTTTAGGGCCGATCCTGGTGATTCCGCGGTGGTCCGCTTCTTTCCAGTGGCCTTGGCGCACTTCAAGGGTGGAGGTGGGGACTTCGGGGAGCTCCGAGGGAGGAGCTTAAAGAGAAGGGTTCGGCCCTGGCCTTCCCCGCTTGCAGACTGCGAGTCTCAGGGGTGCTCAGGGCGAGTATCGACCTGCATCTAGTAAAGGTTTGTGGCTTATTCTAAAGAATCTGCCCCGGGAACTTTTCCACACACAAACCCACGCAGTGCCTGGCACCCTAAAAGACCTGTTCTATTGAGAACAGGAACCTGGTCGTGGGTGGCTGGGGTGGAACCTGCACGAAGAGTTAAACCGAGAAACAGGAAGATAAGCAGACTAAAGGATAGGGGCTGCCAGTACCTTTCTTTGGGGGGTGGGGGGGTAGCCAAGATGATGGGAATGTGGTGGAGGAGAGGTACTTGCAGGACAGCCTCCTTCATTCAGGGCCCTGCTGGCCGGGAGAGATAGCATCGCCTCCCAGAGTGTTGGTCATGCGGACCAAGAGATAGGTGAATTGGACTTGCTCCCCTAGGGGCCTGGAGTAAAGGACTAAAGCCCACCCTCACCTGACCAAATCCCCTCACCTGTGTGGGGAGGGAGATAAATTGTGAGTTTCAAAGGAAAGCTTAACACCTTTTAGTGTGTTGGGAAGACTAATCTCTAGGTCCCTCCTCTGCGAGGGATGGTGGAGGTATATTCTTCAGTCTCCAGATTCAGAAGGGTAGCATGGGCAGAATGTTGGTGAAGGTGCTCTCATCTTTCCACGAAGCTCTTTAGGGGAGAATTGCTTCCCATAGGCTTTGGCCATGGTGACCTAAAAATCCAGAGCTCACAGAGGCATACCAGAGCCAGGCAATCCCAGCACTTGGAAGGCTGAGGCAGGAGAATCACTGCATTGGAAACCAACCTGGGCTACATAATGAATTCCACGACAGTCGGACTAGAGAGTGAAACTGTTTCACCTCCTAACCCCTCCTTCCTTCCTTCCAAAAAAAAAAAAAAAAAAAGGCTCGCTTGAAAGAAGGCACCCTGGAGGAAAATGACCTTTGCGCCTTTAAATCCACGTGATCCAGGCCTACTGCTGGGGAAGTGAGGTGGGGTGGGGTGGGGTGGGCCGGGCCCATGCCGGTGCTTCACCAGCCCAGGTGCCAGCAGAGGTTTCCAGCACTCGCCTTGATGTTGGCTTGTTTTCAGACTAGTCAAGCAGCAGAGGGTTGGAGCCCTTAGCTCCAGGTTGAAACGGTCCCCTGGAGGTGCTGATTCAGCAGTCTAGGCTGTGGCCCTTATATGGTATGGGTAGAAACCTTTAGATAGCTGAGTCTCGAGTTGGCCACTGACTTTTGATGTACTGATGTAAGGAAAATATTAGCTATGTGTGAGGTGGAGCTATGCAATAGAACTTTTGAAAGTTAAAAGGGAAACCAGGGACTTCAGTATGATTGATGTGAAGGGAGGTGTTGAGGCTAAGGTCTGTATTGTCTCTGCTTAGTTAACAGTCCATATCCCTGCGCTGGTCGTCTCGGTACGATCCAGAGGATCGATCTGGAGTCCTTTTGTTGCTGTAGTTTATTTTCTGCCCTACATTGAACACAGTGGAAGTTGTAGAGGTGGAGCTTTGCCACGAGCTGAAACTCTTGTCCGTCTGTCGGGCTGATACCCAACCTTGTGCATCCTAATCATGCAGTCTGCCACGGGACTCTATCATACCCAGCCAGCTTTAAACAGTCCCCTCCCTTCACTGTCCCTCAGTTTTTTGAGGTAGGTGTTACCCTGTAGTCCAGGAAGGCTGTGAACTGGACAACCCTCCCGAATGCTAGGGTTATAGACAAGAGCTAATGCTACTGGTTTAGGCTTTTTTTTTTTTTTTTTTTTTTTTCCTAAGAACAGCTCTTATCGATGGGCGGTGGTGGTGCACGCCTTTAATCCCAGCACTTGGGAGGCAGAGGCAGGTGGATTTCTGAGTTCAAGGCCAGCCTGGTCTACAGAGTGAGTGCCAGGACAGCCAGGGCTACACAGAGAAATCCTGTCTCAAACCTCCCCCCACCCCCCCCAAAAAAGGAACAGCTCTTATACTCACTGTGTAGTCCTGGCTAGCCTGGAACTGGCTGGCTATGTAGACCAGGAAGGCCTGGGCATGACGAGGTACACAAACTCAGAGATAAACCTGCCTCTGCCTCCCCAGTGCTGGGATTAAAACCTTGGGCCACCTAGCAATCCTTTCATTTTTAGCTTCGAGTGGAAACATCCCTTTCTGCAGTCCTGAGGCCTCCCAGGCGCAGGTTTGGGGTAGAAGTGGGGTAGCTCCTCTCTGGTGGGACTTGTTTAGTTGAGGTCAGTTTGGCTCCTGGACTTGCTTTGTCTGTCACAGAGACTTTGGCAGCAGTTTCTTTCCTTACTCTTTCCTACTTCTGCACTTGAAATACAATGTATCAATCTATACGTTTTTTTTAAATGTAATTTATTTATACTATGTGTCTTGTTCACTCAGTTTGTGAGATTTGTTGATACTAATACCTGCAGATTTAACAGTTATTTTAATTTGTTGGGGACAGGTGGCAAGTGTGGCAGGGGTTTCCTGTATCCCAGCTAACTCACCACATATGGGGAGGATGGCTTTGAACTCCTGATCTTCTTCCTGCCTACCTCCCAAGTGCTGAGATGACAGGTGTGCACCCTATCAGATCCAGAGAATTTGGTTTATTAGTCTTTTTCTTCATTTATTTGAGACGGGGCTATGTAAACCAGGCTGGTCTTGAGCTTACAGAGCTCCACCTGTGTCTGCCTCCTGAGTGCTGGGATTAAAGGCTTGTGCCACCACACCTAGCTAGTTTATTGGTCTTGAATATGTTGACCCAAGAGACAGTTAAAATCACCTACTTTCATTTCTGTCCCTCCTCCTTTTTCACTCTTGTTTATAGTGACACAGAAAATTCTTTTGGGCAAAGCAGAAGTATCATGAATTGCTGGACATATGACACCCACACCTTCAGTTCTGTTACCTGGTGATAGTGCCCCCTCCCCTCCGTGACCCTGCCACCTTCTTGCAGTTTAGGAGCTCCTGTTTCTGTATCCTAACATTAGCACTTACCAGACCCTACTTGTCAGTGTGATGGGTTTCAGATGGTAGCGGTGCCTTCACTGCTGTGAGTAGAAATTCAAGTTTAATTTCTTGTCAGAGGAAATCCTTGATTAGTGAAGCTCTCCCTGGTTTTGTAGTTGGTCACTGGTAGCACTTGTGCTTAAGTTCAATTGTTTTGGATTTTTTTTTGTTTGTTTATTTTTTTTTTTTTAAGACAGGGTTTCTCCATTTATCTGCCTGTCCTGGAACTCCCTCTGTAGACCAGGCTGACCTTGAACTCACAGAGATTCACCTGCCTTTGCCTCCTGAGTGCTGGGATTGAATGTGTGTGCCACCAACCAATTTTATTTTATTTTATTTTATTTTGAATGTTAGGGTTTAGCTTAGCAGGGTAGTGAACTACTTTAATTTCAGCACTCTGTGAGTTCAAGGCCAGTTTGGTCTATCTAACAAATTCTAGGTTAGCTAGGGCTACATCGTGACCCTGTCTCAAAAGGAAAACAACAAAATAAGTTTGAGTTTAGGTTTGGGATTTAGTTTTTGAGTCAGGATCTCCTATAGCCCAGGTTGGGTTCAAACTTGATATGTGGCCAAGGATGATCTGGAACTGGACATTTCTTCTGCCTGTGCATTTTAAGTGCTGAGCGTAAGGCATGTCTACCACCGCCCATCTACAACTGTCTGGGCTCTTTAGGCCATAAACCTGGGTCTCTGAACTTAGGTGCACTTGATGTAGTTTCTAATTATTTTTGTGTGTATATATGTTAGTCTTGTGTTTAGCAGGGGACATTGGGTGTCATCCACAGTCACTGTCTGCTTCATGAGGCAGGGTCACTTATACCCAGAGCTTATGCATTTGGTTACTGTGGCCCCAGGAATCTTGTTCTCTGACTCCCAAATCCTGGGATTACAAATGCAGGCCATCAAGTTCTCATAGCATTTCCCTGTGTATTAGGGATTCAGACCCAGGTCCTCATGACTGCACAGCAATACCCTCCCCACTGAACCATCTCCTCCAAGCCCTTGTTTCTAATTTTTAAAATTCAGGAGGTTTGTAACATTGGGAGACTATATGAGAAAGTGAAGTCACCTGCAAGTCTGTGACATAGTTACAGCCACTTAGGTAACTGTGGTGGAATTTGACCTAGAATTCGATCTTCTGAAGGTGATCCATCTCTCCTCGGGCATGGCCATTCAAGGCCTGCCCATGGTCTTGTCTCATGCCTCAGTTTCCCTCGACTGTGAAATAGAAGCCTTCTACAAGACTGGAGGGCTCTTTCTAGAACTGGTGTTTTACAAATCCTGGGAGAGGACCTATGGTCTGTGATCTCAGCTATTAACCTGTTTTAATTGGGTCAGTAACTCTATAGTCTGGCCAAGATACTGCTCTTCTCCAGCCGCCAGGGTGGAAGAGAATAAGGCTGATAAATGCCAGGTTAGTATCCACAGAGTACACAGAACTCTTAGATTCTCTGCTCTCAGATCAGAGGTGGCTGCCCTCTGACCTGCTGATCTGGCTCAGGCGGGTGATGCTCACCTACAGGGGTCACATGTCCTTCCAACTTGTATAAGGTGCTGGCCAGCTTGTGCCTGTCAAGGGTATATCAAACCATATTAGAATTCAAGTAGCCTGTCACTCATTCTCAGCATATTGATTCCTTCTGGGTTTGGGGCTATGCTGTGTTTTGATATCAAATAGTAGAATAGACACCCACATATAAGGCTTTATTACAAATAATATGATGGTCATAATTTTTTACACCAAATAGGACATGTGGTAGGGAGAGGATGTGTTTTGAGACAGTCTTATATTTCAGGCTGGCCTCGAATTCACAGTGTAGCCAGGGATGACGTTGAACTCCTTATCCTGCCTCTTCATGAGATGTTATAGGCATATACCACTTCCTATGTCTGGTTTAGTGTGATGCTGGGGACTGAACCCAGGATGCTAGGCAAGCATGCCAGCTGTCGTATATCCTTGGTCTCAAACTGGGATGCTTTTTAAGACAAAGGTAATGACTCAGGGATAATAAGTATTGACTGCTGTGCGTATAGAGAACTATATAGTCAGTTAGCAGTGACTGGAGGTTGTACCTGGTCACTCTGCCTGCTGGTGGTTGCCCCAAGCCTGGTGCAGGGAGGCACTTTCCCAAAGAGTAGCTCTGCTTATCATTTCTGTGAACCTTGAGAGGGCCCCCAGAAAGGAGAGAAGGTACCCAGCTCACAGACAAAATGTTTCTGTTGTCTGCCTGGTCCTCAGGCTGACCAGCCTGGGGCTTAATTTAGCCTGCAATCGAATTAGGGAGCAAGCAGAGAAGCATAAAACACTAATCTCATTTTACATCTCAAGGTCTTTAAAAGCCTTGTACTGTGTATATTTTAGGAGCAAACTTGGAGAATATACTAACTACCCCCTGCATCTTGGAGGCATCTCTGCAAATCTTAGTCAAATTGTCTTGTTTTCTAATGTTTTTCCTCTTAAATGAGGGCCTGTCCTAGTTAGGGTTACTATTACTATGGTGAAACACCATGACCAAAAGCAAGTTAGGGAGGAAAGAGTTTGGCTTATACTTCTACATTGTAGTTCATCATTGAAAGAAGTCAGGAAGGGAACTCAAACAGGGCAGGGTCCTGGAGGAAGGAGCTGATGCAGAGGTGATGGGGGTGGGGGAGTACTGCTTACTGGCTTGCTCAGCCCTCTTATAGAACCCAGGACCACCAGCCCAAGGGTGGCCTCACGCACAGGGGGCTGGGTCCTCCCCCATCAATCACTAGCTAAGAAAATGCCATATAGGCCTGCCCACAGTCTGATCTTACGGAGGCACTTTCTCAATTGAGCAGGTAAGTGCTAAGCCATTGAATTGTGTCTCTGGCCTCCTCCTCTGAGGTGGGCAGCCCCAAGCTGTTTCTTCTTTAGGATCACCATAAACCAGTTACACAATCTTTTACTAGGAGCGAAGATATGAAATCTGGAAACCACATCAGGGCTATGATTCAGCTTTAGCAAAAGGGGGAGTCTCTGGCCTCCTTCAGGTCTGCTTTGAGATTAGGGTGTCTGCTTCCACTGTAGCTACCCCAGCGTTGGGAGCAACTGGGCAAACCATTCGAAAGGAAGTGCAGTTCCCACTGTCCTGCTCTGTGGGTGGACTGAAGTGGGTAATACTTGAGGAACAGGTGTGCTTAATGACTGGCAATGCCTGCACAGGTTTGTTTTTATGGGGAGAAGCTCATAAAGTGCAGCATCAGGGCCCCAGCAAGTCTCTCCATCCTCTCCCCACTCCCTAGTGTAGAGTCCCTCTGCACTTCTGTGATGGACGGCCACAGTTATGGCTGCACAGTTAGAGCTGGTGGGTGAGAGGTCAGTCCCATGAACCACAGTCAGGGAGAGATGGATGGAGACTGCTTTGGGTGTGTATACACTTATCCTGTGCCAGGACGTGGCAGGTGGCCTGTGGGACTTTCGGTCTACATATTCTGTCTCCTTGCAGCCTTTAGAATGTAGACTTAGACTCTAGTCTGCCTGAGACTGTGTGACTACTCAAGAAAGCTTTTTTGGTCAGGCTTGTGCCCCCACCCAATGCTTAGTGTGCTACTACATTATGCGTCCTTCACCTGGCGTCAGCTTCTCCTTCAATGTTTATGCCATTTTCTTCTAGAGTCCCAGGAGTGTGTTTGCCTGAGGAAGAGCATCCAGCTAGTTTGGGAAATGATTTTGCTGTTGATGGGATCACCAGTCCACTCACTGGCCATTCTGTTCATGTGACAGTGACAGAAATAGCAGGACATTAAGACACTGATTGCTACAAAGAGAGGGTAGTGGAACCCAGGACCAGCTGACTTGAGCTAGAAATAAATTGTGCCCACAACTGCCTTCTACTTGTACACCTGGAAGAGGAGGCAGTTTAGCTCTTCCAGCCCCCCTCTTTTGTGAAATAAAGACTTTCTGTTAACTAAAGTGAAAATCACAGAATTGGGAAATACAAGAAAGTGCTTGCCAAACTAGGGGAAGCGAAAGCCCGTGGCTATTTAAGGCAAAGGCATGGAACCCGTGACAGGTTGATAGGTTTATGGACAGCTTAGCTTGTCATTGTCACTATTGGCTGTGTCACAAAAGCACGTGTGTGTGTGATATCTGGGAAGACTGACGTCTTCAGGGAATTAGCTACTGTTGCCCTAGGTAGAGACAGCAGGCTTCATACAGTCTCAGGACTCAAGCCTTTTGACAAGGCTTATGGATTTTACTGAGGTGGAAGCTTGTTTTAACTCTGAGTCCTACCAAGTGGAGGCTTTGAGAGTGGGTTTGGATCAAACTGGAATTAGCCATCACAAGGTGAAAGACATGAGTTTAGCGGGAGAGGGGCTGAACCTTCTCTAGCTAGCAGCTCTCTTTCTGTGTCCATGGATGCAGGGTTTCCCTACCCTCCTCTGCTCCTCACATCACCTGGAAACATGGCACCCATTACCACTTCAGAAATGCAGGATCTGAGCCTCCAAGAAGTGCAGTGCCACAGATGACAGTGGCCAACCAAGATCTGGATGTTGGTGTCCAGTCTGCAGTAGAGCCTGGCCTCCTCATGCAGCCACAGTGGATGGTGGCCAAGTGAATCCTATCTTGATTTTACCCCTCATCCCAGCCTCTTAAAGGAGGAGTGGGTAATCTGTGTATTTGGGGGTGCAGTCTTTTCCTCCGGGGCCCATCTTGGTAAAAGAAGGGTTAGACATTGGGCAGAGACTGCTGAGCTCCTGAAGCCCTAATCCGTGGGTTTGCAGTTGGGCAGAACCCTGATGGGGAGGAGGAGAATAAAGTCCAGGGGTTAGGGGTAGGCTGCAAAACCAATGGAGACTCAGCTTCCCAGAAAGTGTCCTTCAGTGGCCAGGATCTGTAGGCTATAGAACCTGGGAACCCTTGTGGCCATGGCCATGGGAGTTCCTGTGCTCTTTGCTATGGCAGAAACCAAAAGACATCTTGTTTAACATTTAAAATTTGTTTAACTTGTTTAAAATTTCAAGTTACCATGGAAATGGATCTTTCTACTTGGCTTATATTTAACAGCTCAACAGATGCCAAGTTCCTATGGGGCATCTCAGGATACTCCTAGTCTCTAACATACAGTATGTTGTGAACCCAAGCGTGTCAGTCCTTCAACATAGGAGATCCTAACAGATTTACCAGCCTCGTCCTTTGTCTGGACTCCCACCCTAGGGAGTGGATCGATACTTTAGGCTTTCTGCATCAGTGTCTGGGAGGAATCAGTTTCTGGACTTAGGAAATGACTTAGCTGAAAAAGAGTTTGTACAAAGATCTGAGTTTGATTCTCAGAACCCATGTTTTAAAAAAGCCAGGCATGTTGGTGCACACTTTGTAATTAATGCCAGCACTGGGAAAGCGGAGACAGGCTCACTGGGTAGACAGCCCTGCCTATTTGGTAATGTCCAGGCCTTGTTGGGGAATAAGCTGAGCAGCAGCACCTGTGCTTGTCCTGGTCCCCAGAGGTACACATATGTATTGTACTTGCATACACTTGAACATACGTGTGTACAGACACACATAAGATCCAAGTACAAGGCAGAGAGTGCTGCTGAAAAGAAAGGAGACACAGTTACCTAACAGTGTGATTGGAGGCCGTGTGATGGCTGACACATGGTCATATGAGACAGTTGCCTATGAGTCACTGGAAATGCAACAGTAAGTGTGCTGGAGAGAAAGCCCGTAAGGAGGAACCCTTATTGGCGGCGGCACGAGATGGTGGGTCAGGAGATGGTGGGTAATGCATTCAAGGGCCATTTTCAAAGGTCTTGGTCTTCAAGGCTGTGATTCTTCGTCAAAGAGTGGATTCCTTGGTAGGTGTACTGGGGTGCACTTGCAGTCACAGCCTTCAAAAGGCAGAAACATGAGGGTCACTGTAAGTTCAAGGTTGGCTTGGTCTATGTAGCAAGTTCCAGGCCGGTTGGGGCTATCCCCAAGGCCCAGTCTTGGAGCAATGGGGTGAGGAGAGGAGAGAGAATCCTTTGAAATACAAGAACATGTATGTCTAAAGGCTTATATATTATATGTGTGATAGTCCATTTTCCAGTGATATGTACAACAAGTCACTGGATCCATTTCCCCATTGTGATCGTCCAGTGTTTCTGATGTGAGAGCATGTGGTGCTAGGGTTGGAACTCAGAGTCTCAGGTATGCTAAGCTTACCACAATTTCAGCTGCATCTCAGCCCCAAGTCCTCTGATCTCCAAGTCTTGTTTTAGAGGACGCAAAGCTTTTAATGGGAGCTCTGTTTCTTTTCACAAATATCTCAGTCATTGTAAGAGTCAGTTTTCTCTTTCCTCAAGCAGGGGATCAAACTCATTTAGCTTGGCTGCAAGCCCCTTTACCTGCAGAGCCGTCTCATTGGCATAAGGCTTAATTTTAATGTGATGCCTAAAGAGTTCTGTTTTATGCCAGTTTTAGGCTTTCTAGGAAGTTTTGTGTGGGGCTATTTACTAGTTTCATTCTGTGTATCACAGTGTAGCCAAGGCTAGCTAGTCTTGAAGCCTTGCTCCCCAGGCTTCATCCTCCTGAGCCCTAGGATTACAAGCATGTCTCACTTGCTTGTTTCTGAGGTCTGACTGCCTTCTGTGTAGCACGTTTGGGGGAGCCAGGTATACCGAGTTAGCCCCTCCCTGTTTTCCCAGGACAGGCAGCCAGCTGTGTAAGCACATCTGCAGGAGTGTGTCACTTCCTCTTTCCCTAGCCCACACACACTCTTCCCACACCCAAGATGAGTTTGAGTGGCCTGACTCTTTTTTTAAAATAGAACTTTTCTGAGCCAGTGTCACCAGGCATTTTATAATATATTGTGAGGTTGTCCCAGAAGGCCTCCATTGGATCTTTTCTATAAGATTCTTTCCGTCCATACACATTACTCTTATAGATTCAGACTCCCTCCTGACTCATTGAGGACACAACTCTGCTGCTTGAACCTAATCGAGACTTTTTAGTTTTCCTTCAGTACAGTTTCATGTCTGTGATCCAGCACTCAGGAAGCAGGCAGGAGGAGTCTGTGTTCCAGTGTCCTTTCGACCTTTGACCCTGATGTAAAGCACTCACTCCTGTGAGCCCTAGAGCCAGGGCAGGGTCCTAGCCTACCCACACCTGCTGTTGCTCCCACCAGGTTCAAACCACATTCCAGCATCCAGGAAAGGCCTGGCCTTTCTTTGTTAGCTACTTGCCCAAGAAGGTGACTCATGGGTTGAGCTGGAAGTGACTGGCCTCCTGAGTCAGTTCACAAGGTCTAAGGGCCAAGGTAATGATGTAATAATTTTCCTTCTCAGGAGCCGGAAGCAAAGCCCTTGAGTGACAGGAAACATCAGAGGGGCTTCTGGGAGCCTAGTGTCCCTGGCACAGTCAGTGTGGTTCCTTAGTTACCAGCAGCTGACACTAGCCTACCTGGGGAGATAGCTTAAGCCTGAAGTGATAGGAAAGAGCCAGCTCCTAGAACCTGTCCTCCAACCTGCACACACACGTACAAACAGAATGAATTTAAGATGTCATTTTACATGTCTTTAAGGGAGGCTCGTAAACCCTGCTTTTTTTGTTTGTTTGTTTCTTTACCTATTGACTCTCCTCAGGACTCACACAGATTAATAGTTTTGGAGTTGTTTGTTTTTATTTTTTAATTTTAATTAATTTTTTTAACTTATTCACTTTACACCCTGCTTACTGCCCCCTCCCGGTCACCCCACCCATATTGTTTTGTTTTGTTTTTTGAGGCCCAGGCTGAACTCTAGTCTAATACCTTAGACTTCCCAGTACAGGGTTTACATTACATCCAGCTTAAAGCTAACTCTTCGTCTAGAACACCAGAGAGAATCTCTTAAACTTAGTTCATCAGGTACATACAGTTTAAAAATAACCAGGAGAGGACATATATATTATTGTGTGTGATATCAGCTCCCATCAAACCAACCTTCACAGTGAGGCCTGAGTAGCACCCGTGTGTGGAAATCATTTTGATGCCTATATCCTTTCCAGGTGAGTGCAGATCCAGCTTCCACGATGTGGCGGTCCTTGATCCTTCTGTCTTGCCTGCTGGCACTGACCAGTGCCCATGACAAGCCTTCTTTTCACCCACTGTCAGATGACCTGATTAACTATATCAACAAACAGAATACAACATGGCAGGTAGGCTGTGCTGCTGTTTCCTATCTGTCTGTCTGTCTGTCTGTCTGTCTGTGTGTGTGGATCCCTGCTTTGGGTCACCTTGTGCACACTGCCTCTGAGGTGACTAACTGGCTGTAGGGCATTCTTTTCTGGAAGTTGAAGCTTATGGAGCACACCACCTTCCTCTCTGATCTCCATGTTGTCTGCATGGGAGTACACATACATGTAAATCTTTGTACATGGAGGTGTGTGGAGGGATAAGTGGGCTTCGGAATGAGGTGGACTCTGGGAAAGCTCCTATGGAAGATGAGGAGGTTCCTACTTCCTGCCATCATTTCCTCCAGGTTTGTGACAGGTCTGTGACAGGTCTCCTGCTAACAACTAAAAGCAGATTAGAGAAGACACTGTGGTCCGAGAACTGTGCTCTGACCCTGAATCACTCTGCCTGTCCCCTAGCTCCCTGAATTGGACAGGACCCCTGATCTACCCATCCCATCATGGCAAATCCCTTGGTGGATAGGTGACTGTCCTGGTGTGACTCTCTTTCAGGCTGGACGCAACTTCTACAATGTTGACATAAGCTATCTGAAGAAGCTGTGTGGTACTGTCCTGGGTGGACCCAAGCTGCCAGGAAGGTGAGTGACACAGCCTAGAGTGGACACTGCCCCCACATACAGGCTTGTGAACAGTGGTGCTAGTGTTGGGGTGTAGGGAGAGGTAGGGGAAGCCCTCTCTGGATTCCCTAGGTGTGTTCTTCAAAGACTCCTCCATCCTATATGAGGTCCCAGACTTGGCAGTTGAGGTCTGGCTACACTCAGCTCTGAATAATTCAAGGAGAGTACATAGAAGTTACCATTAATATTTTATTTTTCTGGAAAACTGCAAAAATGGACATTTTTATGCAGAAGTTGTTCTTAGCAGGGATTAGGGTTGGCCGTCGGAGGATGGTGATGATGTTGTCTAACTTAAGTCAGACTGTAGGCAAGGCACAGTTTAATATTTTAGAAATTCCAAGTGAGAAAGGTGGGAGAAGATTGCTTTAGAATTGGGGCAGAATACGTATGGGAGCAAAGGCCCACACTGCAGGTCTTTTCTTGGCTCTCCCTTCTGGTATCAGCTACAGAGATACACTGTGCCCTAAGGGGGTTCCCTGTGGCCTTGAACTCAGGATCTTCCTGCCAGACGTGCTCCTCTACATCCAGCCCCCATACCAGTCCGACATCAGACTGAGGACTCACACTTGCTTGACAGGTGCTCAGCTGTTGCTACTTCTGTAGATCTAATAAGAGAGTGTTTTTCTGTAGACAACTGTAACACCTAGGGTAGGCACATCTATCCTAGTGCATTACTAAACGTCTCTTCAAGGAAAATCAAATAAATCCCAGGGCTGGAGAGATGGCTTAGTGGTTAAGACACTTGTTGCTCTTGCAGAGGATCTGGGTTCAATTCCTAGCACCTATACAGTTGCTCAAACACATCTATCCATAACCCCAGTTCCAGGGGATCTAATGCCTTCTGACCTCTGAGGGCACCAGGCACACGTGTAGTGCAAAGACATACATACAGGAAAACAAAACAAAACCAAAAACAAAACAACAACAAAACCCAAAAACCCACTCGTACACTAAGTAAATAAATCTAAAAGAAAAGGATGAATCACAGATGCTTTCTCTTGCATATCCACTATACAAACTAAAAATAAACCTGAAGAATTATTATTTAAAGTGGTTTGAATGAGATGTAATGAGATAAATGCTCGAAATTCTGACATTCACTAAGGAGTTGGTCAAGGTAGGAGGAGGATGAAGAATTCCAAGCTAGCCTGGGGTACATAGCCAGACCCATCTTTTAAAAAAAAAAAAAAAAAAAGGAAAGAAAAGAAAAGGGAGGAAAAAACCCTGAAGTACCAGGACAGACATCTGTGATGGGGGCAAAAAACCCCATACCTGTACCCCACGGGCCGGATGGTTAAAAAATACCTGTTGAATATAAATATAAATAGAGCAAGTATACATGAATCTGAGTCACACTGAATAGTGGAAAGTGGTAAAGGATAACTCCTGCCTGGGAGACACAGCTCAGACTGGGGACAGCCACTGTCTACTGAGTCTTTCAGGGGTGAGGGGTGAATTGTGGTTTGCAACAGTCCTTCTTTTGTCCAGGGTTGGGTTCGGTGAGGACATAGATCTACCTGAAACCTTTGATGCTCGAGAACAGTGGTCCCAATGCCCGACCATCAAACAGATTAGAGACCAGGGGTCCTGCGGCTCTTGTTGGGTAAGACCCTGTTGGTGGGGAGGGCTCCTGGAAGAAAACTGGTTGGGCTGTGATTGGCATATGGGGGAGGGACCAGCTGTGACAAGGCAAGTGAGGAAATGTTTGCAGTCAGTTTCTTCTCATCACTACGGTTTGTGAATTACTGCAAAGATGGAGTGGATGATGGGCATTCAGTGGGTCTAGTATATCTCGGTCTGTGTGCACAGGCTGTGAAGCTACTTTCCCTCAGTAAACAAGGCAGCTCTGACCCAGCAGAGCTTCATGAGTGTCCTATGTCTGTCAGTAAGCTGATTTCTGAGTTGGGGCAAAGCACACATGACAGAAAATGGAACTTCCCTAAGCACTTAGTTTAGTGCATTAAATGTGTTCCCAGTGTTGGGTGCCATCTGTGGCCCATCCATTGTCCTTTCGTCTCCCCAAATGAAACAGTTCAGTTATCCTGACCCTTTGTGGCGCTCCTGTACCCATGTTGGCTCCCATCTGCTCTCTGCCTTGGAATTTGCTCCATGTGAGACAAGTCCTCAGGCAGAAAGGCCTGGATTAGTCTCTAATGCTGAGTGTGAGCCTAAGGGACTCTCCTGATTCAGAGGGTCAAAGGCCCTCCCTGCTTCAGGCAAGACAGGTTTCCTACCAAACAAGACTTAATATTACCACAGGCATTTGGGGCAGTGGAAGCTATTTCTGACCGAATCTGCATTCATACCAATGGCCGAGTCAACGTGGAGGTGTCTGCTGAGGACCTGCTTACCTGCTGTGGTCTCCAGTGCGGGGAAGGGTAAGTGTTGGGCACCTGTTCCTTGAGACCCTAACCCCTTCCTCCTCTGTGCTAAGTAACTCAGGGGTCCCTGGGAAAGAGAAAGCTGTTTTCATGGTTGAAACAGAGGGAGACATGACGGACTGCAGGCAGACTCTGTTGTAGCTGCTGCTGTTGAGCTTCTCAGAGCCAGACTTGCCTCAATTCAGTGGGGATAGAGCCCTGGCAGAAAGAACTCCAAAAGTTGTGCTTGCTTTCCATACCCTGTCTGGCTTTTGTCCTCTTTTGTCCCTCATCATCCCCCAACCCCAACAATACTGGGAATGTTCAGGGAACCATATGTTCAGGGAAACATACTGGTCTGCTCTATAAGGATGACAGACTCCAGATGGAGGGTGGGCTTACTGTTCCCGAAACTCAGTTTGTAACTCAGGTGCTCACCAGCGTTGTTTGGCCCTTATTCTATAACAGTGGTTCAAGTTAGACATTCCTGCGAGTTCCACAATGTGTGTGTCTAGACCTCACATCAGTAGTCTAGGAACAGGGAGAGAGAGAAAGGGTCCGTATTCTGCCTAATGCTTTGGAGCTGCAAGGGACATCACACCTTGTTTTGCAAGGGGTTCTCCTAAGTACAGCCCCCAACCTAAGAGCATGCCTTAAATAAACCAGGGGCACATTCACTGTGGCTGTAATTTTTAGAGTCCAACAGGTGGCAGTGAAGGCAGCATGAATCTTCCTTTGTGATTTAAGACACAGAAGTCATTCTTAGATCTTAGCAACCTCAGTTTTTCTTTTTCTCATTAAGTTCAGAACTTTCCTTCATGTGAAAACATGAAGAAGCCGTTTACAGCTTCCATTTGACTTGTCTGCACTGTCGGTATCACTGACCTTACAATTGGCCATCAAGGATTACTTGAACCCATCTGCAGCGTCACAGCTGTGGATTCCATAACCAAGATGGCCCCTGGTTGACTAGAGAGAGCAGTGTATGTAGTATACAGCATGGATACCTTAGACAGAGATGCTTCATGTTCCGTACTGAATGGACCAAGGGAGTATGAGATTTCATCATGCTGCTCAGGACAGCATGCAATTTAAAACCGAGTTAATTTTTCACTTACCGTGTTTGGACCTTCGTTGATGGTATATCTACAACCTTGGAAATCAAACTAGCCTGGGCCTGGTGTTGCACGCCTTTAGTTTCAGCACTTGGGAGGCAGAACAGGAGGATCTCAGTTTGGTCTACATAACAAGTTCTAGGACAGCCAGGTCTACAAGGAGAGACCCTGCCTTGAAAAAAAAAAAAAAAAAAAAAAAAAAAAAAGAATGAAAACAATAAGGGGTGGGGAGGCTCCTATACTCCAGGGAATTGTGCAGTTGAGAACAGCTGCTCCAGAAAGAGGAGAGTGTTGAAGCCCAGTTTGATGTGGACATGAAAAAAAAGAGAGTCCTTGTGGCCTTGTGGACAGAGATGGAGCTTGCTTGAGTCCCTAGTGGGACGCCAGTGGAGAGAAGATGAATTGGGATGCTGGACTATGGGAGGATTCTTGCGAGGACAGAGTATTTGCAGGGGGACCTTGGCATCTGTACCGTGTGTGACGTATGGGCACAGCTGGGACTATCTTGCCATTGACACAAGCTCCTTTTCAGCTGTAATGGTGGCTATCCCTCTGGAGCATGGAACTTCTGGACGAAAAAAGGCCTGGTTTCTGGTGGAGTCTACAATTCTCATGTAGGTGAGTGTTTGCCCACAGCTCCTGTCTCTCAGGTGCATTTCACAGGCAAGTGTTAGTGGCTTCCTTTTCTATGGTAAGGGGAAGGTCAAGGGTAGAGGGCCAGCTGATGGATAGTTAGCCAGACCATCCTCAATACAGGAGCTATCCACAGGATGTAGACATGGTCTGGCCCTAGAAGTGGGGATTGCAGCTGACCTCATCTTGTCCCCTCCATCTCTCAGGCTGCTTACCATACAGCATCCCTCCCTGTGAGCACCATGTCAATGGCACCCGTCCCCCGTGCACTGGAGAAGGAGACACTCCCAAGTGCATCAAGAACTGCGAAGCTGGCTACTCCTCATCCTACAAAGACGATAAGCACTTTGGTAAGCTGGGGCCTGCTGAAGGAGGAAGAGGCCAAAGTCATCGAGTGTTAGGAGTCTGCAGACGGGTGGTGGTAGCACACACCTTTAATCCTAACACTTGGGAGACATAGGCAGGCAGCTTTCTGAGTTCAAGACCAGACTGGTCTACAGAGAGTTTCAAGACAACCAGAGCTACACAGAAAAAAAACCCAGGTGCAGCAAAAAGAAGGGAAGCTGAGGTAATTGACACCTGTCTCACTGAACAGAGATGCATACTGCATACTTTGTCTAGTCTCATCTCAGCCCATTTGAGCTCCAAGGGACCCGGCAGATGGATGTTTTGCAAGGGGTTTGAACCTGGTTTTTAGTCTCGGGGTCCTCTTAGTCTCTTCTAGGACTGTCTAGCTTTGCTTAACTTCTTACCTAGGGAAGCCTTCCTTGACCTCTTCTGGAGGCCTAGAGGGGCTGGATGTACTTTCTCACCCTGACCAGCTTTGTTCCTTCTGCAGGGTACTCCTCCTATAGTGTGTTTAACAGCGAGAAGGAGATTATGGCGGAAATCTACAAAAACGGCCCAGTGGAGGGTGCCTTCACTGTGTTTGCTGACTTCTTGACTTACAAGTCAGGTACCAGTCAACTCCAACAGCAGCTAGCGTTGGAAGGAAGCCAGAACTCAAGGGCTCAGGGTCTACATAAGCCAGCGGGTCTCACAGAGAGAAAGGCAGGGGCTTTGGGAGGGGACTGGGGACAGTCTCCCTCCTGCTCTCTTCTCTGGGCAGATGGTCATCCTGTGGTGGTGGTGGTCTGATGGTCACAACCTCCCACCTGCTGTGCTCACTGGTTCTCACTGGTCTCCACAGAGCCTCTCTAGGGTCCCTTTGCAACCTTGCCAGCCCAGCTCAGCTCTCTACTCTGCTGTTGGTTCTGCCTTTTATAGCAGTCACTCCTGTCTTTGTCTCTCGTCCACATTTGACAGTGCTCCTTTCTTTTTGCAAAGGCCTAGATTACCTCAGCTGTCCATGTAGCTGGGATGACAACTCAGAATCAGGGTTCTCTAGAGCAGTGGTTCTCACTTTGTAACAATGAAAATATATCCTGTGTATCAGATATTTACATTACTATTCATAGCAGTAGCAAAATTACAGTTATAAAGTAGAAACAAAAATAATTTTATGGTTGGGGTCATCACAATATAAAGACCTGTAAGGACTGCAGCACTAGGAAGGCTGAAAGCCACTGCTCTAGAGGAACAACTTAAATAATGAGTCTGTCTGTCTTTCTTTTTATCTGGAGGGGATTTATTACACTGGCCTATAGGCTGTGGTCTCATCTAGGTAGTCCAACAATGACTGTCTACTGCTAACAGAAGGTCCAGAAATCCAGTAGTTCAGTCCCTGAGGCTAGATGTTGCAGCTGCTCTTCAGCACATGCTGGAATCTCAAGAATTAGCGCTAATGCCAGTGAAGGAATGGCTTACTAGCAAGAGCAAGCTGGCAAAGAGAGAGTTTCTTTCTTCCATATCCTTTATAAAAGCTGCCAGCAGGCAATGTGGCCCAGAAAGCTGGGTCTCCTCACCTGCAAAGATCTGAATTAAAGGTGGATCTTTCCCACCTCAGAGATCCAGATTAGAAGTGGGTCTTCCCACTTCAAATGATTTAATTAAGAAAACAAGTCCTCACAGGTGTGCTCAGTCATTTGGGTTGTAGTTAATTCCAGGTGTAGTCGAGTTAATAACCAAGAACAGCCATCGCAGCCCTGTACCCTAAGATGCATTTCAGTTTGAAAAGTGAATCACCCTCAGGTGGAAGGTTGACCAGATCTCTGAACACCTGAGCAGCGCTGCTTAGGTCGGCAGACAGTAGCATGTACCCATCTCTCCTTCCCTCTCCAGCGGACCCAGAGCAAGAACTTGAAAACTCTGAAAGCTGTCTGAAGCTTCACAGATAAACTGACATGGAATCTCAGGGTGTAAAACAAATAATTAGCCTTTGGGTTTTAAGTTTGCTTCATAACTTAAGAGTTTACAGAACCTTTATTTTAAAGCCAACCAAACAATATTTTTGTAGGGGCCCACTTTTTAAAATTTGCATTCTTAAGTGTGTTGGGCTTCTAAAAGTATTTTTTGAAGTGCTAGGCATGGTGGTGTACACCATTATTTTAGCGCTCAGAAGGCAGAGGCAGGCAGATCTTGGATATTCCCTTGGTCTACACAGTGAGTTCCAGGCCAGCTAGGAACATTTAATAAGACCCTGTCTTAAAAAAAGAAAAGTATACACACATACATACACATTTAAGTCAGATATAGTGTCACCCATATGTAATCTCAGCATTTGGGAAGCAGAGGCAGAATTGTGAGGTTTAAGGCCAACTTGGTCTTTTTAGACCTTTTCTCAAACACCCACACACACACCTCCATACATATATACACATACATATATATATATATATATATATATATATATATAGCCACATAATCTCCTAATAGGATATCCTTTTCATAGATACTGTTCTGTTGTAAAGACACTCCTTTTCTTATTCACTCTTCTGATGCTCTGAAGAGACACCATAACCAAGGCAACTCTTAAAAAAGACAGCATTTAATGCAGGCTTGCTTCCAGCTTCAGCGGGTTAGTTCATTATCGTCACGGCAGGGAGTGTGACTCCCCAGACCTGCTGGAGCAGTAGCTGAGAACTACATCTCAGTGCACAGGTGTATGTGTGTATGGGGGACAAGGGGTACCACAGAGACAAGACCCCCCCTATCCCCAGTGACACACTAAGCAACTTTCCCTAATCTTTCTGACACTTCTAATTCTTCCATATGGTGCCATTCCCTGGTAACAAATCATTCAAACATGAGCCTGTGGGGGCGATTCTTACTCAAACCACACATCCAAGCTCTCTGATAAAGACTGGTTTTGTTGGTGCTGGAGACCCAACCCAGGGCCTTGACATGCTAGCAAGTGCGTATCTTATCCCCTCCTCCAGCCTTCTAGAGGTTTCTGTGTAGGAGACTGGTTGGTTCCTGTCAACCTATTACTTCTGACTGGGTGGGTAGTAGTCTTAGGAATTTGTGGGCTGGTCAGTGACCTGTGTTCAGTCATAATTGCCTTTTTCTTCCTCAGGAGTATACAAGCATGAAGCCGGTGATATGATGGGTGGCCATGCCATCCGCATCCTGGGCTGGGGAGTAGAGAATGGAGTTCCCTACTGGCTGGTAGCCAACTCCTGGAACGTTGATTGGGGTGATAATGGTGAGTATCTGTCCCCTCCCGTCCCCCTCCTCAGACTACATAAGCAGCTAAGGGCCAGAGCATCATAGCCCTCTGCTGTACTGTGCCCGAGATGTAGACCTGACTACCTAAGTGTATAGATCCTTCGGTCTAGAACCATCTCTGAGCCCCAGAGCTCCACATGGTTTTGTATACAATTCCCATTGCACAAGCAGCATGTGAACTGAGGGGATGGTCTCAGATGATGCTGGGCATCAGGTAGCTCACCCCGAGGTCTGGATGAATCTGAGTATACCAACAAGGGTCAGGCCTAAGGCCACTGGACATAGTGGCTGTAATCCCTGCTCCTGTAACCCTAGCACTTAAGATGGAGTGTGTTATGAGGCCAGCCTGGGTTACAGAGTGGGGCATCATATGAACATAAGTGTTAGACCAAATTCAGAGCATACTTTAAAAACACCTTACTTTTTCTCCATCCTAGGCTTCTTTAAAATCCTCCGAGGAGAGAACCACTGTGGAATTGAATCAGAGATTGTGGCTGGAATCCCCCGCACTGACCAGTACTGGGGAAGATTCTAATCTGCCGTGACTTGATTCTCTGGTCCTTAGGGGCTTTTTCCAAAATTTTGCAACCCTGGCAGGGAGTGAAGCAGACAGGAGTCTTTGATTCTTTCAGTTCACCTGACATACATGAAGCTTTCAGCAAGGTTTGGGATTGGACTAGAACTGCCTGCCATCAGAACTACCCTCCAAGCATTCTGTCCTTATCTGGCTCCCTTCTAGCCTATCCCATGACAGTTATCACAGCCTGCATCCTAGCCTCTCCCTAGACTAGTGCTGTTTGTAGTGCCTGCTGCTGTGGCTCTGCCTGCCACCCCTCCCACCTCCATCCCAGCATCCCCAGACCCAAGGGCTTTGGCTGCAGGATTTCCAAAAGAATGAACACCAACTTCATGGTGAGAGAACAAATGTCACCCATCAGCTGCACCTTGAAGCTAGTCACTTCTAGGGCGATGGCAGGCATTGATGGCCCAATGTGGTTCTCTGAAGAACACCACCTTCTCCCAAGGCATCTTCATCCATCAACATTGGGAATGTGGCCAGCTCTCCTTGGTCCTGTCCCCAGCCAACGCTTTCTCAATAGGATTTTATGCTTTGTATACCTCAACTGAGTATAAAGAGCTGTACTGGTATTAAAGATCATCTCCAATTGTATGGCTTAAAACAAGCTGCATGGTCACGGTTTGCTGAGTGACCGACAAACACCACAATGAAACTAGTCTGGGAAAAACCTGCTCTTTGTCGTAGTCACCACTTAACCCTGTCAGTTTAACAAGGAATGATTGTGCCAATAAACCAGTTCTCCCTCTGCTTGACCTTGGCCCTCAGCCTTCCAGAGGCAGGGTCAACGGTTCTGTGCCACATTTTCAAGGCTTTTGTGGAGTCTCTCTCCCTGGTTTCCTGTCACCCTCAGAAATGCTTCTTGAAACCACACCTAGAACTGTGCTCACGCCTTGGAGCACTTACTCCTGCTTAGAGATAAGTGAGCTACACTTCACATTAACCAAGACAGGCACTCGTGTATTTCACATAAGACCAGGGCTGCCATCTTTCTAGAGGTCTACATTTCCCTGGAGTGGAGCCAAAGCTTGTGCACCATGTCCTAAGTTTTCTGGGTCACTAGATTTCATGGACTTTACAAAAATGATTGAAGTGTAGTTCGGAGGGAACGGGGCCTCACTAATCAGCATTGGCTTCGTCATTCTGCAGTTGGCTTAGTTGTTCTGTGTGGATCTGTTACTTTTCCTGCTAAATAAGGGGCTGGTTCTCTGGAAGCTGAGGAAGCTTGCCTTCCTATGTTGGCAATCAGAACTTTATCAAAGAAGCTCTGAATGCCTGGCGAGTGTAGAAATGTAACTCAGAGGTTGAGGCAACCTGACTTGGGTACTGGGGCTTCAGATATTCATCAGATAGTCCCTCCTACATTCCTCTTGCCTCACCACATGCCCACCTGGAACTCCCTACCTCCCATAGCCAGTGAAGATGGGCTAAAGTGAGAGAGGACAACCTTGGGTATCTGCTCACTCACTGAAGGAGCCTGAGAAACCAGTCTCACCATATGCCTGTGGGTGTCTCTGGATGTCTTCCATAACCAGATTGTCCTATGGGTCATTTTTGTGCTCGTCAGGAGCTGTCTTTCTTGGGTACAAGATGACAAATGGGTACTCAGGAGGCAGAGGCAAACAAATCTGGGAGTTTGAGGCCAACCTGGTCTACAGTGAGACCCTGAGGCTACTAGGAGCATTTCCTTTTCAGCCTGCCCGCAGGGCCTTTTGATGATTCCGTGTTTACACATCCCCCCCCCCCCCTTTTCTACACATTAGACTAGAATACACTGTTGTAAAAGTGTGGTCCTCAAACCCGAGCGTGTCAGTGCCAGGCCTTTGAATTGTCATTTGTAGCCTGACTAGGTCATTTTAGATACAGTAAATATAATTTGGGTAGTGGCCTTCAAACAGGTCCTTTGACGAACAGCGTTTGTGCCACTCAGGCACTCATTAGGTAACATACCAGGCCAACGTGGTTGGAAGTCTTGTTCCAGATGGATTATAATACACTGAACCACAGCCTTTGGGCACTCCTTTCCTGCTTCCATGGAGACTGGAAAACTACTCAGCAGGAGAAAATCATCCAAGGGGCTGTCCCAGCCATGATTTGCAAATAACCAGAGGAAAGGCAGAGAGCAGATCCGTCTAGTTGTAACGGCTGGGTACAGCTGGGCCAGAGAAAGACAGCACACGCAATGTGGAAGAAGCCAAGTGGATACACTGGAGATGCCATAAATTACAGAGTCAAAAGCAGGCTAGGGATATCTCTTGGTGGTAGAGGGCTTGCCCAGCATATGGTCCAAGCAAGACCCTTGGTTCAGTGCCCAGTGACAACAAAATGGGAGAAAAAGAGGTCAGATGTACAGTATGTATGTCCAACTAGATGTATTTGAGATAATGGCTTTATAGAAATGCACCATGCTAAATATTTGGATACAAACAAAACTTTCTGAAATTCAAGTGGAACTTGGTGTCCTGTTTTATTTGCCAAGGGAAAGAAGTTAATTTCAGAGGGTTATCCCACCCCACCACCTTTTTAGATTTATCCATGCAGTTTGTGTGTGAGTGCTCTGTCTTCATGCACATCAGGAGGAATCAGATCTCATTTATAAATGTTGTGAGCCATTATGGGGTTGCTGGGAATTGAACTTGGGACCTCTGGAAGAGCACCCAGGTGCTGAGGCCATCTCTCCAGCCCCCAAGTTTTGTTAGAGACAGTGTCTTGTGTAACCCAGAAAGACCTTGAACAACAACTGCCTCCACCTACCACATGCTGAAATTACTGAGCTGTAGCTTCCAGAAAGGATGACCATTAAGACCTTTGTGCTTCTGTGTGAAGAACCATGTAACATTACTTTGACTGGTTTCAACATGGTAATATTTGTTCAAGGCCGAGAGCATCAAATGACCAATTAAGTGAAGTCTCCATGCCCGAGTGGTCCAGCAAGGAAATCTGTGCTTACATATAAAGTTTGAACGGACCACCGAGCTGCCTGAGGTGCATCAGTGATGAAGTCAACATAGTCAGCAGGCTGAAGAGGGGAGCAGACTGTATGCTATACATGTCTCTGCTCTGAGTGTCCCCAAAGAGTATGCTGGAAGTTTGGTTCACAGAATGAGTGAGGTGGCTGAGGCCCAGTGCATGATGGTCAGGTTTTGGAGGCACTGTTCTCAAAAGGGCTCAGTGCTAGTCTTCCAGAGTTAGGCCTCCTAAGGCCAAGCTCTGAGGCCAAGAGTGGAGTGGTGCATCCCTCTAACATTTAGAAGGTTGATGCAGTGAGATCACTATTAAGTTTAAGGCTACATAGACTTGCAGGCCAACCTGAGCTAGTTACAGTGCTCTCTCCTGCATGGCCTCTCACCACTGTAGGGTCATCTTCCACAAGGTGCTCCAAGGGCTGAAGATGGGGGCCACCTCATCTTGTACTTTAAGCTGTGACATAAATAAACCTCTTTCCTTGGGAAAAAAAAAAAAAAAAAAAAAGCAGCTGGCCTCAAGTATCTTGGGATACAGGTCAACACATTTACCTTGAGCCGCTCCACTGCTGTGCCTGAAACACTGGTTTTCAAATACACAGGCTGCCAGCAGCCGTCATGACAATGTAGCCAACTAACCGCGCTGGAATTAAAAACCTACGAATACAGAACTGGTCTTCATGCCAGTCATCATTTGTCTTGAGACTTCAAGAAAAGCCAAAACAAATGACTGCAGAGGTGGCTGGTAGCGCGAATGCCAGTGGCAGGCTGAAGCAGCCAGGTGATCGATCATACTGCCTGCTTACCCTCCATCAGGAACACAGGGACAGTCCCTGCTAACTGGCTCTGTTGTGGTGACAGATGACCCTGTCCTGAGATCACTATGCCATCTGTCTGAGCTTTCAGGTGAGCGGCACTTGACAGCTCAGTCATTACAAGGGATTTTAGTTACCTTGGGTGCTGGGGATCAAGTCTAGGGCCTGTGAATCACATGCTATTATAAAAATTTCAAGATCAAAAGCCTTTACTGGAAGACATGCTTCTGACAAGTGGCCAACTGCACCGATGACTGCCTTAAGCTCACTCTGGGTGAGAAAGCCAAGCCTGCACTCTCGGGAAGCTTGGCAGCATCACCTAAAATAATTTCAAATAACACCTTCCACTGTCAAACTGATGAGAAAGACAAGGACCAGACAGTCACTTCATTTTCTATTGTGATAGGTATTCAAAGGCTGTTTCAAATTAAATAAATTCAATCAGCATTCTAGCCAGGTTCACTAGGATCTTGTGACCATCACATGTGGCCATTCCATCTAAAGTGCAGCAGTCAGCATGCTGCCAGTGGCTACAAGAGGCAGAGGAACCACGATCCAGCAGCACCAGGCTGCTGAGGGCAGCAAGGCATCCCTTTCCTCTGCAGAGTTCTTAAAGGTCCCATACTCAGTTCTCCGAAAGAATAGGAAGAAATACAAGGGAAGTCAAAATCCAGCTGGAGGAAAAGGAAAAACCCACTTCCCGTGAACTTCCACTTCCAGCTAAACAAAATCAGTGTTCTCCTCTCTGGATATAGTCTTCTGTGACCTGGGACAGGGTGCTCAGGTACTGCCAGCTCAGAGCAGCCAAGAGCATGAAAAAGGACAAGTAAATGGGGGAGTAGTGGCTTCGGGAGATGAGCTGACAGTTGGGAAGGTTCTGTGTCCTGATGTGGGAGATGATCTGCTTGGTTTTGCTAGATGATGGGTCTGAATTGGGGATCCGGTGATAAATCTGTGAAGGAAAGAAGAAAAGCTACTTAGCACTGTCTCCAGTACTTTCAGACATTTTCCATGGTTTCTTCTAACAATTCTCAACAGGCAGGTGCTTTAGGTCATGTCACCAAGGACTTGTTACTCTACATTAAGGCTGAAGTACCACGTAGGCCCAGTGAGCAAGGAAGCACAGTGCACTGCACATCCCTCACCAAGGAGCCACCAGGTGCCTGGAGAGCAGCTGCTGTACAGCTTCAGATCCTAGGCACCTCACACATGCCTAAGTGTTGGCATGATTTAGTCAGTTGACCAAAAAGCAATACAAAATAGGAGTGAAAGCCACTCATACTTCACCTCTTAGCCACAGGCTGGGGCTAGTCCTTCCAGCTCTCTCCCTGCCCATAAAGGCCAGGACATGCCTTGAAGAGGATGGGGCTGGTCTCTTCCTTCCTTCTGGATATTGGGGGTGGGGTGGTGAAGGATGTTACTTAACTATGCACTTGCATAATGTGCTGCCTTGCCACAGGCCCCAAATAGGGGTGATTAGTCACAGGCTGGAACTCCCAATACTCAGGCAAAATAACCCATTCTCTTGGTAAGCTAATGAACTCAGGTAGTCCATTATAGTGTGTTGAGGACCACTCTGCCCCACACTTGGCAGCCAAAATGTCGAGGACCACCTGAGCTGCTCCGGTCCAAGGGTCAGGGTCTAGCAAGAGAGAGAGTGGGGGGAAGAAGGGGAAGAGACTCGTAGAGACAAGCCAGAAGGTGTGTAGTCAAGTCTCGTTTACTGTCTCCCATAGACTACATTCACCCTCCTACTGACACTATTACAAGGAAATCCTGGGTATTTATAAGCACAAGCAGAAGAACACAGCTGAGGACATTTTACCACGTGCACCATGCAGCTGGGGTCACTAAACAGCAAAACAAGATTATGTAGGATAAACAAGATGTTTGTCAGAGTGTGCTTCAGCTGTTGTAGGCTGTTGAAAAGCAAGTCTCTATCAGGGTATACGGCTCGAGATGGCTGCAAAGTTGATAGCTGCTTTCTAGCCGCTTTCTGCTAAAAGTCGGCTCCCGACAATAGTGAAGGAAGGCTGGCATGTCTGCCAATGAGGTCAGAAGGAAGTATATAACCTGCACTCCCCCTTCTACAGAATAAAGGCCTGCATTACTGGGCCAGGGGCTAATGGAGTTATGAAAGCACAGATAGGCCAGTCTGGATATTCGAGGGCTCTAGGGTGTCCCAGGGATTCCATGATTAAGGTAGATGGCAATGTCACTTAGAGTTCACATTCAAGGCCTTAGCTGGGTAACAGCCATGAAACGTCTCCATGATAGGAAAACAGAAGAAGACTGAATGCAGAGCAACCCAACACCTGAAGAGTAAGTAGAAGTGGCAGAAAGGCTCAGGAGCAGGAAGGGGAGCGGTTAAGTAGCATCACCAAAAACAGGAAAGCCCAGGGCTCCAAGGAGAAAAGAGCCACAGGGTCAAATGGTCAAATGACTTGGGGGTGGGGTGGGGGAGGGTGGTGGGGCAGATTGTTACTTAAAACAAACTGGTTATTGGACTTATCATCAGAAAGGCCATCAAAATATTTCTTCCTCTTCTGGGTTATATACATCTTAGTGCTAATTTGTGTAGTTATGAATGCCCCAAACCAGAAGGGGAAAAAAAAAAAAAAAAAAAGGCACAGGCACATGAAAACAACGGCCCCTGCCAAGGAATCGAGTTTGGCAGAGTAGGGGATGCAAGTTTCCGGGTGTCTGCCCAAGACAGCAGGAGAGCTCCTTGGCTGACAGACATGCAAGCTGCTCTGGTTAGTGCTACCCGTCTGTCCCTGTGCTGGGGGACAAGCCTACACTGCACCTCTCTGGAGGCAGCAGGGGCCTCTCAGAAGCCTCTTTCTGGTACATTCTCAGTACAGCTGAGGAGACGGACTACAGAAGAGACATACATCCTTTCCTATAAGTACAGAATTGATCTGTGAGGAGAAATAAGATCAGATTTAGCTGGCATCTGGGCACCTACAGATCAGCCTACCTGTAGACCTCAGTCAAGTCTTGACTGGATGACTGACTTTGAGACAGTGCTATGTACCTCTGGCTGGCCTCAAACCTGCCATACAGGTGAGGATGACCTTGAACTGCCGACCCTCCTACCTCCCCAATGCTGGGATTATAGCCATATTCCACCCTGGCCGGTTTACATAGTGGGTGCTGGGAATCAAACCTAGAGCTTTGTGCACGCTAGACCAGCACTACCAGCTAAGTTATATTTCCAGGCACAAGTCTTCATTATAAAACATCATTGGGGAAATCTCCATAAGGCTGACAGGAAAGCTCAGATTTTAATGTTTGAACTTTACAATTTTGATTTTTTTCTGAATCAAGTTAAATATTAATACATCCTATCTTGCATTTCACTAAAGTAACTTTAAAGAAGATTAGAAATCCAGGATCAGAGGTCAGCGAGCTTTCTCTTAAAGGGCTGGAAGCTATTTTTAGCTATCTGGGCCACTCTGTTGTAACTACTCAACTCTGCCCTGAAGTTGCAAAAGCAGCCAGATAAGGAGGGGACACAGTGGCAGAGTTACAGCAGCAGCACGCACACAAACGCCCGCTACCTCTGCCCCCGAGCTCGGCCACCAGTAGCACTTACTCCTGACAGTCAAGGAAAACACAAAATACAACATCAACTCTAGTGCTCATCAACTCTTCAAAAACGACTTCTAAAATTAGGGATCAGTAAGCCAGGTAATCCCCAAATCTCCCTGTAACCCCAGCTCCTGGGGGTTGAGGAGGGAGGAGTACCGTGTGTTTAAGACCAGCCTGAGCAGACACTGTGTTCCAGTCCCACGCTGCCACAGCCTGGAGAGGTATGTTTTGCTTTATAAGGTGGTTTTGGCATTTGAAATAAGAGTTGCAGGAAAACAAAACAAAAGCCATTTAAGAAGTGACTGCAACCTCACAGTCTTACTTTGTTTACATTCCCCACTGGGGTTTTTCAAGAGGGGTCCGTGCCATGACAGAACATACCAGACTGACTGTCAGGGCATGAGCATTCAGTCTGAGATTCCCTCAGCCATGCTCTGCTTTAGCTTCCAGAAGCCTCCATGCCACATCCTTCAGCCAGCACACAAGCTTGGGTGGCCCCAGAGATCCTCTCCCAGCTTAGGAGACACAATTCTTCCTAGAGGTTTCGGCATGCAGCCTTGTTTTATGTCATTGCTAGCGTCCTGAAGGGCTCTCTGTGTGTGTTTGCCAATAAGGGATACCAACTACTCTCTTTAGGCTATAACACTAAGTAGTGAGGACTATCTACTATCGAAGCATGGTCTGGTTAGACAGTGACATGAGTTAATGCATAAAAACAGCTACAAATCACCAGAAAATTAAATAAAAACTCACCTCTTCTATATACTGGTATATGATAGCTTTGACAGCTGGCATGTTGGTGGCATCCATCATGAGGGTAACTGCTTGCCCCTTCCGGATCTTCACTACTCCTCTGAATACCTGCTGGTTATTGTAGCAGGCAGCCAGTGTAGCAATGGCCATTACCTACAGGCAACAGGAGAGGGGAGAATCTCAGCTCATGAAGATAAAGCAAAAGGCGCTCCATGCACTCATAAATCAAATTAGTGAAGCCTTCCTATGAAAAGCACAAGGGCCAGAGAGCCAATGTGCACCAGCCAAGCAGCAGGACCCAGAGAGGCCAGTAAGGTTCTACCTTTCTAGCTCCCCACACTCAACAAAGGGTTAAATTATTCCGCCATTTTGCCACAAAGATTCGTCTTATTTACAAACACAAGTAAATCTAACATTTTCCATATTAAAGCAGTTAGTAAACTGAATATACATTTCAAAATAATATCTGGAAAGAATTTTGAACTTTACCCTCTTATGGAAATAGTCATTATACATTAAAAAACGGTCTGAGATGAGAACAACGGGAAGAAGAGGGTCATGGCTTCCTGCGCCCAAAGGCAAAGGATCCTTGGGCTGATAGAAACCTAGGATAGCCACACAGATTTAGCTGAGACCATTCCAGAACTGTCAGGACAAGATCAAGCCAAGCTTCTGAGCGAGTTAATATAGAAAAAACTGGTAAAGGAAATTAGTAAGTCTCAGAACATATAACTGCTGGGTCTACAGGACTAGACGTTGCTATCCTGAGTACAAAAAAAGAATTACAAAATCTAGGTTAGTGAAGAAGTTATTGCATTTATTCATTTCATGTGTATAGGCAATGTGGGATACCAGCAATCTAACTCAGGTCACTCGGTGGCAAGAGCCCTGGCCTGCTGAGCCATGTCTCATGTTGACAGCCTTACTCAGTTTAACCAGCATGCTGGTCACCTAGGCTGAGGCCCAGGCTTTATTAGCATAATGATCTAGCTAGTTTAAAAGTTGATGGGAAAAGGGTAAACCCCAGAAGGCAGGCTCTGGAACAGTCAACCTTGCTCCTGAATGTAACGCAAGGACTCTGCTGTGGCTCTCTACCTACTCCTGAGATAGGTAGTGAATGCTCCTAAGAAACCATGACCCTGAACACAACAGAGTAAGACAGAAGCTATATTCTACCAGCCCAAGCACCCCACTCCTTTAGCACCCCACTCCATACCTGTGGAATAGCACAGAAGTTAAACACGCTTTGGTTCCGGAGCCTTGACAGGTAGGTGATGACGTCGGGGATGTGCTGGAGAGCGTTGGTTATGAGTTCATTCAAGCACTGCACGGCCACATCTATGTTCTCTGGCTTAGCAAAGTCTTCCAGCTTCTTAACATATCTGCCCCACACCTGGCGAGTCAGCAAGTGCAGAACGAGTCAACAGGTGGAGAATTTACATGGATTATGAGATTTCCTGGTGGCGGGGGTGGGGGGCAGAGGGGTTCAGTGCAGACCATTTAGCATGCAAGCTTAGCATGTGTGGGGCCTGGGTTCTATCCTCAACACCAAAACCCAGCAGCAAAACATGAATGAGCTGTGCTATGTACAGTGAAACCATGTCACTGTTCACTGAGATCCAGCTGCTGTAGGCTTCAGGTAGTAGCCATTTACAGTGAGTGCCCAGCCAAGGTCCAATGAATGACCAGAGAAGCAGGGTGGCCTGTGGGAAGGTTCCCTTACAGATACTTAATGCAGCATGCACCAAGCAATAGCATAATGACCTCAGCCTATAGAGGTCTCTTGCTAGCAGGGAGGGTGTGAGTCTATTACTGAACACGCCCAGCTACTACAAACCCACTCCAGTACCACAAGCAGACGTTCCAAACCCAGATCTGCCAATTCCGCTAACAATGCTGTTGAGCAAGAATGTGTAGGGAAAACAAACAAACAAACAAAAAAGAAGCAACTGTGCATGGCAGGGCCATCACCTCCCTAAGTGGTAGAAACCCGGAACTTAGAACTGGGTTCTTAGACTCCTCACTTCCAAAACATGAAGAGTTCAGTAGAACAGGGTTCTCAGACCCTTTACTTCCAAAAGGTTAAGAGTTCAGTTAGGTTGTTTTGGCAGTGTCTTGTTTTGTCTTCTGTTATCCTTTGAAACCAGAATCTCATTAACTAAGTAGCCTTAAACTCCCAGTCTCCCAGTGTCTGTAATACTGAGATTACAGGTATGTGGCCAGCCTACCTGATTTCAAATTAAAAATCATGAAACATGACTATTTATTAATGATCTATTTTTATATATACTTTATGGGTCTTTGTGTGTAAATGCTGCATGAATTTGGGTGGCAGGAACCACACTCAGGTCCTGTGAGAACCCATCAGGTGCTCTGAACTGTTGAGCCACTGCTCCAGCCATGTTATCCATTCCTAGTATGCACCCCAAATCTACCCAGACAAAAGGTACCAGATGTTTTACAGAACCCAGAAAACAAAATAAAAACGTAATGAATGAATGTATCAATGAACCTGTTTGAACAATTATTGACACAGAACAAGTCTGTTCAATCTGTATCTTATTCATGAATTAAAGTAGAGCAAGGCTTATTGTTTTATAATTATATTATGAATTCCCAAAGGTTGAACTTAGGGCCTCATGCATGCTAGGCAAGCGTTCTATCACTAAACTAGATTCCCTACCTAAAGCCTTTCTTGTATACATAAAATAGCAGGTCACATGTAAACATGAGTGATTAATAGTTAATATAAAACACTCTTCAAATCCCACCCCCCCAAGTTTGCTCAAATTGAAACAAGATCCACATCCAACATACGCTGGGTACCAGTGAGTACTGTAGCCATGAACTTAGTACCACTGAGTACTGTAGCCATGAACTTAGTACCATTGAGTACTGTAGCCATGAACTTAGTACCATTGAGTACTGTAGCCATGAAACTTAGTACCATTGAGTACTGTAGCCATGGACTTATTAAAAAAAAAACAAAACAAAAACCAATGGTGTGTCTGGTCCTGAAAGCCTTTTCAACTTTTCTGTTTCTCCGACCTAATCCCATAGTGTTCACTCACCCTGCTTTTCTTATCAATGGTAGGTCTGGCAAAAAAGATCTGTGTCATTTGCCTAAGCTGTGCCTCCTGGCAAAATCGCAGCTCACAAGGACTTTCTGACACCCATCATGCATCAGACCCAGCAGGTTGAGGGCTCAGTCTACAAGAATGCTCCCCTCGTTCAGATGTCCATTGCAAGTCCCAAGTTGTCACCTGTTCAGTACTCATCATGAAGGACACAGACAACAAGGCTAGAGATGCAGAGTAAAGCTGTGGGAGAAGGGGCATGGGGCCTCCTGCTCTTCCCACTGTGGCACCCTGCAGGCACCTCCACTTACTCCCTGTCCATCTGGGGTTTTGATGGAGACCTAATCATGGGAACAGTATAAATGAAATCTACACCAGTGGTGGCCAATTCTATCTCCAGTCCTTCTGGGCTCTGTAGCACCCCGCCCCGTCACACAGTTTTCCTTGGAGGAATCTATCTCAGACACAGCGGGCACACTGAGAGCCCCAATCTTCTACTCACAAACTGCTAGGAGAACACAGCCATTAGTAGTCTGTTTGCAAAACTCCTTTAAGTCCTCAAAAGCCTCCAATCTTAGTATGAGGAGGCCAAGGCAGGATGAGCGTGAGTTTAGGCTGGCCTGGGATATACAGTGAGATCTTGCTCCAAAACTGTAAGATCTCAAGGGTTTTAGGAGGGTTGTGCCAGAAAACAAGCACTGAGCACATACTTTTAACTATAAATCAACGATCACGGGCTCTTGCCTAGAAAACCTAGCAGCTTTATGTAAGAATAGCAGTTGCTTGTTGGCAGTACTAGGTATCCCGTCAGTCTCCCATGTACTAGCAAGCACTCTGCCTCTGAAGCAGAGCCCCAGGCCCCTGGCCAAGTTCAGCAGTTCAATACTAATTTGTTTAGGTTTTTGAGTGTTTACTCAGGCCAGTCTTGAAGTCAAATTTTTCTAGCCTCAACCTTGAGGGTTCTGGGACTGCAAGGTGTCACCACACCCAGCTCTGCAATAAAATTATTTCATAACAGGATTACTTTTTCTTCTCTCCTTCCTTCTTTTTTCTTATCCCGCCCCACCCCCAGCTCCCAGTTGGTGCTAGGAATCTAACCACAGCTCCTGCATGCTCAAAAGTACTGTGCCTCTGAGTTGTAGTCCCAAAAGCGCAACATGGTTACAGAAACACTAGAAAAACCTTCCATTTAAACTTCAGCACAGCAGGCTCTTTTTCTATCCTTCATCTCCTGTGACTAGACATTTGCAATGTTGAGAAAGCTTACCTTTACACATAATGCTACAATAAATAGCCTTGCAGGCAGCACAGTGCCCTGAGGTCTTGCCTAATGAGAAATGGCATCTTGGTTGTCTTCCTTTTCAGGCTATCTGAGCTGACACTAACATTGAGGACTGGATGTTTGTCTCATTTCTGTCACACCTCCAGCCTGCAGTGCTGGCGGGCTCTTCTACCTCACTCCATAGGCTGAGGAACTGGTGCTCCAGTCATATGCGTGTGATTCACGTTGTGTCTATGAGACTGGGCCAGGATGGTCAGAATCCTCTTCCTGGGTGGCCACAGATGGCTGGGCGTCACCTGAAAAGGCCTTTACCACTCTCTACCATGGAGGCAGCACAAGGAAAGAGCCAGGTAGAAGCCTTTCTCAAATCTGTCTGCCCACGTCACCTGGGATACATACACACCCTACTCTCATTTTTCTGTGAGATGGCTAGTCTCTCTTCTCACAATCTCAGCACCTACAAGGCTGAGGCTAGATTTTTTTTTGAATTTTGAGTTCAAGCCTAGTCCTTTTATATCAGAATATAAATTTTGTATCTGTTATATACATTGCAAATTTCATCTGTGACTTTTTTTTTTTTAAATCTGAAAGCACCTGGCTTTAGGAGAACATGTTATAAAAAGCAAGGAAATCCTGGACAAACAAAAATTATGGAAGTTTTAAGCTTTTTTCAATGTTAAATTGTTCCTTATATAATAGACACCTGCAGGTTGTTTTTCTACCCAGCACCCCTTCTGCCTCCACCCTGTTCCAAGAGCTAGAGATTTGAACCCACAGCCTTGCACACTCTTAGTATGTATGATACCATGAGCTACAACTGCAGCACCTTCTGCCCCTTATTGTCAGAGACTTCTTGGTCCAATCCATCCCATTTGTGTTGGGCACAGCTATGATGCAGATCTACAGACTGTGGCTGGCTACAGGAATATACTCAGGGAAACACCTGAGCCCTGAGAGTTAGGGTGTTAAGTTGGTTTGCCTGAGACATATCTGTGGCTTGGAGGAAGTCTGCCCAGAGAGAGAGAAACAGGTCAAAGCCATTCAGAGCCTGAATCCTTAGATGCAGCTAAGTCTACCCAAAGGAAATGACTTATTTTAGTCACTTGCAACCACGGGTTAGATGATTCGTTTTTCAGACTCTAAAACTGTTTTTCCCCCAAGTATGACATTATCAGTTACCTCTTGAGGCCAAAACTTTCTTCCTTCTTGCTGGTCTTCCAGATAATCACGAATGATATTTGTTTTCTGCAGGAACAGTCCCATTGAGTTGGCACGCTCTGTGTCTTCACCAACCAAGGGGTCTTCAAACTCTGAGGCAGAGAATAGACGAGAAAGGCCGATTCCCACCAGCCCGGCAACGTAGTGACAGTACTGCAAAAGATTGTTGTGTAAAGTACTTTAATAACAACATAGAAATGGCCTTGCCAGGCACCATTAACTACAAAACAGGAAGCTAAGAGCAGAATGTCTGAGTTCTCCTTCTGACTAAAACACAACATGTGCATACACAAGCAAGATGTCACTACACTGTGTTCCTGACTCCATTTGAGCACTCTGCAGGCAAGCACCCGAGGACCTACTGTTATCATCCCCACTGCACAGATGAGGAACCTGAGAAACAGTGGTCAGTGACTATGCCTATGATCATTCATCTGCGAAACCTAGGGCTATGACCCTTTTTTCCCTTGCCTTTTCTTTTCGTATTAGGATTTGAACTGCAGAGCTTTGCTTTTTTACTTCTGCCATGTTCTGTAGTCCAGGCAGGCCTCAACTTGTGACCATCCCACCTAGGCATCCAGAGTAGCTGAGGTTATAGGGTAGGCAGTCATAAGTGGCTTAAAAGGTATTGGAACTATGAATCCAGCCTTACCAACAATTCTGAAAAGGTCTCACCAAGACATTTGACAAATATAATGTTTAACTGCCAAAGAAGTTCCTTCCTGTGAAAGTACCCTGCCCCCACCTTCCCAGAGGGACATGCTGCTGACAGTCACATGCAATCTACAGACCAAATATTGGAAAATACATCTGCATCTATAATGCTAAGAAAAGTGCATTTCAAGGTAACAGCTCTTGGGTAGAAACACTTCTAGAGAAGAGACCTATAGTTCATCTGCCCTTTAAAGCTGAAGGGAAAATAAATCAATTACATTCAACTGTATCTGGTTAGAACTTCCTTCCACAATTATGTTTCCTAAACGGCTCTGTGCAGCTGGAAAGGGGTCAGTACTGAGTGAACCATGTGGAGGACCTGTACCTGTACGCTGAAATTCAGAAACTGTTCTCGAACCCATCACACAGTGACTCTCTCAGACAGTAAAAGCAGCAGTCAAAAGACATCTCCCTAAGTCTGAGGGTCTTGTTTTGTCAAAGTCTCACTGTGTAACCAGCCCTTCACCGTCCTGAAATTCATTATGTAGACCAGGCTAGCTGCAAGCTCTCCGAGATGGAGATCTGTCTCCTGAGTGCAGGGGTTGGTTAAAGGCATGTGCTACCATGCCTAGCCATACTTGGAGTTTTGTTTTTGTTTTGTTCAGTACTGAGGTCAGAGCCCAGGGTCTGACTATGTCTCCTGGACCCACACTCACTCGATGAATAAGTCAGTCTACTTCAAGATCCGAACCTAAGCATGGTAAGAAAAACAAAACACATAAACTCTCTAGGACTTTAAGAGGTCAGCACAAAGTGAGCAAGCCATTCCTATGTTGGTTCCTTTGTCCAGATAAACAATCTATTGTAGCTTACCAATCCCTAGCCTGGCCTGTACACCACACTGCTAATAAGGAACAGATTCTGGCCAGACAAGCTATTACTGTATTTGCTTCATACCCCCTTCTCCCCACTCTCCTAGCAATATGGACCTGCCTACAGAGGGAAGATGTACCATGCCCTCAGAAATAGCTCAGTTCACCATTCATCAGCAGTTGCTATGGTTTCAGTGATGCTCTAAAAGCACATTCTGGGAAGTCTCCAGTGCAACAGTGCTAAGGCAGGGATGCTCATGGGAGACGGAGGCCATGAAAGCTCCATCCTTACAGATGGATTAGTGGGAGTTATAAATGGGCCTTAGGCTGGGACTTCCATCTCTTCTTCTTCTGCGCTTTCTATCTCTCTGGGCACGTTACAGTGAGAAGAGCAAGAAGGACCTCTCTGGATATGGCTAAACTTCTCGGACATTTGAAAGAGAGATCTAATGTATCCTTTATATTTCCTTTTACTCTTTTTCTTTTCTGACAATGCTGGGGATCAAACCCAGGGCCTTAGACATGCTGGGAAAGCATGTTAGCACTGAGCTACTCCAAATGCAAAAGAAGAAATAACTCCTCCGATGACACACGCACTAAAGCAGATGCATACCCAGTATTCTACAATGGAAAAGAAACTGACAACGACAAACAAAGCACTGCTATTTCTGTGATACAGGAAAGTTATTTTACCATTTACCTAAAATTTCATAGCAACTTGGGGACAATCTTACATTTCACTTGCCAACAGTACACCCTGTGGGACATGTACTGTCACTGACAGAGCATTCAACTGTAAGCTAAGTGGTTTTGAGGATTACTCTGTCCTTGTTCTGAGCTTCACCATGGGGACAGCTGGCCATCCACATAGCAGATGTGGACCCCGATTACAGATACTAACCTTGTCCCAGTCCTGTTTGGAGGTCACATCCTTGTCTACAAACTCTGCCATCCCACACCCCATCCTTTGGCAGATGTCAGCGATCACTGTTCGATATTTCTCAGCCAAATTTCTAAACTCCACGGAGATCTGAAATGAGACCACGAAAACAATCAAACACACCAGATTACACACTTCATGGTATCAGAGAGAAATGTATAACCCTGTAGAGATCACAGGCCAGTGACAGGACAGTTGCTTCCCTGTACCAGTCAGGTTCCCCAAGGACTCATGAAGCCAGTGTCTTTCTCACTCCAAGCTCATATCTTTAAATTACTCAAGGAGCTCAGTTTAACTCTGTATGTCAGCTGCCCAAGATCCATATAAAAATGCAGTACTGACCAGCCACCAGCCAGAGACTTGTGCAGCAGCCTGTCTCTCTGTCTCTCTGTTCTCTTTCTCTCCTCTCTCTCTCTCTTTTCTCTCTGTTTGTCTCTTCCCCTTCCTCTCTCTTCTCTCTTGTTGTCTCTCCACGTCTCTCTGTTTCTGTCTCTTTCTCTCCTTCCCTCCTCCTCTTCTCTTCTTTTTCTTCTCTCTCCCCCTATCCATCTCTGTGTCTCTCTCTTCTGTCTCTGTGACTCTCTCTCTTATTTCTCTGTCTTTCTCACTGTTTCTGTCTCTGTGTCTCCCTGTCTCTGTCCCCGTATGGTCCCAAATGGTCTCTCTTCCCCGTTTTCTGTCTTTCTCTGTGCCTCAGCTCCTGTCTGTCTTTCTGTCTACATCTCCACTTGTCTCTGCCACTCCCCCTCTCCAGTCCTCACTCCCCTCCTTTCCCCCAAATATAAAGCCCCTTTACACCAGGCATGGCATAGTTACTCAAGGGCACACCTAGGCATGGGTCCACCAGGTACCACTTTATTTCACAACAAGTATTTATCACAATAAAAGTCAACATAAAGACAAAAACATGCAGTACTGACTGGTTTGGAAATATATTGCTACTACACAATTATCTCAAGCTCAACAAAGCATTTAAAAGTTATCAACATACAACATACACACAGTAAAATTTTTGTCTTTATTTTTGAGGCAAAGTTTCACTATGTTGCCCCAGCTGATATCCAACTCACAATCCTCCTGCCTCAGGCTCTCATCAGGTGTGTGCCACCATAGCTGGCCCCTCCATAAATGTTTATAAAGAACAGCTGAGCTGTTATCTCGAAGCACTGAGCTGTGAACAGGTGATGTTGAGACCTCCCGTGAGAGAGCCGTGTAAGAGAAGCTAGACACACTGTTCAGGAAGGGCCAAGGGCACAGAGCAGCCACGGCATCTCTGATGAACACCAACTATTAACTCTTCCCTCCTCAGATTACATAAAAATCAATCTGGTCTTTCAGAACTTTTCTTTCTAGGACAGCTGATCCAAGTCGGAGCCAAAGGGCAACTCCTACATGGACTAAAACTAACACTCTCCCGGGAGTCAAAGCCCTGCGCCTCCCCCTTAAGATCGGTCTTAACCACACTGCTCTGTGGCAAGGGCGGTTCTGTTTAGGAGGCGGGTCTATGAGGGCAAGAAAACACCTCAAACAGGGCACCTGATCATCCTTAGTGGCCTTTGGGAATTCCGAAATTTGGAGTTTTGGAATGTAATTATAGAACTGAAGCAAATGAAAACAAAAAGTACCCAGTAAAACAAAAACTCTCTCTGTCTTGCTGGAACTCTGAGGGAAATTATTTTTTCCTTTAGGCTCTGCAGTGTGACACAAGCCACAAGGGCTTCTCCCACCCTCAGGGGACCAAGCCACAACGAAGGCACACTCCCAGGTCCCTGTATCACTTGCTGGCCATTCCAAGGACATGAAGGCACATTACAGTGACAAGTCTCTTGGGACAATAAAGGCCAAATCCCAAACAGGGCAAGAGGATCATGGCACTTCCACTGACTTTCAAGACAAACTACTCCCCTTATAGAAGGCCTTGGGCAGGTTCTGATCAAAGCCAGGCAAGTTCAAGCCTCTGGCTGTTGGTTGTTCTAACTCCCTCCCCCTCCCCTGACTCCTTTTTGAGATTGGCTTTCATTCCGATACTCAAAACCAACAAACTCTTGGCTTTCCTGCCTTTACTTCTCTGGAATCACTGATGCATGCCAACATGCCTGGCAGTTTTAACCTTTTCCTGTCCTTTCAGTTTTTTTTGTTTGTTTTCCAGACAAGTTCACATATATCCTGGTCTAAAACTCACTACATAGCTGAGGCTAGCCTTGAACTCCTAATGTTCCTGCCTCCAAGGCCCTACCTCACTCAACTGCCAATCTTTAAAGAAGCATCAAAAGAGACACTCAAGTCAAGCATGAGGTTTCTGAGCACCCTGGGTTTCAATCCTGACTCCCTATTTAGAAAAACTTTATTTTTTTTTTATACCTCCGTTTCCTCATATGCAAAAATGTAGAAAGTATAGGGACACCACACACAGTGTAAGTATAAGCCAGGGGTGGTGACACATTCCAAAGGCTGAAGCAGACAAACAGGAGGCAGCACAGGCTCATGGCCTCCCTGGGCACAGCTGTTCATCAAATAAACAGAGTTCACTTGGCTTATTCTCCAAACAAGAGAACATGCAATATTTAGAAGAAAAAAAAAAAAAAAAAAAAAAAAGCTAATAAAATTGTCCTCTAAAGTACATTCTATCTACCCAGCCTTGACAAGCATATTATGCAACAACCTGGACCCTTGAGTTTACAATTCCTGGACCGACACTCTTCGGTTCCCTTCCCTTCCTACTGCAGCTGTGTGGATAGCACTGAGGGACCTTTACTAAAGAAAAGATATCCCAGGGCCAGTCTTCCTCTACAAGCTCTCAGAACACATCTTTTCCACGTCCTCCTATCTTAGATGATTCCCAGAGAGGGTCTCCCATCCAGGCACGACACAAGGCTTTATGCTGCCTCATGTTCATCAGGACATAAAGGATTAACAGTAACAAGCGGCATCTGGCCTCTACTTTCAGCTCCCTTTTCTCTCCCTGGGACAGTTCACTGCTTCCAAACTCTCTTGATCAAACAGGAAAAGATCAATTTACTGCTTACCTTTGAAACCCTCCAAAGCAGAATATTCCCTTCCCATTAGATTGCCACACAAAGACAGTTGGGCTTTACAAACGTACTAGATAAGGATCTGAAAATTACCTAGCTCCCCCAAACTACTTTAGCATTTCCCATTTTTGTGTTCCTTCTGGTGGGTAGATGAGGCCACCTTGAATTTTTATGATCTATATAATAAAATTATCCCATGACCAGAAAGTATTTAAAGGATATAATGTCCCTACTTGAAAAGCAGTTTGGTAGCACAGACCTTTAATCTCAGCACCAGGAGAAACAGAGGCAAACAGATCTCTGTGAGTTTGAGAACAGCCTAGTCTACATGGCCAGCTCCAGAACAGATAGGACAACATAGTGAAACCCTGCTTCAAAAACAAAAACAAAAAAAGGAAAATGTATTTTTGGAGACAAGTCTGATTACTCAGGAGGTTGGGGTTGGAGGGTTATAAGTTCAAGGGCAGACTAAAACACAAAGTGAATTCATGGTCAGCTTGGGCAAATTATTGAGGAACTGTCTCCAAAAGAAAAATCAGGCAGGCTGAGGATACAGAGCAGTAATGAGTACCTAGTGACCAGAGGGCCCTGGGTTCCATACCCAGTGCTAAAGAGAAAAACAACAAAACAAAACCCACCTCTGTTACTGAGAAGGTACAACCAAGTGGGTCATGGCACTCCATCTACATTAGCAGAACTCAGAGGTTCACCAGTGAACTTCTATATGTTTGTCAGAATAACTGAACTTGCTGGCCATCAAGTACCCTGAGGACACCAATGAACCAGTACGAAGCTTCCCTAGAGCTTTAGGGCCCTCAGTAACCTGCAGACATCCTAGGTACTTTCAGAGCGCAGCATACTATATTTTGGTCTTTGGCCCTAAAAACATGATCTCAGCAAGTTGGAAACAGCCCATCTTTCTCAAACCTGGCCGGGCTCCCCTTCTCTTCACCCAACTCCCTCCACACAGATGGACTAGATTCCTTCATTGTCAAAGTTATATAAGGACTGTTCTCCATAACTCTAGAAAACTATGCACAAGACAAATGTCCTCTTTAAGGTATCAGAGGACATGTGACTTTGCTGAACATGCAAATTCTAGAAGTGAGGTCTATGTACCCCATAAACTTTAGGGTCCCTAAAGCTTGGGGCTTTACCTATAATCCATCTCAAGAGCTAATCCCTACAGAAAGAATACTTAGTGCACCCCAGGCACTGATCTAAGAAGTTTATACATAAGAACTTATCCAACTCTTTACAGTTCTACTGGTACATATTGGGACACTGAGTCAGAACTCAATTAAGAAAGTGGCAAGGATCTCACCTCAGCTGCTGCAGAAGGCCAAAGGTACAAGCCATGCTGAGCAGCCACCCTAAGCTGCCAGCTTCACTGGGGGCTACACTACAGGCCCATGTGAGCCAGTCAGGAGATCCACCTTTTTTTCTTTTAATATTTTGACAGTTCTTCAGACCTGAAATGTGAATTTCAGACCTGAATGTAAGAATGGACCTAGGACTTTTGAGAAACAGCCTGTTCTAGGGTCACGGCCATGCTGCCTAAGAGCGTCGACACCACTAGAATTGGGGGCTGTCATTGTCTCCACCACACAGAGGGAAAACCCGAGGCAGGGAGGGGCTATAAACCTCGTTACCAATTACCATGTTGGGATTCCATACAGAAAAGGTCTGGCTTGGACTCTCAGCTGCCCTCAGACTGTTCATGTCACCTTTCTCTCAGCTCAGAGGCTGACAACTGCACTGCCAATTATCGACAGCATAGACCCAGACAGAGCCCAGTACCGTGGGGAAGTCCTCCAGCACTTGTCGGTCCTTCTCCTTGCTCTCGGTGAACCGCCACTCTGGGTCATAGAGGAAAGTGTGAAAATTGCAAAGCAGTGGGACCTTCTTCTCCACGCTGATGGTCATGTCATCTTCCACGGTGTCCAGGGCTCGGAGAACCAGGTAAAACACACACACCGCGTGCCTGTCAAAAAGGAAAAGCTAGAAACGTGGTACCAAGTGTGTACTTTTTAAAGACATCTACTTATTTTGTGTCATGAGCGTGCCCCAGCACGTGTGGGAGGTCAGAAGGCAACGTCAGGAAACCAGTCCTCCCTTTCCACCTGCGGGTCTGAGCACTGAAGTCAAGTTGTCAGGCTTGGCAGCAAGTGCTTTTACAGACTAACCGATTTCATCAGCCTGTTTTTTAAATATGTATTTCTGACTAACATGTAAATCAGGGTAGTGCTCATGCCTGTCATCTCAACTCAGGAGGTTGAGGCTGGAAGAGCTTGAGTTCAGGACAACTGGGACCATAAAGTGAGACCCTACTTCAAGAGCTAAACTAAATAATTTCTGCCAAGCCATTTTCTAAAGTTGTCTTACCACTCACTCTACAGGATTAGAAGTGACATCAAAGCCTGCAGCAGGCGGGTGCTACGCAGCTCTAAGAATGTTTTACACCTAAGCAATGTACGACAGGGACCAAGAGGCAAATGTTTAGAGGGCATTACTGTTTTGGCAGATGGAAAACTTCCCAGCATGAATGCTGTCACGGGCACAGTAACTGCTCTAAACTTGTGTGCAATGTGCACAAGAGATACTTTTTGAAGAATCAGTACACTTGAAACATAAGGTGACAAAAAAAAAAAAAAAAAAAAAAAGTCTGGCCTGCTCACTGAAGGGTACAGGTGCCAAGACTAAAAGAAGGTAATCAACATGGCTGCCCCACCCCCTTCTCTGAAAGAGCTGGCCTAAAAGGACGCTGGTAGATGGCCAGGTGCCTGGAAGGGCATTTGCAAGTAAACACATGGGCGGAGTGGGGGGAGGTAGTCTTGCCCAAGCCACAACAAGGAGCCCATAATTCTATGTGGTGTGAGCTGTAGCTGCAGTGACTCAAAGGTTCCTGGAAAAGCGGTCCTCCCCAAGTCTGGGCTCTCCACTAACCGTATGTCCCCATCCAGCGCCTGGATAACCGCTGCAAAGCTGCGACTGGTCTGATTGAGATACTTGTAGCACGTCTTCAAGCTGCTGCTGAGCGAGTCCTGTGGGAAGAGAAGACACACTGTGGTGGCCGACATGGAGCAGGAGTGAGGCTGGGGCAGACAGCTGGCAGCCGGGCTCCGTGCCCGGGACCAGTCCTTGAAAGGCCAGGCGGTGGGGGGCCAGGAGCAGCCCCGTGGGGGTGACCCCGGAGTCTTGGGCGCGGCGACCGGGCTCAGCACGAAGGTCCGCTTGACCAGGGCCATGGCCTTGGTGCTGCCGGCGGCGGCTGCCATGGGAGTTCGGCGCAGAGTCCTTCCTCCATAGGCCCCACTGAGCTGCAAGGCGCCCACCGCAGGGCGGGGATCTGATAGGAGAGAGCCTCACTCCGCAACACGTGCAGGCCCGGGCCACGCCCCCTGCCGCCTCTCGCCACGCCCCCGCAGCACGAACCCCTAGCTTACCCTTACTCTGGTGCCTCTTCCTAGTCCCCCACAAACTGTGGCGGAGAAGAGAGCGCCCAGGCACAGCTCTGAGAAGCTGGCTTTCCCTCCCTGTGACAGTCTTTCCTAGACTAAACTATCTGTGCAGGCTCCTCTGACTCTTCTCTCCAACTCGGCTGGCCTTTGGTAAACTGAAGTGCTCTTTGTCTGTGGTCAATTTACTATGTAGCTCTGGCTGGCTCGGAAATCGCTGTGTACACCAGGCTGGCCTCGAACTTGCTCAGGCAACCCTTTTACCTCTACCTGGATTACACATGTGCTGGATTACACATACAGACACCACATCCAGCAGTGCCCAACCACAACCAACCACGCTGGTCCGCCTAAAGCAATAACCCCTCACCCTCTGAAGCTTCCCTTTATTAATTTCCTGCTCTAGTACATAATCAGGACAGAGCTCAGTTCTAGCCTAAGGCTTCTTAACCCTACTTTCTTCCGAAGAGAATCTGGATTTCAACTACTGCTGCACTGCTTTGCTATCCCTAGTCCGGCTAAGACTGCTGGAAACCTTACTATCCGTGTTCACAGAAGCGCAATACCAGCTGGTCTCTGCAAAGGAAAACTTTGCAAGGAGCAGGAGGTTTGGAAGGTGTCTTACTACAAATGCCAACACAAAACTGCTTTTTGTGTTGTGTGTTGTGCTGTGTGCCTGCTTTATAAGAACTTTTGTGAGCAGGAAAACAGCTGAAGGTACAGAATTTCCACCTGCCCCTTGCACGATCCTACACAGTTATCTCCACTCATTTAAGAACTGGGAAACACGATTATCTAACAAGGGAGCTGTTTCTGAAATACAGCACATCTGTTAGTTGGCAATGCACAGTTGCACTGGAATGTTAGAGAACCTTGGACCCTGGTGGGCCCTGTACAGAGCTATGTCCTTCTTTATTTGGATTTCCTAATATGGACACACATTATTTTGTCTAAAGAGTAAGACTTTCTTTTAAAGAAAAAAAAGGTAGACTCCTGAGTTTCGTTTTATTGACATTTCTAGTAAAATATATTAGTGAAAATATAACTCATAGTCTAGCACATTAATAACCTGTAGAGTTCCATGAGATAAAGCAATGCATTCACAATTTAAAGTCACCAACTCCAGCGAACCGGTGGTGGTGCAGCACAGCGTAAGGCAGCCACCTGCAGAGGCGCGGGCCCCTCTGCACCGCTCTCTCTACCCGCGCAAGCTTTTGAATCCCCGTGCGTCTCCTCCCGCGTCTCATGGGGGGGGGGGGGGGGAGGGGGAGAAGCCGGGCGGTGGCCCACGCCTTTAATCCCAGCACTTGGGAGGCAAAGGCAGGCGGATTTCTTTCTGAGTTCGAGGCCAGCCTGGTCTACAGAGTGAGTTCCAGGACAGCCAGGGCTACACAGAGAAACCCTGTCTCGAAAAACCAAAAAGTCACCCACTCCTTCAAAATGTGGAAAGACAAGATTTCACAGGAAAAAAATGAATAACTGTTCTCTTTTGAGACAGTCTTACTCTTATAGCCCAGGCAATCCTGGAACTAATGGCAATTCTCCTGCCTCAGCCTCTTCACTGCTCAAATTCCAGCTGTGATCTACTTACCAGAGCCAAGCTCTCTGCAAAGCTTGCTGTTACCATGCCCTACACATTTCTTTGCAGTGTTTCTCAACTTGTAAGTCGTGACCCCTTTGGGAGTCAATGACCCCTTCATGGGGGTTGCACAGAGACTTACATTACAATTTATAACAGTAGCAAAATTACAGTTAAGAAATAAAAAAAAATAATTTCATGATTGGGGCATTAAAGGGTCGGAGCATTAGAAAGGTTGAGAATCACTGGTCTAGCAGCTGCTCTCACCAGGACTTGCAAGGAATGCAAAGGGACAATGGCGCTGGGTTTGAAGAGCAGGGTTAGGGAGCATTCTCACCCCAGAACCCAAAAAAAGACAAGGTGCAGGGCTTGCGCCCTCCACAGCATTTCTGTTATGTTTCTGTTTCAGTATGTCACCTTAAACAACAGGTCCCTAAAATGACCAACAAGAATCCTATTAAGGACAGCACTGCTCTCTGAAAGCTGGAAAGTTCTCATGGCCGTGGACTCCAGTATGTCACGCCACTGTCCCTAGAGCCTCCCAGTTTTCCCCTGCTGCCTGAAGTTAAGTACACATCCAGAAGGCTCCAGTGAAGGAAACAGGGCTCAAAGGGCATTCAGGGCAAGGGTATACACAACTCATAAGTGAGGCTGAGACTCTAGACTGAGACTCCAGGCTCCAGTTGACAGCTACCAGGACCACCCCTGCCAGTCCTGCCCTTGGTTTTAATAAGACAAGTTCGCTTACAGTGGGAAAACCAAAACCTCAGAACCCATGGATCTCAGGACTGGACATTGGGAAGGTTAATAACTGCCACTTATTAGGCACTGAATGACAAATGATACATATATTACTTTTAACCCTTTCTAAATGTTTAAGGATGGTATAACAGGCTACAGTCCATGCCACACAGGTAGCAAGGGTCATACTTTTTAGTGTTTTAGAAAACAAACCACAAGCCTGGATTAGGACCCCAGGATTCCCTAGCAACAATTGTTAAGTAATACAGCCGAATATATAAACCAAACAGGACAAATGAAGCCTTGCCTGCAATCAAATCAGGCTCTGCCGCCAAATGATGCTCAGTTAGCCAGGCATGGTGGGCATAGCTGTGACCCTTACTTGGGAAGCTGAGGGTGAAAGATGAAGAAGAAGGAGAGATCTAGGCTAAACTCCAAGGCCTTCTAGCATAAAGGAAAACAACAAAAACAAAACCCCTTTCATTCCCAGCCTGGAGCTGGCCGGCTGTGACTAAGGCCCTGTAGCTCTCCATACTATCTTACAGATGATAAAGAAACACAGAGATTAAGTTACTGAGCAGAACATGCTTGGCTAAATAGTAAGAGTTAGACCTGACACAAGTCAGATCTCCTTAGGAAAGGTCAGCTTCTTCCATTTTGTGGCCTGAGTAATGTCACACAACTTGCATGTGGGGCAATGCATTGAGATGTGCTAATACACTCAGTAAAAGACTAATTATTTGAACTTGATTTTTTTTTTAAAGATAATGTCTCACTGTCTAGTCAAAGATCTGCCTGCATGCTGGAAGATTTAAAAGCCTTGCACCACCATGCCTGGCCTAAACCCACATTTATTTTTTGTTGCAAAAATAATCAGCTCTCAATATCAACAGTTCAGGGTACATATCCCTCAGGGGGGTTTTGTTGTTGTTGTTGTTATTGCTACTTAAGAAAGAAATATTAAATAAAGAGAAAGGAATTTTCTGTTTGTTTCCACTAGTTAGAGGTACTTTGGACTACTCTTATTTATTTATTTAGCTGAGGTTTTGCCATGGCATCTAGGCTCGTTTTAAACTCCTGGACTCACAGGAGCCTCCTGCCTCCTCCTCTGGAACAGCAGGTACTGCAGCATGTACTTCAGTGGCTGCAGTGTGTCACTGTGTATGTCTTACACTATGTATGTGTCTTACCTTCCTCTCCCAATAGAATATCTGTTTGACAAGAATCAAGTCTTTTGCCTAGTTTCTTCTTTTTTTTAATTATACACATCAGTTCTGGCCTGCTAGCTGGGTTCATACAACACCTGAACTTTTTGAGCCTAACAGCCTCCAAGCTAAAAAGCACAAAGGTGGCTAGGCCTGGCTGGGTATCCCAGAGGCATACTTAAGAGTTGTGAGGAAATGGGCAGTGGTGGCACACGCCTTTAATCCCAGCACTTGGGAGGCAGAGGCAGGCGGATTTCTGAGTTTCAGGACAGCCTGGACTACAGAGTGAGTTCCAGGACAACCCTGTCTTGAAAAAACAAACAAACAAACAAAAAAACCCAAAACAAAACAAAAAACAGTTGTGAGGAAAAAAAAACACACTTGTAATTTGCAAAGTGACAGCAATAACACTACTTGTCCCCTTCAGATTACTACTAAGAGTGATAAAATGTAGTAAGCTATAAACATGGTCACAAAATTTTGTGATCTCCCATCAGGAAGGAGTCTTTCTCTCCTCCCTCATACCTGGCTCCTCTGGTAAAATCTGGGGTCCAATTGGACAGTAACAGATGTGACTCGTGCAGAAGTCTGAAAAGTATGCATATAGATACAGAGGTTTGCTCCCTGCCAGTGCCCACTGAGCCCCAGGACAACCCTGCAGGCTGGTGAGTGTCTCCCCCTATTCCAGCTGTAACCTGCTAACCACCCCCTCCTTAGCTACAAGCTGCCTGACAGCTGAGCAGGCCATGGAGAAATGGGTCCAGCTGTTCCAGACAACTGTGAATTAACAGTTGTACTTTAAACCACTGACTCTGGCTTCCTAAAAGGAAGATAAAATATACACACAGCATATCTTACCGCTTAGCCGTCCACTAGTATTAGGAAACGGCACGTGTTGTACAGCCACACTCCATAACTGCAGCCCTAACCTTTGGGACGGTTTGTCCTCAGTAAACGCTAAGGGAGAAGCTGGCCGGATGGCAGCAGCTTAAGACACTTGCTAAATAAGACTGGTGGCCCGAGTTCAATTCCTGGACCCTGGTAGAGATGGTGGAGACAACAAATCCCACAAATCTGTCCTATAACTGTAGCATGTGTGCAGTGGCATACGTGCACTCATACACACAGACACAATAATAATACTTTTTAGGTTTGTTTTTTTTTTTTTTTGAGACAGGGTTTCTCTGTAGTCCTGGCTGTCCTGGAACTCACTCTGTAGACCAGGCTGGCCTTGAACTCAGAAATCCGCCTGCCTCTGCCTCCCAAGTACTGGGACTAAAGGTGTGAGCCACCACTGCCCAGCTAATAATACATTTTAAAAAAAAAACTTAATTTAAAAACTCTAAGTGATACACTTAGATAATAAATAGCTATAAGACAGCATCTTCTGACCTGGAACTCACAGCCTAGAATAGAAATTCACCTGCCTCTGCCTCCCAAGTGCTGAGATTAAAGACATGTGCTACCACACTCAGTTTTTTTAAAAAAAAAAGTATATAGATAATATCTATTAATATATAATATAGTAAAATATCCGCAAATTTTTGTGCATATTTATTCTTATAGCATGTGCCACAGCTATGTAGAACAATTTGCTTCTACCATGTGGGTTCTGGGAATTAAACTCAGGTTGTCAGGCTTGTTGGCAAGTGCCTTTACCTGCTGTGTCATCTTGCCAGTCAGGATGTTTGGTAATCCTAGTTAGGACAGGCATTTGTGTGCATCAGGCCTAGGTGTGTCCACCTCCTGGCTGGCTCTGGACAGTCTGCCTAATGTACTTCTGTGGTTCATTACCCTAAGGATGAATAACATATTGAGAGAGAGAGAGCTCTGGAGGGGCTGGGAGATGGCTCAGTGATTAAGACCAAGTACTGCTCTTGCACAGGACTGGAGTCCAGCTCCCAGTGTCAGCAGCTCACAAGCACTCTTAACTCCAGCTCCAGGGGCATCTGATGCCCTCTTCTGGCCTCAGCAAGGTACTGCACACACTTCCACAAACCCACACACTGTAACACATACACAATTGGAAAATAAAAAAATGAATCTTTTTTTTTAAAAGAGAGACTGAACAAGCTCTGTATTAGATTGTGAGAGTCAAATCCCAGAGACCACACTATAGGTAAGGGACGAATGGTAATTCACTAACCTCTCTGAGTCCCAGCTACAAAACAGAAAAACAGATCCTCAAAGGGAGACTTGGGTGTTTACATAACAGATGGGAGGTACAGAAAATAGTGTTTGGCACATACCACGAGCTAATAAACATTAGCTAATTATTATGGCACTCTCTAACTAAAAGACAAGGCACACAACCCCAGTTTCAAAAGGCTTTCAGCAAGGCACAATGATGGAAGGAAAGATCCCAGGCAGGTGTTCACAGTTCTAAGCCCACAGTGTGAAGAGACTGCCTGAAAAGGCCAGGTGAACACGAGAATGGGACAGGCAGGCCAACATCAGATGCAGGGTGCCTTGTCTGCAGATACCATCCATTTAGTGCCATCAACAAGAGTGTTTAGCTCAGAGCTAGACCTGGAACGTCTACTGCTTTAGGTGTTTCCGAATATTTAGCTTCTTAATAAAATATATAAGAAGATAATGAATAATGAAGTAAATAGGACAAAATACAGATGCAGTGGTTTGTTATATCTAACTTCTGATATTTGTCTGTACAAAGTATTTTGTAATGAAAATGCATTTTAATTGGGCTTGGAGGCTCACACCTGCAATTCCAGCACTCAGGAGGCTCAGCGTTCAAAGCCAGTCTGAACCACAAACCGAGTTCCAGAAACCAAAACGTCCAAAGAGCGTCTTAAGTTAACGCCCATTTTAAGATATGGGAATTAGAAATGTAAAGTTCTGAAGTAACCAGGCTAAAACTGCCCCAAGTATTATGCAATTATGGAAACCAAACTTTAGAGAAAAAGGAGGACCAGGTGCAAGGCTTGGAAAGAGTACCATACGGAAATAACTGAAGAAAGATGCTACTTCAGAGCAATACTTTTTTGGTCTGTTGTTTGAAACAGGGTCTCACTACGTTATCTATGGCTAGCTCTTAACTCAACATGTAGACCAGGCTGACCATGAACTCACAGAGATCCACCTTCATCTCTTTTCCTTATGTTGGGATTGAAGGAATGTGTGGTACTTCGCCAGGCTCTCTTGTCAGTATTCTTAAAAATTATCAGAGTTTTTTAATACTTCAGAGTCTGCATTCCAAAACAAAAACTAAATCTCCCTTTGGCTCTAAAAGCAGAACAAAGGGTGGAAGTTCAGTCCAAAGCTTCCTAAAACCTGAACTTCATGGACTGAGAAAAGACAGTGAACACACCTCCCCAGAAGTGGCAAACTGCCATTACCAGGTGTCAGGAGACCAAGCAACCTAGACTGTAAGCAGAGACTCTTTATCTTAGGTTCACGACATAAAAGCTCAAATATACAACTTCTCCAGGACAGAAGTATTTAGATTTCTAAAGATTTGTGCAATGAGGTATCTTGGTAGTGGGACCCAAGTCCAAACATGCAATTGTTTTGTGTTTTCACATATGCCTTACACACACAGCTGACAGGTCGTTTTCTACAATGTTTTTAACACATATGCACTTTGAAAACAACTTGTCACATACATGTATGAGGTCAGGTGTGGAAGTGTCCACCTATAGGATCATGTCAGCGCTCAAAGAAATTTTACTAATACTGAACCAAGCAAATATTTATTCACAAAAGCCAGAGACATTTGAAAACTCTATTTCCTTCAGGCAACCCTGAAAAGGTTAAACTCGCATCCTAACAAGCAGAGATTTTTCCTTCCTACCCCAGTAACTTTCCTTGTGACAGTCACTATTCTGCCACACTCGGGCAAAGGCACCTGGTTTAGAAGGCTAGAAGCTTCCCCAAGGCAGGTCTGTTCACTAATTCATCTTCACACATTTTTGACAAACTACTTTGTTCAAGGCACTAAAGGGACCCACGTTAAGAAAAGATTTTCAAGTCCCTTAAAATTCAGATTTGCCAGGGGTTATAGTGGCTCACCTTTAATCCCAGCACTCAGGAGGCAGAGACAGGGGGATCAGAGGCAGGCGGCTCTCTGTGAGGTACAAGGCTGGCCTGATCTACAAAGTGAGTTCCAAGACAGCCAGGGCTACACAATGAGACCCTGTCTTGAAAAAAATAGAATAAAATCCAGAATCAAGTAAGAGAACCTTAGATTGTAATGAGACCGAAATACAGAATCTTGCATCTGAAAGCGACTTTGGGATCACTGTGTAAGTTAAACAGTGAAAGAGAAGGCAGGTAAGGAAACCTTGCAGGTCTGAATGCCTTCCTCCGGTTTCCACAAAACAATTTTGTACCACTTTGTAAGAGTCCTGGCAAGTGACCATCTGGAAAAGGCAGAGTGAATCCGCCTCCCCAGGGGAAATGAACTACCTGTGACAGGGGCTGTCAGGAGACCAACTTGGATTGTAAAGCAGATTCTTTGCTTTGATCACTTACCCCTGCAAGAATCTGGCAACTGTACATCCTTCGCCCCTGAAAATACTCATGTATTTCCTTGAGGATCCTATGTGCCTATGCTCTTAATTACACTGCTATCCATGCTTTACGCAACAGAGCGCCCATCACCACGCAGGTGTCCGGGGTCTGCTGAATGGCTGACAGCACTTGTCAGACCTAAATCTTAAAAAGTGAGAAGAATTATGAATGAGAAAAGTAAAGTGTTTTTAATAAAGGATACCAATTAAGGATACCTTTAAATAAAATACAGTGTCTGATGTTTCCAGAGAAGGGGAAAATTAAAAATTTTTGTTGTAACCCACTAAGTTAACTGGATGTGTATTCATGCAACAGTTACATACTTTTGTTAGAATAAGTATTATCATAAAAGCACGAGTTTAAGAAAGGTACAGACCGATGAAATGGGAACAAAAACCAAGTTCTGGCCTTCCAGCAGCCAATAGCTAGTAGGAACTTGAACACAACAAAAAATGCAGAAAGCACCCAGAAATAAAATAGTGGCTGCAGGAAGGTGAGGAAGCTTATGGGAGAAGTGATGTCTTAAAACTGGAAGGAGTGGGTGGGTGCGAAGTAAGTTTCGTTCCAGTGAAGATAGGCATAATTCCTACAGGATTCCTTATGTTCTCAAATTTTTTCTCAAGCGTGTTCTCTTTATCTAATCTCGATTCTGGAACGCACCCGTTTAATTAAAAAATAAACTCCAAGCTTAGAAGAACAAAGTTCGCAGCCAAACTACCAAGGAAAGCAATGGCTTGAACAGGTAGAAACCTTTAAAGACAGGTGGGGGGGAGGGCGGGGCCTGGCAAGAAGACAGGGCTCATGTAGGGTGCGCGACCCAGGCTGGAATCCAGCCTTTCGTGGAGACCAGGACGTCAGAGACCATCCTCAAGAGACCTCCCGTGCTAGCAGCGGCCACATGCCTGAGAGGGAGCAAGGATGCTCGGCTTACCTGGTCCATCTTGGGTATGAAATTTCGCCGGCCTCCCATGCGGAATCGCAGCAGGTTGTAGAACTCCTCCGGGTGGCCTAGACACTTGACGAACTCCATCCTTGCGACTGTCGGGCGCGGGGCTCACCTGTCGGGATGTCCCGCTCCCACCGGTGTTTAGACGCCAGGGGTGGGCAGGGCGAGGAGGCGGGGCTAGCGCCGGACGTCCCGCCCACCTCCCGCCCTCCTCAACCGGCCGTGCCGCTCGCGCCTCCAGGCTAGGACGCGCGGAGTGGACTGACGGACGTTGATTGGCCAGAGCCGCTCGCACCAGGAAAACGTTGGCCAATCGGCAGCCGGAACAGCCTGGCGCGATGACCACACCCTAGAAGCTGATTGGAGGGCTGGAAAGAAGCCAGCGAGCTTGATTGGTACCCCGAAGAGAAGCTTTGTTTGGGCGGCGTGTCCTAGGCGGGTAGCGAGCGAGGCGCATGCGTGGACGTTCTGGCGTGCGGAGAGAGGCTAGATCCACGCGTGCTCTGGCGCTCGGAGGAGAGCTTCGCTGGCTCTGTGGGGCCTCCGCCCCCAGTCAGCGTTCACCTCTAGAGACGCCTAAGGGGTAGGCTAGCAAAGCCGCGTCGTAGTGGAAGGGAAGCAGGGATTGGAAACGCGACTGGCGGCTCGTAGGTGAGCCGCTGCAAAATAATGTAAGCGGAGCGGTCCGTCACTCGGAGACTGAAGTTTCGCATGCTTTGGCCTCAACGCTGTTCTAAGGAGTATAGGTTTTTAAAAGAAACTAGGTTTCGTGATTTAAAAAAACAAACAAACTTGAAAACAGATAAAGCCTCTGCTTTCCTCCGAGGAGTTTCCTAATGGCTTTCCTGAGCTCCAGGAAACTCCAAGTGGGACAGCGCACAGTATTTCTCAGACTTCTCCCACCTTGTGAGACATGGTGATAATTCTTGGAAAGGGAACTGGACTCTTAATGAACATATCTCTCCATGTTCTGGTTGACGTGAACCAGGATTTATGTAGTGCCTGCCAAATCTGCACAAGATTGAGTCTCCTAGGGGTGGGGTGGGGACAAATACCTCCCGCCCTCCCCAGTTAAGGATTGCAAGGGGCGAGGAAGAGCTCCCTCCCTGAAGATCTATTGGTAGTTGATGGTTGCTAGTGGAATGAGTTTTAGAAAGTTATAAATGATACATGAGTTTTATTATGAAGTCTTCATACATGTATATAATGTATTTTTATTCCCCTTTAGTTCAACTAGCCCCCATTTCTACTTAGATCTTTTTATTATATTTGGATGTGGGCATAAGTGTTATCACACACAGGCCATGTGTGGAGGTCAGTTCTCTCCTTCATGAGTCCTGTGGATAGAACTCGGGTCATCAAGTTTGGTGGTGCCTTTGTATGACCTAATGAGTGAGGCACAGAGATTTTAAGTGGTATGGCTGCTAGTAAGTTGCCCATGCTTCTGTTAGTATCCCTAATTAAAGCTATTGATCGATCAAGAAGAAAAATGACAACTAGTTTTAAAGACAAGTTCAAGAAGGGGGGTGAAAAAGCCACAGATTACTGAGCTTTCCACAGAATTCCACCAATCCCTGAGCTCCCCAAGCTCAGGACTTGAAATCCCACCAATCTTCAATCTGGAAATCTCTGCCCTACCCCGACCCGGAAAAAAAATCCTATATAAGCCCTGCCATTTGTCCAATCCCTGCTGTCCACTCCCAGGAGCAGAGGGCAGCCATCCCTGGATTTGTCTCTCCTCTCCCTTCACCCTCCAATAACTTTTTAAATGAGATTTGCTGTCTGTGTGCCTCATTGAAAGAAGCCAAAAAGCAATCAAGAGAAGGGAAAAGGTGGAGCAGGAAGTGGAGCAGGCCTGAGATTCTCAGCTCAGCTGGGAATACCCTCCCCTGGGAGCTGCAATGCCTCTCCTGAGGAAGCTTCCTCTCAGGGTTGTGTGGTTTCTAGGTTCCTGTGTCTCAAGATATCCTTCCATTGGGATACCTCTCCCCTCTGGTTCCTGGACTTCCAAGTCCCAGGATACCCTTCCCTCTGAACAGAAACAAACGGCATACCTCAATTCATCCAAAAAGTAGAAGAGCCCGTGGTAGCTCTTAGCAGCGTATCTGCCTGTTGTCTTAATATTCTAGAAGGCAGCCTCACAGACACCCAGGTCCAGCCCAGTTAGAGGGCTTGATTCACTGAGTGCAGTGGAACCCCACCACAGCCTACCACCTTCCTGTGGAACTTGCCCAATGCATGCTCAGTCCCGAGGGTCCACTCAGTGAAACCCTGCAGAGAGTTCTCATCAGCAAGCAGGTGAGATGATCTCAAAGGCATGCTTGATGCATAGTGCACAGTCATACACTCACATTGCTGGGATACACCATCATGAAGTTGGTGAGATGTTCCACACATGTGGTGGGACACGGGCTCTGGAGAAGCACTGGGTGGCACAATACCAGGCTTGCATCCTGCACCAGCGCCTGTCCACCAGGCTTCTCTGCAGGGATACAGTCTTGCAGGGAACTGTCACCTGCTTATCATCAGAGCTCCAATCCCCCAAAAGCTTGATGTCTGAGGCCTTTGCTACCACTCTGAGACCATCTCCCATCAGTCATCTGGGCACACTGAGGACATCTCTGGCACAGATGGGAGAGCTGAGGTTTTGGGGTTTTTTATTTTTGTTTTGCTATGGCAGACTTACAGATGACACTGACATTAAACCTTGTTCACTGTTTGTTTTCCCTTTGAGACAGTGTTTAGGTTGGCCTAAAACACCAGCTCCTATGGCCCCAGCCTCCTGGGTAGCTGAAATGTGTGCCACCATATTCAGCTTAATGGTATGGTCTTAAATTCCATAACCTCCCCAGACTTCAGGTAAGGACATTTAAGTACAGGTGCTCAGGACTAAGGAAATGGCTTATTGATTAAGAGTACACGCTGCTTTTCTAGGGGACCCAAATTTGATTCCCAGAACTCAAGTTAGGTGGCTCATAAACCCTGTGACTCCAGCTTCAGGGGATCTGACCACCTTGGGCACCTGCACTATTGTGCAGATAACCCCACACAAGACACACACATCATCAAAAATAAAATCTCCCTAAAAATAATAAAAATTGTATTTTTAAATGATTAAGTGTCCATTTCCATGAGTTATGAATATGACCTAAAAGGTGGGAGGCTGGTGTGGGTGAGCATACAAGGGTATGCCAACAGCTAGACATGCAGCTTAGTGGTAAAGGGAACTTAATGTTTTTCCAGAGGACTCAAGTACAATTCCCACCACCCACACAGGGCAGATTACAACTGCCTATAAATCAGGAGATTCCAACAATCTCTTCTGGCTTCCAAGGATACGGCACCCATGTCCACATACTAGATAGATAGGTAGATAGACAGACGGATATCAAAGTAAAAGACTATTTTTAAAAGTGGATTGGAGAGATGGCTCAGGGGTTAAGAGCACTGGATTCTTTTCCAGAGGACCAGGGTTTGATTTTCAACATTCACATGACAGCGCACAAAATGTAACTCCAGTCAATCCGAAGGGGAATCTGATGTCATCTGACATCTGTAGGCACTACATACACATGATACAGAGACATGCATGCAGACAAAAATATGCATCCACATTTTAAAAAATCATTTAAGAAGGGTGAGCCCTCAGTGTGGGATGACCCCTCAGTGTGGGATGACCCCTCAGTGTGGGATGACCCCTCAGTGTGGGATGACCCCTCAGTGTGGGATGACCCCTCAGTGAGGGATGAGCACTCACTGCTGCTCAGGTCACCTTGAGTGTCACGCGATCACTACTGACAATGGTCAAGAGTTGAATTTCAGAGCAGGAACAGTGAACCATCACCCCCTGTTTTCAATGTCTCTCAAAAATCACACCATCTGCCAGAGGAGGGCAACAGAAGCCAAGTTCTCCAAGGCAGAAGGGCAGGTTTTACTTCCTTCCTGTCCCATCCCCAAGTGCATTCATCAGGCCAACCCTGCAAGGCCACCTTCACCAGGGGTGAGTGCTGGAAGTAGCTCAGGGGTACTACACACAAACAAAACAGAAACAAAAACAAAAAACAAACATACAAAATACCACTTCTGCCTAATGAAGACAACAAAAAATATCACACCGTTTTATTTTCTATTGCTGCTTCAGTTGCATAAAGCTGTTGCTAACAACCCAAAGGGTTGTTTCTTTACATCCCCAGACACACCCAAATTCTTCAAACATCAACAGTCAACAAATGCCCAACTTAAGGGTTCAACCACCAGCTGGCTTTTCTCAGTCTCTGGGCATATCTTCCTGTTCACCCTGGAGTCTCCAGCCACTGGGAGGGAACCAGGTAGGCTGGCCAGCAGTACCTTCCTGAAGCTTTGCCCCCATCCCTGACCCCTTCATGGGAAAGAAGAAAATGGAGGGACTCAAAATCAACCAGTTCCCAAAACACAGCACAGCACACCATTAGCAACGCAGCCTGGGAATATAGTATCCCCAGCTGTTCACCCTGCCAGCTCTCCCCATCTCCCCTCCAGCTGTCTCCTCCAGCTGTTCCCTCCCCAGAAGCTGCACACCCCCAGTCACTCTCTTTTCAGACTCACTGCTGCTCTAGGCAGTCTCTCCCAGCCCACTGTCCAGATTTTGACAGCATGGTGAGATTATATAGAGTTAACTAGAAAGGAAAAACATCTATCACTATGAAAGCTGAGGCTGAGGCAGAATCCAATGGGATGAATGTCAACAATACTGACCCTCCTGACCTTACCGTGATCTGTAATACTATCCCTGCCCATACCCTTCTCTCGGGACAGACAGTGTCTGGATCTCTAAGGTTACAAGTCCCATGGCAAAGGCCACATGCTCTAGGAGGACAGTAGATTCTGTGGCCCCTTGGATGGCAGCTGGGGCTGGCATTGAGGGCACCACCAGGTGAGCCTCTGGAGCCCATCTGGAGGCCCAAATGTCTCCTTCATGACCTGGTGACCAGAAGGACATCGTTCCTTCTGGTAGATCTGTGTGTGCCGTTCCTTGCCTTGGAATTTGTCCTGAAGCCAGTCCTTACTGAACTCCACCACATGATCCACAAGGGCCTCCAGAGAGGAAGAACTCAGGAATGAACCGAGAGTGAGGGGATGGATCCTTGCTCTGTACAAGGCTTCATTCTTTATAATGTTCCCTGAAAACAAAGAGAGACATGAGGGTAGGAAATACTGTCTACATAGCCTCAAACTTGCTATGTAGTCTAGGCTAAACTCCTGATCCCCCTGCCTTGTCTTCTAAGTGTTGAGTTAGGGACAAGTGCCACCAAACTAGCTCACAATGTGTCTCAAGTGACGATGAGCGGAGTCCATCTTGCTGGTTACCGAGCAATGACCTTTCTAAGGAGAGGAGAGTAAGCTAAATGGCATACGGGGGCGACAGACTGAACAGTTGACTTTTTCCCTCAAGCGTTTCATAATCTCACTTGCAGTTACAGCCGAGTCCTACCTGAACTCATCTCAGCTGCACTGCTTACCAGCAAGGTGCCCTTTACTTTAGTTTCCTCATCTGAATAAAAAGGGAAAGCTAACAAGTGATTATCCCATGGAACAGCATAAGGACCAGACTGTGCCCCTGGAGTCATGTGAGTCACGCTGGCTCTCACCAGTATATTGTGCAGTCAGGTCTCTGTACACATCCAAAAGCCACTTCTGGAAACCTTGTTCATCCTTCTGATACAGAAACAGACTCCACTGGTTCTCCCATGAGAGCATGGCTCTTTCCCACCTTCTCAGCATGAACTATTATTCATGGCAGGCAAGTCATACTTTGTATATGGGCGCAGCTATGCCAATAGCAACTGCTTTAACAGCCAGTTGTGGTGGCCCTTACTGCTCTCCTGTGGGCAGAAAATGGCCCTTCCAGTACTAAGAACTACAGCATTCCTGGTCTCAGCTGGAAATGCTCACAGTTTCACTACTAAGTTCCCCAGAACAGAGACCTGCTTCTTTTTTTTTGGCTTCTAAGAGCCTGGAACTGACCTGATACCTGACTCTGCTTTGATATCAGGAGCTCCACTGCCCAAGAGCAGTACCTATTAGAGGGCACACTCCTCCCTCTCGTCTAATGGCCTTCAGGACAACCATTCCCAACATGACTTAATTCAGATCCTTCTATGTGCTCTGTAGGTCACCAGGCTTTAGAGGAAGGATGCCAGGTACACAGCACGATCCCTGCCAGGAGGCCACACTGATATCGCATCAGAAGGCTCATGACAGTCCTATCATGTCAGAACATGGTCCAAGAATGGAATCGCTCAAGTAGAATTCTGAGTGCTTGTGAAAAAACTCCAAGAAAACAAGACAAGAGTCTTGTGACTTCAGTTTCTTAAAAACATGGAATTATTCTTGGAATGTGTTTCCATGCTCTTCCCAGGTATATCAGATTGGGGTGAGTTTACTTCATTGTTTATACAACTGGCTGTTATTTGTTTATAGATCTGTGATGGCTATTCCTGGTTGTCAACTTGACTACATCTGGAATTACTATAATCCAGAAATGGAGGGCACACCTGTGATCCAGATCCTGAGGTTGGAAGACACAGGTTTCTGACCTGGATCTTGACATGGAGATCTTAAGGCATAGAAGTCATGAAAAACTTAGGCCCAGGCAAGGTAACAAGGTAGTGTACGCCTTTAATCCCAGGAGACTAAGGAATGCAGATCTCTGGGTTCAAGGTCTGCCTGGATCTTGAAATGGAGATCTTAAGGCATAGAAGTCATGAAAAACTTAGGCCCAGGCAAGGTAACAAGGTAGTGTACGCCTTTAATCCCAGGAGACTAAGGAATGCAGATCTCTGGGTTCAAGGTCTGCCTGGGACAAAGCAAGTTCCAGATCCAGGCATGGTGGTACACACCTTTAACCTTCTGCTGGAGGCCTACACAAGGACACTGGAAGAAGGAAGATCACTCGTCTTCCCCTGCTTCCACTTCTTTGTGGAAGCACATCTGTTGGAACCTACTGTTTCAGGATTCCAGCTTATACAGAAGACCAGATGAAACAACTAGCCACATGGGACTTTGCAACTACTAGATTCTTGGACTTCTCATTCACAGCTGCCCATTGTTGGGTTAGTTGGACAACAGACTGTATGTCATTACAATAAATTCCCCTTAATATACAGAGATAAGTTCTGTGACTCTAGAGAGCCCTAATACAATATCTTTATGGAAAAACATGTTTTTGCCACATATGGCTTGTCCCTGTGATTGTATACAGACTGAACTCATGAGAGCTTTACTCAAGTGACCATTCTCTTAGCCCTCAGAGTATAAATTGTGTGATGCTTTGAATAAAGTTATCTTCCTCATTTAACAGGTCCATTTTCCCAGGTCCCGCTGCCTCTAGGGCAGTAAACACTATCATGTGAATGTTATGTCAGAGAAAGAAGTGAGGACCTTCCTAAATTAACCTGAGTCTAAACTCAAGGGCTAAATCAACCTTAAAACCAACAGTGCTGGCACAACTGGGATAGTGGTCCTTAAGTCTTGACTGCCCTACAGATGAGTGACCTTTCCATTAATCAACTCTGTGGGGCACCTCCCCATCACACAAGTCATACCTAATCCTGAGAAGTATCTCTGGTCCAAGAGTGTGTAGCACACAGGCCGAGCCTGGCTTAGAGCTTCCAAGGCTTGTCCTCGATGGAACTCTTCAGACAAGATGTCACAGGAGGGCTCAATCACTGGGCGAGGGCTCCATGACATCTGGCAATTATAAAATGCCAGGAAACCACCACCACTAAAATGGAGTACCAGCCTGAGGAGACAAGAGATCATACACACGGTGTTCTCACACATAATGAGATCATACGTTACAACCACCACTGTATGGTCAACTCATACATTCATAAACAGTCCCCTGTAGAGTCAGTTCATAAGTATAATCAGCTCACACATACAACTATCAATGTACATCACCATATAGTTACTGCTAGAGAACCATGTCACAGGTGTGTACAATGACCACTATGTAAGTCACATTTATACACAGACATATACATATGTCATCAGGTCAACTTCACATTAAGATTCTATACTAGATCAAACTGAGAAGTTAAGGTCCCATGGTCAGAATCATAAACACCTCAGGGCCAAAAAGTATGACGTAAAATATGAATATACATTGCTAACACACTGCAGCAATCCATGTTGATGATGGAAAACTGAAAGTCTGAATCCAGGAGGTTAGTGGAACCAGAGCTGGGAGTTGGGGGGAGCTCGTGAGGGAGAAGATGAAGACTCTTGGATGTTAAGAGAAGAAAGGATATCTCATACACTTCTGTAAGGAAATAATGGGATTCTTTGTAGGGATAGCCAATCCAACCAGAGCTGCCTCTACACTGGAAGCTGCAGAACCTGCGTCCATGTCTGACCTAGTTAGTGCTCCTGGGAAGGGCAGAGACAACTTCAGGAAGCTAGGAGGTGGGCACATGTCCATAATCCCAGCATGCAGAGATGCTGAGACAGGAGAAGTATGAATTTGAAACTAGCTTAGGCTAGTCAGGAATAATGCAGTAATGTTTCTTGTTTTTTTGTTTTTTTTTTTTTTTTTTTTTTTTTTTTTTTTTTAATCTATCCTTCTTGTTTTTAATTGTCAGAGCTGGCACAATGACTCAGGATACAGGTACTTGCCATCAACTCTGACAACTTGACTTTGATCTCCAGAACAACTGCTGAAAGTTGTCCCCTGATCTCAACACATGTCCTGCGGCATATTCATGAATGCATGGGAGGGTATTTGCACACATGTGCACATGCACACGTGCACGCATGCACACACACACACACACTATAAGTACATAAATAGATAAATAAATGCAATAAAAATTTCTCTTTCAAGGACTGAAGGTGAGGCTCAGAGGTCTTGCACAGTACCACAAAAGAACCCATCACACTTATAAATACTGTGTGACTCAGTAGAAGGGGAATTCTTTGCTACAAGGGAAAGTCAGAAGTGACCACTGACTACACAAAACTTAAAAACTCCAAGTGCCAAAATGCTTTACAAACACACTCAAGGGATGTACACTGGCCTGGAAACAATCCTGACAACCCATATTATCAAACTTAATATTCCAAAGCTTAAAAACTTACAGCATGAGGCTGTTCAGGCATCCTAAGCTTGCCATGAAACCTTAACCTAAGTTTATTCTCCATAATCCACAGTAAGAGAAGAGAATCAACTCCCCAAAGTTGTCCTCTGATCTCCACATGCACAACTGAGATGCACACACTCATGCAATGATAACAAAATAGATCATGTTCATTGCTGGCATGTATACAAACAGCCCGAAGCCAGCCATTGGGCAAAGCCAGCCATTAGAGTGTGCATTCCTGGTGACTCCCTGGGATCCCAAAGTGAACCTGACCAGAGTCCATGCTGGTTAATATTTAATTAAAGCTTGATTCAAATATGAAAATAATCATGCTCTCCCAGGAGCAACAGGGAGCTGTGCTTTAAGGAAGCAACACGACACACACACGGAGCTTTATGCACTAATTTTTTCTCAATGTTCACAAATTAAATAACTGGGAAAACTGTAACCCTAAATTCAGAGCAAAAGAGTCTAGACATGCTTTTCTTCTAAGACAGCTCATCCTCAAGTGCCACCTTGGCTGGAAACATCATCCTCTTCTCTCCAGGACCTAAGCAGATACAATCATCTGGGTACAGGTCCAGTTCTTATGGGTGAATGTGTACCCTCTTTGCCTAGCAAGACCTACATATCCCCAAGTGTGACCCTCAGCCATGCCTTGCCACAGAGGGGGCTGCATAAACATGGTAGACCCCACTAGGACCCCTGTACGCGTCACACCATTACCTGGGCACTGGGTCTCTCCAGTCACCTCTTTTGTTAGCTTTCTTTGCTCTGGAGAAGTCATTCACCCAGATACTGCCAAACAAACCAAACCTGACCTCCAGCCACCTCTGGGCACCTGCTAAAGGGTTCTTTCCCCCAAGATCATCTGGGCCATCAGATCTACTGGAAACAGGCTCCCCAGACCCAGAGGGGCCTGCAGAGGGTTCCTGAGCATTGGGAACCAAGGTGAGCTCTGGGTCCACAGCCTCTTTCTGCCACATTCCTTGTTCAGGCTGTGGGCTGCTGCCGAGTGGCCCCATCTCCTCATCTGGATCAAACTGAAGGAATAATTTTTTTCCATGCACCTGGGAAAAACAAAAACAAACAAACAGAACATACATTGACCCTTAGAGACCTCACAGGAGTCAATGCTTCACAAACAGCTAGCTGCCAACAGTCTGTTCCTTCCTCTCTCCCATAGCTTCCCCAGCACAGAGGATTTCTCTGTGTCCTTTGCCCTTTTGTCAGAGGTGTGACCTGCAGGTGCATGGCTTTGCAAATGCCTGAAAGAAGCTGCAGGAGACAGATTAGTGATCATAGGTCTGTGCCAGACAGCAAGGCTGCCCAGAGCAACCTAGGAGAGATGTTCCCAAAGATTTCAGGAACCCAAAGATTATATGAAGGGTCGTCCTTTTAGTTACTTCATGACACGTTTTTCTAGGCCCACAAATTCATCTGTTCCCAAATCTATTCAGTGATATATAAGTGCCAGCTCTGTGACAACTATCAAAGTAAGTGCTGGAACATCAAAACCACGGGACTCAAACCATTCAGGACAGTCTCTACAAAGAGGCCACCAGCCTGAAGTTTGGAAAGCTTGGACTCCTAAACGTAGACAGTTTAGGAGTAGACATCTCAGTTTCCAAAGATGAAGTATAGGTGAAGGATTATAAACCATCTTCCACTCAAAGAATGATTTTTTAGGTTATTAGTATGTGTGCACACGTGCATGTGTACAGTGGAAAGAGAGAACTAGCAATTATCAGGTACATATTTAGTGTCAGGTATAAAGTCTATTTCTACAAGAGTTTGATCAAATAAGTGTGTCTTAGTCCTTGCTCTGTTGTTGTGAAGAGACATTGGGACCAAGGCAAGTCTTAGAAAAACGGTATTTAATTGGAAACTTGCTTACAGTTTCAGAGGATTAGTCCATTATCATCATGACAAGAAGCAAAGAGGCATGGTGCTAGAACAGCATGTGATAGCTGTTGCAGGATATGTGATCACACTGTGACTCTGAGATGATATTATTTACTGAAAAAAAAAAAAAAAAACCTGCTTCTAGTTGTGGTGTGGCTCAGCCCTTAGCACACACCTTTAATCCCTCTGGCTGGAATACAGACAGGCCCTTAGTACATCTTTAATCCCAAACAATGAAGGTAAAGTTAGTTTGTAGAAAGAAGCACCGTATTTGAAAGTGATGTCTAATTGAGTGGCAGACAAAGTGATGAATCAGAGAAAGATTTGACAGAATAGGATATGCCCAACTCTCACGAGAAGAGAGAAGAAAGGGATGCTATTTAAGAGAGCACAGAGAGAGAAAAAGGAGAAAAGAAAAGGAGGCTCCTTTACAGGGACAGCTGTACAGAGACAGGATGCAGAGAGATAACAAGCTAGACCGAGAGGAAGGCACAAAGAACCAGAGAATGAGAATGAGCCAGAAGATGAGAATATATTGCCAAAGTTAGTATGAGGCCAAGCAGAAGCCGAGAGAAGCTAGATTGAATCAGTCAGCTGTCAGCTTGGAGAGGAATTTAAGCCAAAACAGCTGAGTTGAATCAGCCAGCCAGAGATCAGAAAGAACTAGGAAGGGGTGAGCGTATTCGGTAGCAAGTCTCAGAGGCTGAAAACATTCTAGGCCTAGATGAGAGTGCATGAAGGTTAGAAGCTTCCAGGGCTAGGACTAAGTTATCACACTGAGGCAATAAGCCTCAGAGACAACAATTACTTCAGGCAAATAAATGACTTTTACCATCAGCTTTATATCCTGATTCATAGGCAGCAGGCAGAGGAGGAAACTGGGCCCGGCCTGGGCTTTTAAAACCCCAAAGCCCACTCTCAGTGGATCAATAAGATCCTATCTTCTCCAATAAGGTCACACCTCCTAATCATTCCCAACAGTTCTACTCTCCAATGACCAAGCATTCAAATATATGAGCCTTTGGGGATCATTCTAAATTAAACCACCACAAAGTGTTTTACTACACCCATCTACAGTTGAAGACATTAGAGCTAAGAAAATGAGAACTTGCTTCAGAATACACAGCTAAGCAGCATCAGCAGCAACCACATGTCACTGTACAAAATCCATCCCACACCTCCTCCATGCAGATCCTCATAGCTAAGCAGGAATACAGGACTGACCCGGATACAGCCTTGTCCTGATCCTGTCTCCCCACTCAACAGGAAGGACAGGCTTGGCATTAAGGATGCAAAAGGAGGAAGTAGAGGGTATCTCAGAAGTACAGAGGACCAGCCAGTGTAAAGCAGGCAGGACAGGATGACCTAGGAGAATCTGAAGAGAGACTAAAGTTACCATAGTAACCTGAAGAGACAGGAGTGGTAGCAGAGCTGAAGAAAAGAGGAAAGATGTGCCCAAGCAGGGGAAAAGTAGGCACACCCAGAGTAAGGACTAACTGAGCTACAGGCAACTAGTGCGAGCAAAGAAGTGTTGGGAGCCGGCTTTTAGCAGAAAGAGGCCAACTTTGCAGCCATCTCGAGCCATATACCCTGACAAGAGACTTGGTTTTCAACAGCCTACTACAGCTGAGCACACTCTGATAAACATCTTGTTTATCCCACATAACTTGTTTTGCTGTTCAGTAACCCCAGCTGCATGGTGCATGTGGTAAAGTGTCTTCAGCTGTGTTCCCCTGTTTGTGCTTATAAATACCCAAGATTTCCTTGCAATAGAAGGAGACAATGAGAGACAATAAGAAGGGACAGTAAAGGAGACTTAAGGAGACAATAAGAGGAGACAATAAACGAGAAATCTGGTCACACACCCTGTCTTGTTTCCATTCTTCCCGTCTCTTGCCCCTCCACCCCCTACTCTCTCTCTTGACCAGAGCAGCAACTCGGGCTGGGACACTGTGGCCCCCAAGCTGGGCAGAGTGGTCCTCAATAAAGAAGAACTTGGGGCTGGGTGCAAAGGCCAGAGAGACGGCAGAGTGAGTCCACAGAGAGTCCCTGAGTGCTTTGAAGGAATTCTGACTCCCATTTGGGACAAGGTCTGAATTCAGGGCCTTGATCGTGCTCACTCTTTACTTCACGGCTGGCCCATGGGAGCCTGTGGCAAGGCATCAGAGGTGCATATATGTCAATGGGAGAAGTTCTCCTAATCCTGTGTGGGGTCGTCAGGTCCGACCCTTTCATACGTTCTTCACAGCCCCCAGTCCATTGTGACAAGATTCGTCACACTGAGAGCAGAGCCACATGCAGTCCTAGCATGGCTGTCCAATGCTTAAAGAAAGGATATCACTAGACATCTTCAAGGCTATGGTCTCCAGGGGAAGTGGTGTGAACCAGCACAGCTGTGTGAGACCTAGGAAAGCAAAACTCACCTGAGCATCCTGGAGCCACAGAGACTGAAAGGTGACAGGGTGTAGCTTCTTACTGCTGCCCCCTGTCTTGATCACCTTCTGGCCCACAAAGGGGGAGACAAGATGGTGAAACTTCCTCACAGATGGCCCTTCTGGCATCTCTGCAGGCAGAAAGCTACAAAGGAGACCTCTGACTTAGCCTGGCCCTCTCTTAGCCCGGCAATGTATGTTCACCAGTGTGGCACCCCAAGGAGCAAATCTGGGCCACCCACTTTGAGAATATAGATGCCAAAACCAGAGCTGAACTGGGGTTGGGGGTAGGCAGGAATCAGATCTCAGAGAAGACTGAGCTAGAGCAGGGGAAGAGCCAGCTTCTCAGCAATGGTTTCTCTTCTTGGAGCCTCACCCTTATCCATACAGCAAATACTAATCACTATAGTGTGCTAGGTGTCATGTAACAGGTCCTGTCTACTCTGTCGCTCTGTCCTTGTTTAGTTGGTTCTTAAGGCAGACTCTTGCTATGTAGCGCTAAGCGAGCTGGAACTGTGTAGTCCTAGCTATCCTCAAACTCTCATCCCAACCTTCTTCTGACCGATCCATACTTGGATCTGGCTCACTCGGGACCACCTCAGATAAAGGAGATCTGCACTAGTTGTGACATCTCTAGAAATGGTTCTCTATCTGTGACCACAACGCTGGCACAACTCAGAACCATGACAAGAAGACACCAGCCAGGCAGGGCAGCTGCCAACCAGCTTAACTCCTGATAATATGCCTGGCGGCTGAAAAACCACAGTAAAGGCCAGGCAGGTCTACACGTCACCCCTCCCCCTCCCTGGCCTCAACCATCCAAAGTCACCAAGAGCCACCAGGATGAGACAGCCTGGGTAGCCTACACCCAGACTTTACTGAGCAGGAGTCATTCCCCCATCCCCCACTCAACGCTCTCCCTAACCTCACCTGCCACTCACTAGCACCAGGCTCATATACTGAGGTGAAAATTAACAAAGGCATACAGCTGGTAGTTACTGTTGCAGTGTTTCCAAAAGCCAGGATGGCTCTTGTTAAGCCTCACTCTGTAGCCCAGGTTGGTCTTGAACTCTCTGAACAATCCTCCTGCCTGAGTCTCCCAAGTGTGAGCCACATACAACTCCCTCCCTACTAAGACATTTGAAATTTATACTTTAATCAAAGAATCCGGATGCTTCAGACATCCGGCTAATTCTCATAGCTTCATAAATGACACATTCAATAATGCGATTTTTCTTTCTGTCTTGAGACAGGCTTTGGCCTATAGGCCACTGTGGATGAATGGTAGCCACCTCCAGAGTACTGTCATTCCAGCACGTCACGACTCTTGGTTTATGCTCAAACCCAGGGCATCTGGCAAGCTAGGCAATCTCTGTACCAACTGGGCTAAGGCCTCAACAATAATTAACTAAATTCATCCCCGCCTGGATTTCCATACAAGCTCTTGGAAATGTGGCAACAGTTCACCTACTCAGGCCTTCAGGGAGAACTGCTGGGCTGGAAGGCAGCTTGCCAGGCACCTGTACCCTAACTACCTCTAAGTTCAGAGTCTTCCTGGCTACCGTCAGAGAAAGTTCTGGAAAAGGCCGCCAGTACAATGCAGCGTAATCTTAAATCTCTCTAAATCTCTCCCGGCAAGCCTTTAATCCTAGCACTCTGGAGGCAGAGGCAGGGGTCACTCAGAGAGTTCAAGGCCAGCCTGATCTACAGAGAGAGCCCGGGCTACATAGAGGCCCTGTCTCAAAACAAATTCTCCACCCCTGGGTATGGTTTGATGGACAGGAAAGGAATGGGATGAGCTGATGAGAACCTTAGGCTTCGTCGCTAGGGCGAGGTGGCCAGGCTGCGCAGGACGTGGTCCCTTTTCTTCAGGAGCCAGGGAGAGTCTTTATCCACTGCTTTCCTGACTCTTGTGTGACTGAAGGCGGAGGGAACACTTGAGGGTCACGAGGGCCTGGGGAGTCGGAAGGCAACGTGATCAACGAAAACAAACTTACGACCAGGCTGCGCGTGTCCGGAAGAGACACTGCTTAATTTTTCTGTGAAAACAAGTGTTGACTACGTGTGTGGTCTACAGAGGGTAGGGAGGAGGCTGACGCCGGCCCAGGCGGGTCCTGGGAAGCGTACACTCCAGGACCGGTCCCAAGTGGCCGCAGCAGGATCTCAATCCACCTGTGCCTTCCAGACCAGGGCGGGGAGGGCGCTTTTAGCCGGCTGGAGCGCGCGGGCACTGTGAATGGGTGGCTGGGATCCCACGGGCTCCTCCCCGGAGTGGACCGGAAGCTACTTCCGGGACTCAAGGGCTCCTCCCCGGGCCGAGCTGGTCTTGGAGGGGGTAGGGAGCTTCGGGCTCCCTCTCTTGGAGGCGGCTGGAGTTGAGGAGACTTTTGAGATGGAGGAACTACATGCTTTTCCCTGGGGGTACAGGAGGTGGGGTGCACCCAGAGGGGGAGCTGCAGGTTTCTCTCCTGGTGGCGCTGGAGGTGGGGTTCACTTCGGGATGGGTGATGGAGGCGTCTCTACGCGGGCTCCTTCGTCAGGTGGGAGGGTTGTTGAGGTCTCCTTCCGGGGTCTCTCTCTGTCTCTGTCTGTCTCCCCGCCCCCATCCTCTCTTCCAACCCCCCAGCCCACCTACCCTCCAGAGTGACTATACTTCTGACCTATCCCACCCCTACCCCCACCCCCCACGCATCCCAAGTCTCCCCCTTACCTCTCCCAGGCTTGCCAATAAGAGTCTGGGAAAGAGTGGACTGGTGCCGAGAATAGGCAAGTTCTCAGAATCCAATGATCTTGAGTGGCTCAGGCCAAGACGGACATTTCAGTTTCTCCACACCCTTCGCAAAGGTTTTTTTTTTTTTTTTTTTTTTTTTTTTTGGAGGTTTTGTATTTTTTGAGACAAAGCTTGGCTAGCCCTGAACTCCTGGGTGAACCTCCAAACTTAGTTTCTTTAGCACTGGGATTTTAAACACAACTAGCACACCTGGCCTGTAGCACTTTTAAAGAGGGAGATTTATTTACTTTTGCTTTACATTATTTTAATAGTCTTTGAATTTCTACTATACATTTTTAAAAAGTTGTGTATTGAAGTTTTTACTTGGAAGATTAAAGGTAGCAGCAGGCTATTCAAAGATAAGACTCCAAGAAGGGTTGGAGCCACCACTTTATAGGATGTCAAGGGACCTTTGGTGAACTCTGAGGAGGCCTTCAGAAGTGGCTAAGGTATTAGTCTCTGGACTTGGCCAGCACGGGGAGACAGCCCTGCTTCAAGGAGCAGTTCCGCTAGCCTTCTACCCTATTGCTGGCTATAGGGCAAGAACAGGAAGTAAGGAGAGAAGGCCTCTGGTGTCTGAGAGGTACAAAGTTCCCCTCAAGGTGGAGGGTGAGCTTGAAGGTACAACAGTTGCAGGAGGGGGTCCCTATTTCTTGTATATACAAGCACCAGAGCATGCTTTCCCACTTTCTATAGCTGGTATCTTAGGAGACTCACATCTTCTACAGGATACAGTGTGCTCTTGTGCAGCCTACACACACACAAACACACACACACACACACATCCCTACTGCAGACCAGCTGTGCTGGGCAGAAGCCGTATCCTAGAGATAAGCCTTGCCTTATCTGGTGGAATCAGAGCTATGCACCTAAGAGGTGTCTTCTGAACCCAAGGGACTGTGCAACTGAGAAAATGAACGGTTCACAGTTAGCTGCTGTCACTTATAGTCACAAGTACAGTTTACTGAGCACACACCATGTGCAAGTCACTGTGGAAAGTTTTTTTTTTACCCAGACTGCCTCAATAGCTGTGAGAAAACAATACCTAAATCCAGCCTTTAAATGGAACATCTATGTCTCGGTGTTACAGACTTAAAGCCACACTCTGTAAACCCTGATATGTATATGAGTCACTCAGAAACGCTGAAGTGTAGATTATGAGAAATCTGGCACAGGACCAAAGATGTACCTTTCTGGCACTGACACTGCCTATGTAAATAAAGACCACTCTGTGGCCTGGAGAGTGGATCTAGGAAGTAACATTTGTTGAGGGAATGCTTGAGATATTAGTTAGGAAACACTCATAAGGATTGTTCAATTCAGGCTGTGCATGGGCTCCCCAGATAGTAAGGTTCTTACTCTATGGGAATGGAATTCTGGAATCCAATAGACAGGTTTTATGCCTTGGTACCATAGTAGTTCTGTGAATTTGGGCGTGTGACTTGAAATCTGCATCTTTTTTGCACATATTTGCAAAGATGTACAGATGTTTTCCCAAGGCTGGCTAAAGCTGTCAGTGTCTGGCAGCAGTAGTGATCAATAAACACTAATGGTTTTGAGTAGCAGAATTTGGTTGTGTGCTGATATCAGATTAATGGCTTGAAAACCCGCTCTAATGGAGCTGGAAGGGCAGAAATGAATGCCTGTGCCCCCACGTGGTGAATGCATGAACTGCATGCACAGTGCTTCCTGGAGCTCTAGTTCTGTGGAGGGGCTCTGGGGCTTAAGGAAGTTCACTGGATGGCAGCACTGGAGGATCTGCTCCTTCAGGTGATCTCTGAGATCACTATGAGCTGAGTTTCCTTTTTCATAGGTAGGTTGTCTTTATTCAAGTCTCCCAGGCTCTGGGTGACCTTTGAGACAGTTTCCACATTCTTAGCAACTAAACCCCTGTAAAATGACCAGACTCTCATAGAGTGTAGACTTGTACCTCCAGGAAGGGATGGAGTGATTGGCAGAAATTATCCAGTACTCATTAAGCTATAGAAGGCTTTCTTCAGGCTCCACTTGGTCCACCAAGCACTAGGGCACCCTAGACAGACTTGAATTGGTGAATCTAACAGACAGACTTCCAAACCTAGACTATACCAGATTCTCAAAATAGTGTTTCTTATTTTATTTGAGACAGGGTCTAGTGTAGCTCAGGCTGGCCTTGAACTTGTGATCTTTCCACTTCAAGAGTGCTGAGGTAACAGGCATACACCACCACACCTGCTTTATACAGTGCTGAAGATTGAACCCAGGGCTTTGACAAACTACAGTCAGCATGCCAAGTTTTGGGGTCGGGGCTTCCTCCTAATTATCCTCCAGCCCCCCCCCCCATATTCAGTGATGAGAAACTTGTGGCTATTAGCATCGATCCAAACAAACACAATTACAGCTAAGCTGCCTCCTGCTCAGAAGCCAGGGCCAAGGCTTACCCGACTGCATATGGACTTAAACTGGGTTTCAGAAAGTTTTGTCAGTGCCAGTGTCGTAACCATAATGCAATGTGATTTCTTATGCAGACTTGCCCCTTGAGAAAGAGATCTAATAACATCATTTTTCACCCCTCTCCACCCCAACCACGTTCCAATAATTTGGAAATGTGTCTTTGCCGTTGTTGATAGTGGCTGAGACAGGGCTTGCCTCCAGGCCTATCCTCATCCTTTCTAGCCTCTTGGATAAAGAATCTCAGGCTTCCTTAAGGATTGATTGATTACTCGGGGAAGCAACAAGTCTGTTGATCCAGGAGGCTGAGTTACCTTAGTTGGAGGGAGGTACCAGTTATGAGCATACAGAAAGAGTTCTGAAATCCATTTCCAAAGAGAAGTGATGTAAATCTTTTAAGCAAAAAATGCCTTAACCCAAAACCATGAACATCTGGCTAACAGTTTGGAATCTGTCTTCTTACTAGGACTCATCTTACCTGACTGACAGTAGCTCTCAGTTTAATGGCTTTGGCTATTTTTTTTTTTTTTAAAGATTTATTTTATGCTCTCTTGATCTCTTGCCTTCTTCCTCCCCCTCTGTCTCCCTCTGTCCCTTTGCCCTACCCTTCCCCCTCTCTCCATGTGCTTACAGCCGGCCTCTCCTTCTCCTCCTCTCCCCTCCCCTCCCCTCCCCTCCCCTCCCCTCCCCTCCCCTCCCCTCCTCTCTCCTCTCTCTCCTCTCTCTCCTCTCTCTCCTCTCTCTCCTCTCTCTCCTCTCTCTCCTCTCTCCTCTCTTTCTCCCCTCTCTCCCCTCTCCCCCTCTCCCCTTCCCTCCCCTCTCTTCTCTTCTCCTTTCTCTCTCTGTCTCTCTGTCTCTGTCTCTCTGTCTGTCTCTCTCTCTCTCTCTGCATTTCTATGCCTCTACTACCTCTTAACTCCCCTCCCCATGCCCTGAATAAACTCTATTCTATACAAAAAAAAAAAAAAGTGAGTACACTGACACTGTCTTCAGACAAACCAGAAGAGGGCGTTGGATCCCATTAGAGATGATTGTGAGCCACCATGTGCTGGCTGGGAATTGAACTCAGAACCCCTGGAAGAACAGTCAGTGCTCTTAACCACTGAGTCATCTCTCCAGCCCCCCAGAGCTGAAAAGTTTTTCTTGGGCCAGTAAGATGGGTCACTTGAGCAGAGCATGTACCACACAAGCCTGAAGACTTGAGTTTGATCCCTGGAATCTATATAAGGGTGGGAAAGAGAGAACAAACTCCCAGAAGTTGTTCTCTGATCTCCACTGGGGTCCTATGGCATGTATGCCCATTAACACAATTAACTAAATAATTTTGAAGAAATTTTAGTAAGATTTTCTGGTTTTACATAGAAGGATGTGTCTTTCTGTGTATTATTGCTACTAGGAAATAATCAGGATGCCATCAGCTCTGAGGCCCTAGATGCCTGGTAGATTTGACAGAAGCCAAATGAAAGGTAGGATGGTTCTGAAGGTGATGTGCAAGCCCTGCCAATGCCACAGGGACCAAATGAGACACGGCCTTAGGACCAATGAGTGCTCCATGCTCATACTTCTCAGATGAAGCAAATAGGCAGTCCTGTCGATTGAGGTGAAGCCAAAATAGATAAAGGAGACAACACTGTGTCTTTGTCTCATTGGGGTATTTGTCCCTTGGGATGTGTCCTAAATCAGTAGACAGGAGAGATGGAGGACCCTCTAGTTAAATGGAGCTGTAAGCACTCAGGCAGAGCTTTAAAGATGCCCCCCCTCACAGGGTGACTTCTATGTGAGAAGGTGAGGGGACAGAGGAGCTTCAGCTAAGGCGGCTGCCATTCTCTCCAGCAAGCTGAACCCCGTCCTAAGATCTTACCAGTATCTGTCACCAGTCCCCAGGTGCCAACTGCCAAAACCATGAAGGAGAAACTGGGTAGAGGCAGCCTGCACCATTTGGTCCACTAAAAAGGGCAAGAACACCAGGCCTCCTAGAAAAGACTTCTGAGGAAAAGAGGAATACAGATAAATTTATTAGTTAAATACTGATTTTACAGCCATTTCACCTTAAGACAATGTTAAGAGGTTGTGGGGGAGGGGCAGGCATGGGAAGGCGGCCTTGAGGGAGAAACAGCATAAATGATTACAACAGAATCTTGGTTTAAGGCTATTCTCTGCTACGGCCAGTAAGGTTTAGGGGTGGGGCTTGGAATTTGGGGTAAAATAAGGTAATGCCACAGTTGGCTACAGCTCTGTGGATGTTGAGGTCAAGGAAGAATCTTTGGGAGCCCCAGTAATAGCCAGGGGTGGGTAGGGGGAGGCCAATTCTAGGACAGCTGCAAGCATGGCTACCCCATCAGGCCTGGGGACATCTTCTCCCATCCATCACCTTTGTCCTTTCACAAATTTCCTTTAGTTGTTTCTGCTTTGAATTGATTTTGCAAAGAATCTGCATTTTCTAGACCAAGGATCTGTGCTGTAGAAAGTCCCAGAGCCAGGTAACTGTCTGACTGGAGAGGGCTTGGCTTGGCAGGCTCAGAGCAAGCAAGCTGGAGTCCTGGAAACAGGATTGTGCTGTAGACACAACCTCCAGAGGGACCCAAGGTGCAGATGAACATAGTCACCAAGGCTGCTTTGGTAGCAGGTTTTGTTCTTCCTTGGAACCCCTGTGTGTGAAGGGGTGAAAGGAATGCTGGGAAACAGCACCTAGTGGTATTAGCCTGCTACACAACTGGCCTCTAGTTTTGCAGAGGGTAGGAGATGTTCAGGCTGGAGAGCAAGGGGTTTGATGTTCCTGGGAGAATCACCACTGAAGTGGGGAAGGCACCACTGCCAGGCTGCGATTTGATGAAGCTATTCTGGGTTATAGGTAATGTGCCTTCTCCCCAGCTAATCTCCCCAGGAAGGACTCAGTAACCTCTGCATTGCACCCAGCACTTTGGAGTCAGATCTGGTATGGGACATGCAGAGATGTCCATGCCTCAAGGGGAGTGTTGGACAAGGGCAGGGCTGCTATGTCTAGTCCACAACAAGTAGACACCCTGCTCCGGCTGTAGATGGTGTCTTGAAGCCTCAGTCCCTACAGCCACTCTAGGATCACAAAGAAAAAAAAGCTACCACCACAGCCACTGCGGTGGGTCGCTGGGGTGAAGGAGATTATGTGTCTGTCCTGGACAGGCAGGTGGAGAATGAGCAAGTCTCCTGCTACGCTGAAGAGCCTCACTGTGCTGTGCTTGCAGCCAAGGTGGGCTTGTTTGTAAGAATGCAGGCTTTTTCCAGTGCTCCACCTGGAAAGGTGTTTGAAGAAACCCAGCACCCATATCCCTAAGTGATTGTCAACAACTTCAAGTTCTACCCAGTTGTTCTTCAGGAGTTGTTCCCAGACAAAGGGGCTGGCCAAGGTACCCCAGCCTTTTACTTTGCTGGCCCCCAGGTCCCAAGTCCGAGCAGGAATTTGAAGAGGGAAGGGGGTGCTGATTATGCAGTGATTATATCTCCGTGACTGTCAGCCAGGACCAGGCTGTTCCAAGAGTCCTGCTTGGAGCTGGCCTGCGATGTCTGAGTGGCAGGAGATGCATAGCCTTGTGGGGAGAGCTTCAGAGCCGACAGCACTGGATGGATGGAGGGCCCATGGCCGGACACAGAACTGAATGTCTGGAAGACAGAGAGCACAGTGAGCCAGTAGGATGCTCCTGGGGGCCCAAGGATGAGGGCTGGGGAGGGAGTAAGGGAGTAAGACTAGCCACTCCCTAGGCCCTAGGGTTCAGCTGCAGAGGGTCTGCACACTTCCCCCTTGGCTTCTGAGCACTGTAATCAGAGCCATACCCCAGCAGCTTTGTGCTGCTGTGCTTTCTCAGCTCTGGCAGCCACAGGAAACACTCTTATCACCACTTCCTGGTCAGACTGAGGTCATCCTCTCCATCCTGAAAGGGTCCTAGCACTCTTGCTTCTGTGGAACCAGGTCCTCTCTAGTTTACTCTGATGGTAGAACACTCAACTATTGTCTCACAACTAGGGCTGGGAAAGGGAACCTGGGACTTCCTCATCCTCCAAAAGGCAGAGGAACAGGGGTGCATCCTAACTGCAAGAGGGCATGGTCCCTTGCTGGGCCATTCTCATGAAATACAGCTTCCTGCCCTCTGTGGTTCCCAAGCCCATGACATGCTAACAGGGTCTTCCTGCCTCCTCCTCTGAAAATCCGTCAAAGCCAAGCTCAAAGCTCTTCAAGCTCTGGAGTCCAAATATGCTTCCAAACCCCAACACTGAAGACTGACTCGGGGAGCAGTTGTGCTATCTGCCACATGTACCCCAGGTGCAATCCCTGGGTCCCTCTCCTTGTTCCCAAAGGCCACAGCACAGGAAGGTGCAAAACCTGTGATATTCTTTGTGTCCAAATCAGTGGAGCTGGACAAGAGGTACCAAGGGCTCAGAGGCTAGAACTGCTTAGAGCCCAGTAGCTCAGGGCCAGGCTGCAGCTCACCTCCCAAGGCAGGTCTGGCTACTGGGATCAAGAGTCTACTGGCCTATCAAGTCTGTCACCCTACCCACCTGGGACATGGAGCTGCCGTGCCCATAATGAGATGACAGCCCAGGCTCTGTCTTGATGGGGCGCATCTCTTCACTGCTGCTGCTGCTGCTGGTAGCATTGCTGGAGTTGCTGGGGGCACTGCTGGAGGGAGGGAGGCTCTCACCAGGAGGACCTGCAAGGAGGCAGAGTCAGGAAACCCAGTCCAGCTACAGGGACAGAGGCCTTACTTACACTTGCTGGGTTAGGGGTAGAGAAGTTCTCAAAACTGGACAGAAGCCTCAAAATTCCAAGGAGACCATTTTACCTTCTTTTAAAAACTGCTGCAACCCAGGCTGGTCACAGACTCACTGTGTAGGTAAGATGCCATTGAACTGATATTCCTGCCTCTGCCTCCTGAGTGCTGGGTTTACAAGCCTATGCCTCCATGCCCAGTCTGTAGTATGCTGGGGATTGAAGCCAGGACTTTGTGTGTGCCAAGTAAGTGCACTACCCACTAAGCTACATCACCAACCTCAAGGGAACCTTTTTAAAAGTCACAGTGATTCCCTCATGACCCCTAGATCCATGAGAGACCATCCTGGAGACCATGTTGTATTTGTGTTTTGGGATTCTACACTCTTGATACTGTCTTTTAAATGCAAATACTATATATTGCAGGATACTGCCAGAGGGTTCTGAGACAACAACTTATAATTAACTGTATTTATTTCTCTGTAGCCAAGTGTGGCTATAGCCACACTGCTTGGGATGAGTAGAGATTACAAATGCCCTGTGCACTCCAGAACAGATTTTGCTATGGAATTTACTCTTCTTCATTTTGACTTCTGGGTTGAGGGCTCCTCCACTGAACCCAACCCCTGCTCTTCCTGTGCCTGGCACATGGGACGGGGGAGGTTACCCAGGGGATCTACTGCAGTCAGTCTGGGAGGCAGAAAGAAGCTGATCCTGGGAGGTGGCAGGAGGTTCTCCCAGCAACCCCAGCCTTTGGTGGTGAAAATGGGCATCTTGGTGAGTCTGCCTGCCTGGGGTGAGGAGTGAACTGTCCATCACATCAGCCAGTTCATTTCCTCTGCAACTGAAGCCAGGCAGTGTGCAATGTGGCAGTGTGCAGCAGAGAAGGCTCTGGGTAGGAAACATTAGTGACTTTCTTAATCTAGAAATAAAGAAGGTACTGCCAGGTGTGGTGGCTCATGCCTATAAACCTAGCACTTAGGAGCCTGAGGCAGAAGAGCCATGAGTTCAAGACTCTCCTAAGCTACATAGAAACTATGAAGACAGAACAGTATATTGAATAGACTGTTGAACCTGGAGTGAACATTCCAGATCCCAGTCAATAGCAATGTGATTTTAAGCCACTGTACTCGATTTGCAGTTTGCTTATCAGGAAGACATGATGACACTGCTTCTGTGGGGTCTTGAGAGGATCCCTCAAGGAACTTGTACAAGTTCAGATGTGACACAAATGTACCCTGATTATAGATCAGTCTGTCAGAATCACGGCTAATGGGAATACATCTGCTTTGATCAGAGCATCAAAAATGGGGACCAAAATTCCTTTCTCAGGCCCCATACTGAATCAACAAGCCTATTGCAAGGGCAGTCGTCATACAGCTTCCTGGCGCTGACTTCTTTACTAGGCTTTACTGTTACTTTGATCTGAGAGGATTGAGGAGGAGGTTAGCATTATACTTTGGCTGCTGAGGCTGGCTGCCTACTAGAGCAGACATGGTTCTTAGATGCTCTGAGAGCTTGGGACTTGTTCCATGCTTACACACAGATTTATTCCTCACCTGCTGGTGTCTTAGATTTATTCAGGTTCTTGGGCTTCCGTTTTCTGGTTTGAATCCCTTCCTTCCGCATTGCAAGAGGCCTGGGAACCTGAAGGATTGGAAGTTAAATATGGATTTCCAGTTGTAGAGTCTGCTACAGTACTAACACACAGACACGCACACAAATAAATGAATGCTTTTAAAAGAAGGAGCAAGTGGATTCTATTCTGGAGGGAAGACCAGTGAGGGAGGAGGCTCCTCTCAGGCGGAGCTGAGGGAGTGAGAGGGGTGGGGCATAGACACAGCAGACCAGGGCGTCCACTCACCCCATGGAGCTTCATATAGAGGCCGCAAGCATTGCACACAGGCTCTCCCTCGGCATTACGGCGCCACAGCGTGGTGGTGGTAGTCTGGCAGTTGGCACAGGAGAGGCCTACCCGGCGGGAGGCAGACTACAACATAGAAAGGAAGTATTTTGTATCTAGCAGAGCTAGGCCAGAATAGTCCCTTGGGCTAGCCTTAGCACTATCTCTAGGTATCTAGACCACTCATAGGAACAGATGGGAGCCACTGTCGACAGAAAAATTCTTCCCCAAGGTGGAACTCATGAATTCCAGTGCCTGGTGTTTGGGGTGAGGAGTTTGATGGGCTTCAGTGAGAAAGCTTCAGAATGTGTATCTCTCTATTCCCCTTCCCTTGAGACCAGGAGGCCGGGATCTGGATCCTCATGGCCAGTGGCTGTTGCCAGTCACCTTTCTGGGCTTTCACTTTCCACTGTTGCATTGTTATGGGGATGGATTAGCTGAGTCAGCATCTTTGGAGTGAGTGCAAGGTCACTCTAAAAGTGTATGAAGCCCCTTCCTTACTCCCACCTATCGAACCCTTCAGCGTATATCCTTTAATTGCAAAGTTTAATGCTGGGGAAGAGCCTCAAAGCCAAGTGCAGAGAGGAGGAATGAAGCTGACTGCTCTCCAGGCTGGTGGACCTAAGCCATAGAGCTGCTCACTTACCAGCCGGCGCTGAGGCTTAATGAGGGGCCGGTTGATACCATTCATCTTGTGATAGAGGCCACAGGCATTGCACAGGTAGTGTCCTGTCCCATCTCGCCTCCAGAGTGGGGTGGACATGGCCCCGCAATTGACGCACTCTCTGCCTTCTGAGAAGTCATCAAACATGTCTACTGGGGGAGGACACAGGAGAAAGGAGACAAATGATTACTTCTTTGTTTTGCTCAGAGACCCTTCACCTAGGAAGCAGGGCAGGATGTCTCTCCAGAAGACTGATTCTTCCTCACTTAGGACCGAATGGCCAATGGGTTCTACTTTCTGCCATCCAGATACAGCAGGGCTACCTGAGATAAATCATCAGCTGCCCAGGTTCTAGGGGACTCTTTTGAGTCCACATCTTGTCTCCAAAGTCTTCATAGCATCTGCCTGACCTACTCAGACCCTTTTCTTCATTTTCCTTTTTAAAATTATGGCCATGTGATGATTTGAATATGAAATGTTCTCACAGGCTTATATTTTGAACACCTGGTTTCCAGTTGGTGGGTGGCACTATTTTGGGAGGCTATAGAACCCAGCTAGGAGGTGGAGCCTAGCTGGCAGAGGCAGATCTCTCAAGGTTATGCTGAGACTCTTGTTCCTTCTCTGCTCTCCCTGCTTTCTGGTCTGTGGTACTTTGAAACCTCCCCAGTATGCTGACAGCCCTATCCACTCCACCATGCTTCCTTTGCCACAGGGGACCAAATCCCTATGAAATCATAAGCTAAAATAACTCTGTTATCTGTTAAGCAATTTTTTTTTTAGCTATTGTGGTCCTAATAATTGCAAAAGTAAGTCACGCTGATTATTGTCCCTTCGGAGTACACATGATGGAACGTAGAGGTGTTTTCCCTGTAGGAGAATTAGTACTGAAACGTGTAAAGAAAGTGCAGGTCACTAGCAGAGTTGTGAGCACAGTATTTTATTCTATCCTTTGTAAGACTTCCAGTGTTGACACATGCTTTTGCCTAGTTGAGGTCAAACTGATATGGTTGAGCCTATCTTGCTTTGCTATGTTTGCTTAATGCCCTAATGTGTTACAACATTGGAAATGTATTATAAACTCCTCCCAACACATGGTAATAATCCACTATTGAAATGTTTCCCCATCGTTCACTTCTGCTCTTCAATGGCTGATCAATCCCTGCCTAGTTTCTGATACCTGTTTTGTAAATATGGGTCGGGTCTCTTTGTACATAAGTCTGTGAGTTTCTGCCTATTACTCTGAGTACTGACCTAGACGGAGAATGTCTAGGTCGTAGAGACTAGAGTTCTGTTTACATTCTTAAATGAATAGTTCTTAGTTTTTCCACATGTGACAGTGAGCCTTAACTGCCAACTTGACATAGAACTTTTGCCAAGTGGATTACCTCAGAGGAGAGTCTCAGTGAGGGCTGGTCTACATGGGATTGGCTATGAGCATGTGTATGGAAGAATGTCTTATTAAGTTAATTGATGTGGAAAGACCCAGCCCAATGTAGGCAGCACCATTCCCTATGCAAGGAGTCCTGAACTGTGCAAGAGTAGAGAAAAGGAGTGCAAGCAGGCATGGATGCATACATTCCTTTCTATCTGCTCTTGACTGTGGATGTGATATATATATCTGTGTTGCCTTTATTTAACTATATTTAATATAATATATTATATATATATACATATATATATACCATATATATATACATGTATATATATACCATATATATATACATATATAATATATTATATATCATATATTATATATCATATATTGATATATATAAGATATATATGATATATATAAGATATACATATATATATTGGTTTTTCAAGACAGGGTTTCTCTGTGTAGCCCTGGCTGTCCTGGACCTCACTCTGTAGACCAGGCTGGCCTCTAACTCAGAAATCCGCCTGCCTCTGCCTCCCAAGTGCTGGGATTAAAGGTGTGTGCCACCACTGCCTGCCGGCTAAGATACCATTTTTAACCATATGCATGATCGGATGTTATTGTTTGCCCTTTTCTTGGTATATGAAGCATAAATAAAGATAGCAACCATAATCCTTAGTGCCTTAGAGCCAACCAAATGTGAGTGTGAGCCCTCCACCAGAAGGCTGCCTTCCTTCCCTTCACTACCCCGTCCCCTTTCTCTTCCATGTCTGTAGAATTCTACAATTGGTAAATCCCACATGTCCCTCCCTTCTCATTGCCCAGGTGAGAGAGGTAGAGTTGGTTTTCTCATTCCCTTTGACCTATATTAAGCCGGGTTAAAAACTTCCAGAAGTCTCTCTAACTCATGCCATCTAAGTTTTCTGTCCCTAAGCACAACCACCTTGGTCTTCAGATTGCCCCTTTCCTGATACCAAAGACAGTGCTGAGTTCTCCTCCAGGGAAGCCATTGGTATCCCTTAAAGGCAGGGTTAAAGGTCTGTCCCTCCTTTAGGCCCCAGGCCTGGGGTTTGCCAGCCCCACTGTTCAGTAATCAGCACTAAGAGAATATTGGCTGGAAAAGGAGAGGGTACCCGCCCCATAACTCTGGGTACATAAACAGTCATTTACACCTGCAAACACATAGCAGTGTGTCCACACCAAGCAAACAATATACAGGTGCGAGGGGCTGTTTGCTCAGGCCAGGGAGTTAAATAAAGGCAACACAGAGGCTATTTTTACACCTGTGTTATGCTGAAGGCCCTTATGAAGGTCACCTGCCTCTAGAGGTGACTCTTACCCACGGCCTGCTCTCTGCTGGGCCACCACCACCACCACCACCAGCACCTTGCCTGTGGCCTGTCAGCCTTGCTCTTTCCACTCAAGCCCTCTCCTGAGAACAGTAGAAAGGCCAGGCGTTCCCAGAGCCAGTAGGCAGCAGGGCTGAGAGGTAGGTAGCAATGGCCACTTGTTTGCCATGAACACTAGATGGCACTACAGTCTCAAAATGTAACCAAGACCACAGACTAGCTTAACCCACACCTTGGCAGAGAAGATTGTTCACTGTTCTAGTCCAAACCTACTAGAGCATTTTGATTTTTTTTTTTTTTTATATCCCAAAGATGTCAGAGTATAAAATAAACTCCTATGTAGCCATCATCCAGTGATTTGTGGACAGTCCCATCTCACCTATCCCTCTACCCATTTAACCCATCCTGTACTATGGAAGAAAACCCGAGGTCCTGTCCAATGTTTCTCCAATAGGTTCAGCTCCATACTCTCCCTTTAAAGATGCTCACACCAGTTTCCCCCTCCCTCTGGTTTATTTAAACTAGGGTGAAAACCCCTCGTGCTCCATTGCTGTTTGTGAGAGGGGAGATCCTGCTTTCCTGCTCCCCCTCACACTTTGTACATTTGTGTTTGTGCATATCATCAAAGGACACTGGTGGTGTTCATAGATGTGTCCTCTCCACTGGTCACTCGCCCATCCCTGCTCTGAGAACTCAACACAAAGGTTAACTTGTGGGACCTCAGAGGTGCAAGTGCACATCAGAGTACAGGTGATACATTCTAACAATGGTTATCAGAGTACAGATGATACATTCTAACAATGGTTTTCCTACCCAGGTGAAGTCACTGCACATTGGTAAATATGTACTCGTCACTCACAAATATTTAGCAGACATCTGTGATTTAAGCAAGGCAACAGATGCCACAGGAGCTCAGAGGGTGCCTTGGTCTTGGAGTGCTAGTGATCGAGGTTCACAGACTGGCCCTAGAATCAATAGTGAGTGACAGGATGATTCCATTTTCAGAACTCACAACTGGGTGTGGGCTTCGTGGCCGACACCACTGGCCTAGGATAGGCAATGTGGAAGTCCAACCCAGATAGACCTGTTAGTGTCACTCAGAAGCCAAAGCAGGACAGAAAGCAAAGACCATATTTCCTTAAGACACCTAGCCAGGCATCCCTGTGTATGGAGTCTACCACAAAATCTTACTACCCAACCACTTCAACAAAATGTTACATGGAAATTTTATTTATTTAAATTTATTTTATGTTATTTTATGTATGTGAGTACATTGTCCTTCTCTTCAGACGCACCAGAAGAGGACATCAGATACTATTACAGATGGTTGTGAGCCACCATGTGTTTGCTGAGAATTGAACTCAGGACCTCTGGAAGAGCAGCCAGTGCTCTTAACCACTGAGCCACCTCTCCAGCCAAAATTTATTTTTTAAAAAAAGATTTATGTGTATAAGCATTTTGTCTACATGAATGTATATGTACCATGCGTGTGCCTGGTACCTGCAAAGATAAAAAGGCATCAAACCTTTTTGGTGAACTAGGAACTAGAGTTACTAATGGTTATGAGCTACCCACCATGTGAGTTCTAGAAACCCTGTTACTCTGTAAGAGCAACAAAATGTTCTTACTCACTGTGCCGTCTCTCAGCCCCTACAGGGAAACTTCAAGTGGTTAATACAAAGGCGATGTAATGGAGGCCCAAGATGCTGACTCAGGCTTGCAAACTGAAAAACAGAACATGCAAGGTGTCCTGCAGCGTGGTGGCAAACAGGCTGTCAGAAAGCAGCTTTGTCTGGACTAACTGTGGGGGCTTCTGTCTTCACAAAAGCACTGCTCTATGACATCATAACTACCCCTTTTTAAAATTCTGATTTTGAAAAAGAAATATGATTCCCAAGCACTTTCAACCCCACCAGGATGGGGGGAACACTTTATGCTCTTATGTATGACACAGAAATAAACTCCCCTTCCCCCTTGGCCGAGGAATGGGACGAATGTAGCCCATCTCTGCTACTTGGTACTTACTCTGGGAGAGAATGGGTGCCCAGCTATGATCCCCAAGTCAGCATGTCTCAGTCTCTCACCTGAAAAGTGCAGGGTGTACTTTCCCAGAGGGCAAGTTGAGGGCCCAGCCATGGCTCCAGCCTGTGACAGTCTGCCTCCCACTCCCACTCCCACTCCTCTCCAGTACAGGTCCTGGTCTTCCCATTGGGGAGCAGTGGGAATTCGACCTTAGAAAGTGGGTCACAGCATCTCTCCACTCTGAGAGGACAGTCTTGTAAGAGTAGCTACAAAGCACTTTGCAAATAAGAAAGAAAATGTCCAACAATGGCTGTGGAGTGCTCTGTAAACACCCAGTGGGATACTGATGATGGATTATCCTGAGGTTGGGGAAGAGGGGCAGAGGGAGGGGAAGACCAGGGACAAAGGAACTGGGGAGAAGACACACAAGGAAAAGAGAAGACTTGGAAATCTGATGCTTTCTCTAGGCATATATGAGGCCAGACTTGGATCAGTAGGTTTCCCAACTCCTTTGAGGCTACAGGCTACGAACATCAGAAACAAAAGTTCATAGGATATATGCAGGAGTTCTCAAAACTGCTGTTAGTAGGAAATGGGGATTTTTTTTTCCTAATCCCAAAGATGGGCACCTAACTTCTCCCTACCACCCCATGCCCTACTTTAAATATTTTTCTTTCAAATGGGAATACATTGCTGCAGGATAGACATTCCTAGAAACTATGGCAAGCTACATCCACCCACATGCCTGGAAGGAAAATGGGACTCTGACCTCTTGAGGCTAATACAATCAAAGGTAGGGACTCAACCTACCCCTGCCTATCCATTCATCCTGTAGGACTCGCCCATAAGGCTCTGCAAATCACTGGGAGCAAATGTGGACTGGGAGAAGGACAGGAGGAGGAGAAAAAGAGAGAAAAAGAGGAAAAACTCAGGCCACACCAGCTGTACCCCTCTGGAATCTGTGAAGAACAGGGTTTGTCCCTTGACCTTTGAGAAACAATCCCAGGTAGCTGATGCTGCATTGCCAGTTTGCACTTTGAGGGTCACACAAGCCCTAACCTGCTGTGGATGGGGCTTTCCATTTTTCATCTGTTAGTAGGGAGTGCAGTCTGAGCCAAAGCCCATGCTGGGGGCACACTGGCTCCATGCTTGCATGTCTACTTGATGTGATATCTTCTGGACTGATGCAGCTCAAACTTTCACCTTCTGTCTATTATATACTGATCCCCAGGCAAGTCCTGAACACACAGGCTTGGCAGAAAAATGGGAGCAAAATCTCTTTCCAAAGGTGCAGTGGCCTAGCTGAGAATACACAGCTCAAAGCAAATAATTCTATTGAATATGGCAGACTGCAGTGAATCTGGCCTTCAGTACCTGCCTCCACTTCTACTGCCCTAGATCACTGTGTCATGTATTCAGAGACAGGTGGCATGCCACACAGTGAGTGATCATATCCATGCCAGGGATAGCTAGCTAGCTATCAGGGTTAGGGAAAGGGCCACAAGAAGAAGAGAATCCAAAAAGGGGAATCTTCAGGGGAGGATGGGGGGCAGACACAGCCTAGACTGAGTGCAAGGGACCTTTCTCTGGCTCTGGGGCGCTTTAGGAGTGAAGTTCGCAGTTCCGTCCAAACATCCCATGCTGAACCCCAGCCTCACATGCAGTCAAAGTTCAGTACATTGGGCCTGGATTTCCTGACAGGCCTCCGTCTATCCCTGTAGCTGGCGCCCTGGTCTGGGGAACAAGAAACAAACAAACCCTGGAGTTTTTCTGGCAGCAGCTGAGCAAGCTTTAGTCCTCTGGGCTTCGTCAGGCTGCAGAAGCCTGTGACAGGAGGCTGACTGGCCGGGAGGGCCTCTGCTCCTCTGGCGCTCAAATGGGATTAAAGCACCTATTTTAGAAACCCAGAGCGTGTGGAACATAAGTAGTTACATAGCTAGGCCTTGGGCATGTACTCTGTGAAGGACTCCTTAACCTCTAATTCTGTGCTAGAAAGCTTAATGCCGGTGTCCATATGGGATGAGCCTCAAGCCTATGGGGACTCTAAAATGTGACTCATGTCCCGAAACATCATATACAGGCAAGGTCATTCTAGACGGAAGGGAGTGAAGGAGGGAGAGAGGGATAAAACATCAAAGTGAAAAGGACATGTGGTGGTTTGAATTAGCTTGGCCCAGGGAGCAGCACTATTAGGAGGTGTGGCCATGTTGGAGGAAGTGTGTCACTGTGGGGGTGGGCTTAGGGAACTTCTTCCTAGCCAGTGATGCCAGTCTCCTCCTAGTGGCCTTTAGATAAAGATGTAGAACTCTTTGCTTCTCCAGCATCACATCTGCCTGGACACTGCCATGCTTCCTGCCATGATAATAATGGACTGAACCTCTGAACCTGTAAACCAGCCCCAGTGAAATGTTGTCCTTTATAAGAGTTGCCTTGGTCATGGTGTCTCTTCATAGCATTGGTAACCCTAACTAAGACAGAAAAAAAGAAGAAAAGAAGAGAGGGGAGGGGAGAGGGGAAATTAGACAGAAAAGTTGAGGAACAAATGACTAAAGATAATATCTTCAGCTCTTTGCTAAGAGCTAATACTCAGAGGACTCACATACTCCAGGCAGGGACATTGCTGCCACTCCAGCAATGAAGGTGGAAGCAAGCACCTGTCTTTCCTCTGAGGACCAGAAGCTCTTCCCTCAGCAAGTCCCACAGTCTCAACTACCTACTACTCCTGCTCCTACCTGTCCTGTCACTGTTGGGTCAGGGTTCAAGGTCAGCTCAGGGCAGGGAACAACTGAGGGATGGTTTATAGTTGTAGCTTGAAAAACAGACATCATCTGCTAACTACTGACCCAACGCTTTCTGCCCAGGATCTATATCTGACTGTTGTTTGAAACTTAGTCTCAACAGGATGTGTTAGCAGCAGAGCCAAGAAAAGTCCAGGACCCAAACATGCTGTCTCCCCAGCATGTCTGATCTCCAAAGCTTTAGGGGCAGCTTCGTGTCATTGCCCTGAAGTGTAGCCACTAGAAGAATGTTTCCCAGCCTCTCTCACTGTTGTGAGCAGACCTTCCAGAATATGACAAGAACAGGCTTCCCTGTGGAGTACAGGATCCACCACAAAGCTCTGGAAGAATACATGTGCCTCAGCAACGATTCTGTCCTGGATATCTAGGCTCTGCAGCACTGGGCCTGTGCAAGCACCGTGGTATCAAAACCCACAACTTCCTTTGTCCCAGCCAGACCCTCCCAGATAAGGTGTTCAAAGGATGCTCAGAATATGGTTCACAAAATCCTGCCATCACCGTGTCTCCCATGAGTGGTGACATGCCAGAGCCCTCCAAGCTTCAGGTTAACAGCCATCAGCTCGGCTGCACCTACAGAGTCTTGATGAATGAATGAGCAAAAGGCTTGACGGATTCTGTCTGATGGTGCCCTCTCTCCCCTCCCACTGACTGTCTGACAGCTGTGCGGCTCCCCATTCCTTCCCACCTGTGGGCTCATGGGTGGTGAGGCTCCTGAGGCTCCTGGGGAGTGCTACAGCAAAGGTGGGCCTAAAAACAGGAAGTGAAGGGCGAGCATCTTCATGAATCTTCAGAGGAAATCAAGGTCCAGAGAAGACACATGACCTGAGGGGTGAGTGCCACTCCCAGGAAGGTCAGTGACCTAACCCTGCCCTCCACACTGCTGCACTATGGGTCACTCCACCTGTAGCACTCTGCATACAACATAAGCTCAGTCTACACTGACCCATGGGGCTCCACAAAGATCTGAACCTCCTCCACATGTCTCATCGGGCAGAAGAATCCCCAGGAGGGTGATACAGATTTGAGTGGCCTCTGTCTCTGGTTACATTGATACTGGTCTTGGAGAGTTTTCTCTGTAGTACAAGAGGTTTGCAAGAACACACCTGTACACATGTGTACAAAAATGTGCATGCACGTGTAACTGTATAATGGATGTGTGTCTGTGGGAAAGAACACCATGTCACATAACCACTACTCCAATAATTCACTGGAAAATTCTCCGAAGGGAGAAAGGTTTACTTTAAATATCTTCATGGCAAAAGACCGGAAATGACCCAACTGTTCAGTGATCAGAGCAAGGAAGAAAAACACGTTTCAGTTAAAAAAAAATGGAGTAGAGTTTTTAAAAGTAAGTTACATTAGAAATATTAAAATTTCCTTCCTCAAACATGATTTAAAGTAATTAAATGGTCAAGCAACTAAATAAGTCTTCTTAGCATGTGAAAGATGGGAGATGTCTATCCCTTCCTCCAATTCCTTGATATTCACATCTCTCAATAGATGGGAAAAGCCAGTCATGGTGCACACCTGTAATCCCAGCACTTGGGAGGTGGAGGCAGGAGGATTAGGTGTCCAGAGCTCCCCAAAGCTGTATCTCAATTGAAACATCCTTGGATACATGAGACTCTGTCTCAAAAGACAAGTAAACAGGGCCCAGTGATGTGTCTCAGCTGATAAAGTCACTTTCTGACAAGCCTGATGACCTGAGTTTGATCCTTGGAACCCACATGATAGGAGAGAACCAGTTCCTGAAAGCTGTCCTCTGACTTCCTCAGACATGCCCACGAAAGGACAAGGGAAAAAAACAAAACAAAAATCAAATAAAAGGTAAGTAAATGTCTCCCACAAAGTCTTTTCTCCTCAGGACCAGGATTCTCCTGTGCTGGCTCAAGCATCCACCACTGCATCGTGTTTTCTGCAGAGGGAGAAGGAAAGCTATCCCTCCAGGGCACAGTCCCGGCAAGTATGAGAAAGACATATAGCTTATCCAAGGATGCTGCCAACCACACTGTGGACAAAGTCCAGCACTGTTCCTGTCTTCTCCAGTCACTGGTTTGTGTGCCAGTGTTCCTTCCCTGGGGAGAGGGTGAGAAAAGCATAATGAGGCATGTGACAGGAAGCCTGGCACAGCCCAGGGGGATGGTGACTTGGTAATATCATATCCCAAGTATAAATGGTGTGTGCAATTCGATTCAACTATGCCACTTCTAAATATGTGTGCTGTGACTGTATAGACCCTTGTGTAAATAAATGGCTTCTCAGGAGAAGATTAATCGTTTGCAATAACAGGAGACTAGGAAGATAACACAAGTATCTTTCCCTATGGAACTGGTTCTTCAGTGAGGACACATAACATAGCCAGAAAGCCTGAAGAACTCGGTATTGATTTGAAAGTCTTACCCGTCTGTATGGTAAAACATCATAAACAAAGTGCAGGGCAACACACACAATGCCTCTTACCAAAGGGAGAGAGAGCCAGGTAAGAGCGTAGAGATGATTCTGTTTGTAGTCACAGAGCAGACTCTGGAAGAATGGGGCAAGAATAGCAATACCTGTCACTTCCAGAGAGGCTTCTTAGAGGCTCGGGGAGACTTCTCGCTTAATACAGTCTTTTTTTGTACTGTGAATTTATTTCTAATGAGCAGCAAATAATTATTTTGTATAGTCAGTAATGTGACTGAATATGTCACAGACTGGCATCATCCCTGTTCCATGTAGCAGAAACATTTTTAAATCAGGTAGGTTTCGTGTTTTGGTTTTCCCCCTCCTTCCATACCTTCTCATTATTTTATTTATAAAATTTATATCTTATTTATATGATATATAATTTATATGATATATAATATATATATCTTATTTCACAAGTGTGGAAAGAGAATCCCTTTTCTAAGTGGTTCTCTGCTCTGCTGTCCTGTCACCTTTCACTGCCCTCTCATTCCACACCAGTCTCATGCTAGTTCCACAGGCAGACACAGGCCCCAGTGTATAACAGCTTCCCTCACCTGTGCGAGGCACAGTTATGTGAGTGCACATGGCCCCCAGTGCTGCTGACTCTGCTTGGCATCTCAAACTAATTTACACACTTGCTCCTTGACTTTACTAGGAAGCCTGAGACAGGACTTTCCCAGGAGAGGCTTGGGCCAGGCCACCTTGACTGTTCGTATCTGCGCCTGTTCAGAGTATTGCAGGCTGGCAGTCTAGACGGAAACGCAGAACAAATTGCCAGGGTCGCTCTCTTGGGGATGAGACAATGGGTCTTTGGGGAAAGCCTTTTCCTTCCAGGCTTGCAGCCACTGTCAGAAGGAAAACAACTTCCTCTCCGACAGAATGGCAGCAGCCAGCCAGCCAGAGGGGAGATTTATGGAGATATAATGTGACCTCTTTATTGCTCTGAACACTAGGGAGGTGTTTCACGGGAGATTTACGCCTTTTTGAAGGGGAGGGGAGCCAGAGTGCTGAAATTTATCCACCAAGTCTGTTTTCCCCTCTCAGGGTTTCTCAGGGATTACTTAATCAAACCAAGGTTAAGCCCCAATCGCCTGCACTTAACATCTCCTCCTGCTAATCCACCCAGTTACCCGGAACTGCTGCAAGCTTTCTGTATGAAATACCAACTCGGATGGGAGCAGGCAAGGTTCTGTCCAGGTCTGAGTTTGGCAAACAGAAAACAAAACATCAAAAAATAAAGACAGTTCAACTACATTCTTCTGTAGGGTCAGGAGATCGGGACCCTTTCTGGCAATTGCCCCTGGGCAGTTGACAGTTTGCTTGCCTAGGCATGGAATCTGTTTTGTAAGAGGATGTTATATGAAGGACTGAGTTTGGGGCTGGGGAGATGGCCTAGCTGCTAAGGAAACAGGATGGATTCCCAGCTCCACACAGAAGAGGTGCCTGTACTACAGTTCTAACTACAGTTCTTCTGGATCCCAAGGGCACCAGTCACAGACAGACATGCAAGCAAAATACTCAATATAAAATAAATAATACATAGCTCTCTAATTTAAAATTTATTCAAGTTAATAGATCAAATGCTGTTTGAACATTACTCTTTTGGGAGTGATTTTTCCCCCTTCTTTTCTTTTTTGATATTTGTTTTCAAGCTGTAGAGAGCCTTTTTTAAAAAAGAAAATTAAAGTTAGCCTGGCTGTGGTGGTACACACCTTTAATCTCAGTGCTTAGCAGGCAGAGGCAGGTGGATCTCTGAATTTGAGGCCAGTCTGGTTTACAGAGCTAGATGGAGGACTAGCCGGGACTACACGGAAAAAAACCAAAAAAATAGAACCCCTCCCCCCCCAAAAAAAAAGAAAGAGAGAAAGGGAGAAAGGGAGAAAGAAAGGAAGAAAGAAAGAAAGAAAGAAAGAAAGAAAGAAAGAAAGAAAGAGAAGAAAGGGAAGAAAGAGGAAGGAAGAGAAAAGAAGAGAAGAAAATCAAAATTAAAATATCTCTAAAAGTCACACAGCAGTTGGTAAAAGGATTCCCAGTCTCTTACTGAATACTTTCTAACACCCATGTGACATGGCCCTGAGGATGGCTTTTCCACCAGCAGCTGAGGATCAGTGTTCTCTCCACTAAGGTGAGACTGATGCTACTCAGTTTCAAAATCAGAAACATCACTTGCCAGACATAACGGTGATGGCTGTGGGAACCAGATGCAGAGCGACCAGAGATGGGAATGCTTACCACAGCTATTTTACTTCTCTCTATCTGGTCTCCACAACTTGGAAATAAAATCTATAGAAAAGACAGTTTCTAACTTTCTGCTTGCCAAACCACCTGACTTGAGACTGTTATACAGCTCCTCATTAATACACTTTTAGGTTTTCTTCTCCTGGTTTAGTCCTCAAAGTTTGTATGTAAGCTATATAAATCAAAATTGCTATAAAAATCCAAACCATCCTTTATGAGAGTGTCACATTTTTAAAGGTCTCTGCTGTCACTGTTATCCATCCCCAGTGATGATGGCCAACAAGCTCCTAGTTTTCAATATGTCTATTTTCTTAATTATAATTTTTATTTTTAATAAAAATATTAAATTATAGGAAGCTACAAAAATTAATTTGTTTTCAATTCTTCTTTACCATCTCCAAACCAATCTTTTGAACTCAGCACATAAATCCTCTGGCTCACTTTTATACTTTTACATACATATAAACAGATCTCTGAACAATGTGAATATTACTTTGTGCTTTCTAAAATTTTTTTACAGGAGTGCTTCATGAATTTGTATTTACCTTTGAAAAACATGAACTACTTCAATCACTGAGTAAATGAGAATGTGACAAACAGTAGGTCCCCCTGCCTGGCCTTGTCAAATCTTAATTATTTTGCTGTATTTGTGTTTGCTTCAGATTTTTTTTTTTTCAGCATGGAGGATTGAACTCAGGCCTCCTGCAAACCAAACACGTGCTGACCTACCTTGTTTTAAACAAACAAAGCATTGCAGATGTAGCCCTTCCATTTCATAAGCCATAATTCCTGTCTTAGGTTCATTCTCACCATAGGGGCCTGTTGTATGTACTGTCCCCATGTTTTCATTACATTGAGCCACCACATTTTCCTTATCCATTGTCCCATTATGACAGTTTGTGTTTCTTTAGCCTGAACACAATGTCATGGGGCTCCCGAGAGATGCTTGTGTCGTGGGATTAAAGCACTCATGTATGGAATTAATCCCTTATAGAAAACAAAATATAGCCCTCATTTACCTCATTTTAGGGTACTGAACATCACAACACACAAGCCATGAAGACTGCCCTCACTAAATATACCAGCACCTTGGTCTTGGACATTTCTGATTCCAGAATAAATGTATCCTCTTTGGCTATCCAGTCTCTGGTACCAGTCTCTGGTATTCCTCTATAGCAGCTGGATCCAACTCGGTGTTAGGTTTGGTGGCAAGTGCCTTGATCTACTGAGCTGGCTATCTTGCTGACCCGCGTGCTGGCATTTAGAATGAGGTTGAATCATACATTCCATGGCAGAGCAACACAAAAGCTGTCTCCTAGATGGCTGCATGGTGACGACATACACATTCTTCTATAGCTAAGTTTCTTCATGAAAGTGTGTGACATTGTCCATAACTGCAAAGAGAAGCTTTACTCTTTTAAACATATTTTTTAAATTTCTTTATGTGTATGAGTATATGTGTGTGTGTCTGTGTAGCACGTGCATGCAATGCCTGTGAAGGTCAGAAGAGGGCATCATATCCCCTGGAACTGAAGCTACTGCTGGATGTGAACCACCCTGTAGGTGCTGGGAACAGAACCCTGGTTCTCTGGCAGAGCAGTCAGTGTCCTTAACCACTAAGCCATCTCTCCAGCTTCCCCCAACCTCACTCTTTTAAGAGGACTTACTAGTTTTACACTCTAAAGGTTCATAACATTTACATTTGGTTTCTCAGTCCCTACAGTTGGTCAGCTGTCCCCGATGTTCAATGGTCGAAAGGAAGCCATGCTAACAGCAGCCTTTCTGTGCTTGCCTCCCCAGACCTACTAACACCTTGGCTGGCTTCCAACAAATCATTTTTCACTTCTGCTCACAACAGGGCTGTAATGAACATCGCTGCATGTGTTTCTGTGCCAGGACCTCTTTAGTTTGTTTTGATTTCTGATAAGGAAAGTTCCCCTTTCTGAAAAGGCTTTGTTTTAAAAATTATCTTGGCTATTCTCGTACAATAACTCTTCCCCAGAAATCCTATAATCAACTTGACAAGTTGCATGTGAGAAATCATATTGGGCTGTTTCCTCGGACTGTGTTGAATTTATAGGCTTGTTTGACTGGGGTGGACTAGAAGATATTCTGTGCTTCTTACTTCAAGAGTCTGGTGTCTTTCCCACTCCTGCATCGTCTCTTAATGCCTTTCCACAAGTTTGATGGGCATTCGCCAGGCAGATCCTACTTGTTTACCAAGTTGACAATCTTTCAACGAAGAAACTAAAGCTTCCACATTTAATTTCCAAACTCATTTGTTTCATTAACAGGGAAACTGACTCACCGCCAGAGGTCTGAGACAGGCTCCCAGCTTTTCCCTCTGTGTGCCACGGGGTCATGAGTTACCCTCTAACTGCATTGGTGATGAGATTTTTATGCTGTTTTGTTTTACTTGGGGGAGTGGTCTTGAGAGAGGATGGGGAGAAGGCATACCTTTACCCTGTCATCTCTCAGGAAGTCTGTGCATGTCTCACATTTTGAATACGACTCACTCCAGTTCTATCACCTGTTCTTCCTCTTCAAGCCACTACAGTATCTTCATGGGCTCAAATGGCAGTTGATCACTTTTATCTTAAATCCCATGTTGTATCCTCACCTTGGAATATCATTTAGATCTCCATCATTGGGATAAAATGTCTCAAATAAACAACTTAACGAGGAACCATTTATTTTGGCTTGCTATTTGAGAAGATAGTGTCCATCACAGGGCAGGGGCATAGAGGCCGGGGCTCTATCTGCAGTGGTAGGAGTTTGTGGCAGCTGTTTCTTATGTGACACAGTATACAGAGATGGATGCCACACTCACCTTGCCTTTGCCTGTTTTCTGGTATTTGCTCCAAGATCCTGGCTCATGGAGTGGTGCTGTCCACACTAAGTTTAGGCTTTTCCTCCTAACTCAGTCTTTTTTAGAAAAACATTCACCGATGTACTCAAAGGTGTATCTCTCTAGTGCCCTGAGGATTTCTCTTTTAAATAATGTTACTTTTATTTTTAAACATTGTTTAATTATGTCTCTGTCTGCGTCTATCTATCTGACTCTCTGTGTTTGGTGGGGGTTGGGGGGGGAATGGAGTGAGCATGTGAGTACAGGTGCCCTTGGAGGTCAGAAGCTGACCTCCTAGAGCTGGAGTTACAGGTGGTTGCGAGCCACCTTACATGAACAACAGGAATTAGACTTTGGTCCTCTGGAGAAGCAGTATATACGCTGAGCCATCTCTCTGGCCTCCTCTAGGCATGTCTTAATCCAATCAAATTGGCAATCAAAATGAACAGTTGCTCTTTTCTCCCAAACTATATTTTGGTACTGAACTAAATCATAAGTTATGTAGCTATTAAATACACTTCATATTTTCATTGGCTTTATTTTCTTTCTCCTTTACTTGTCTTTAGCCTCAGCAAACATCTAAAATCAAATACAGACCAGATGGAGTGAAGCCTCTCCACAGTTCTATGGAAAGGCGCATAGAATGAACACACTAGCTCAGCAACTCCACGCACTCTCTGAGGTTAGGCACCTGGGCCATCCTACTGAGGCAGCTTGATGATAAAAGGCCCCTGAGCTCAATCTATCCTTTACATCCCAGGAAAAGCGTGGAGCGGTGACAGCTACAAAAGAATAGTCTTGCAGGGCTAGCATGTGGCTCAGTTGACAGAGGGCTTCCCTAGCAGGCTTAGGTTCAACCTCCAGTACCATAATTGAAAAAGGGAAGGGGCATGGTATCTTACTGATATAATACCAACACCTGAAAGGGAAAGTCGAGAGGATCGCAATGTCACAGTCATCCTTGGCTACTAAGGGAGTTTCAGGCCTCCCTGGGGTATACAAGACCTGCCTCTAGGAAAAGTAACCATGTTCTACCAGATCTTCAGTCTCCACCTTTAGGGAAGGAAAGAGAACAGGGTGTTGGGGAGAGAAGCCATTCCCTCCATAAATGACACTTTTCCAATTCTCTAACTTTTTCCATTTCTAATTATGATAAAATATATAAAAATGTATCATCTTGGGCATTTCTAAAGATACAGACCAATAGTGTCTCATATATGTACACCATTGTGCGAACAAGCTTTGGAGACCTTTTAAAAAAACTGTACCTGCTAGCACTCTTAACTCCCCCTGCCCCAGTCTCTGTGACCTTACCTTCTCTTCATAGCCCATACAAGGGCAAATGTACATTTGGTTCTTTAACTTCCTTTGGGATTTATCCCTGGCATACTCCAGAATGTTCTTCCTTTTTAAGGTTGAATAATAGTTCTATTCTAGTCGGTAGCAAACTAATTTCCACTGACCCATTGGTGGACACTAAGTTGCTATCACCTTGGGCAATTGAGTTTCTATGTTTTTAGTCAATAATGTATTCTTTTCATTTTTAAAAATTATTTATTTATTTTATGTATGTGAGTGCTCTATCTGCACACCTGCATGCCAGAAGAGGGCATCACATCCCATTACAGATGGTTGTGAGCCACCAGGTGGGTGCTAGGAATTGAACTCAGGACCTCTGGAAGAGAGAGCAGCCAGTGCTCTTAACCGCTGAGCCATCTCTCCAGTTCCTCAATAATGTATTCTAAATTCAGTCGAATCTTGACTATTGACTATTGTGGCATCCCTGGCACTGACTCAGCCTAGGAGACCCGGGGCAGCTCACATAGGCAATGGGAAGCCAGGCCGCTCCCATCAGGGCAGACTGTTGTGTTTTCAGGTCCCGTAACTATGATTTCTTTATCCATGGTCATTGCAGCTCCCGCCCATAGGAGTCACTGGAAAAATGCCATGAGGGAATAAGGAAGATCGATGTGGTGGTAATGCCACCACATGTCCCAGCTTCCCCAGACTGCTCAGGCTGCCTAAGGCCTAGGGAAGTTAGCAGTATTTATCTCTGTTGATTCTGATGCTTGCTCCCTTCACCCCTCACAGATGGCTGGACAACGACTCCTGTTCCCGAGAGTAAATGCACACATAATTGTCATTCTCTTTTAACATGTTCAATTCTTTTTTGTTGTTGTTGTTAGATAGGGTCTCTATCTCAGGCTATCCCCAGACTCCCTATGAGGGTGACCTTGAACTTCTGACCCTCCAGCCTCCATATCCCAAGTTGGACTATGGGTGTGTGTTCCCATGCTTGGTTTATTTGGTGATGGGCTTTATACATGCCAGGTAAGCAGAGGTAGCGTTCTAGCACCTCTGTAGCCATGGTAACATCCCAAAACTACACCCATAATTTTATGACTCCAGGCCGAGAAAGGCCCACATACCTAGGAGAACCAAGAACCAGCAGCCGAGGCTGGCCTATCTACTTCCTTCAAGACAGGCAGCAAATCCCCCTCTATTCCTGTAGCTGAGATGGAGCCCAGGGCCTCGAATGCTAGGCAGGTGCTTTTCAACTGAGTCACGCCCCTAGCCTTCAAGTCTATGTTATAGATGGGAAAACCAGAGGACACTGCAAAGGGTAAACCCAGGGCTTTAAATCAGACGTCATTCTCCAAACCAGCTCCCTACTCACAAGATGCTGCCAGATAATAGAAAAGCTGGAAGTTCCAGTGAGGAATATAAGTAGAAGTTCTACAGATGAAGACAGAAAGTTTGACAACAGCCCCCATCCCCCCTGCCCCTTTCACGCACATAGCGAGTTACACTGTCCATGTGGCCAGCTCTCCCATTCTTCCTCTCCTTACCACTATTCGTCTGTCCTGTCCAGGGAAAAGGTCTCCATTATTAGTGCCATTTCTGGAGGTGTGTTTACATAGGGCAGGAAACTTAATATCAACATTCCCCGAAAGGAAAGTGTCTCGTCACTTCTGTGAAGCACTTGAAGGCAGGCAGAGCTCTCCTCCAGAATCAACAGGCACTTACACGATTTAAACAGAGTCTGACTCGGGGAGTTTGTGTCTACAGAGGGTCTCGGAGCTCCTTGGCCCTTTGTTAAGATGAGGCTGAGAGGCAGGCACTGTTAGATACAACTCCATCCCCTCTGTGGAACCTGAATTCCACTCAGCATGAGGAGGATGAGAGAGGGAAAACTTGGGCCTCAGCATTGGAAAATGACAAACTGTGGGCCCAAACCGCATGTTCTGATACACACAGTTCAGGGAAAATGGCAGCCCATTGGAGCTCCAGAGCACCATGGGACCAAGGTATGAGCCCAAGTATGTTTTTCAAGGCATAATTTGGAGAGTACTTGACGTCTGGGCTTCCTGTCTGTCAGCATATGGTACTGTGGCTTGCACCTTCCACCCCAGCCACCCTTTCTATGGGATGGCTCCTCTTTCCTCTTCATTCCGACCTGCTGCCCTGGGAGTCCCCTTTGGTTACAAAGGTTTCAGACGGAGACAATGTGTAGCAATGGCCAGTGTATGACCAACTGTCTCCTGGACACCACCTGGATGCCCTAGTGCCCTGGCCTCAAATTTACCTCTTCCAAAATGCTGCTTGCATCCCCAGTGCTCAGCTTCCTTTGAGATGTGTCACAGGAGTCCTGTGTGATCTCCAACCTCTTAGCCTCACTCTAGCTGCTTTCATAAGACCCATGGCTCCCTCAACCCTCTCCCTCTCCCTCTCTTATTTCTTCCTGGAAAATTGATCATGAATAGGAACAGGCTTATCTCAAGACCTCTGCTCCAAAGAGCCCTTTTATGAGGACGGTCCTCTATTTGCGCAGTCTCATTAAGACTGTTCATGTGGCATAAATGTGGAATGGGGGGAGTCTGCCAACTTCAGGCTGAATTTTATACTTTGTTTCATGAATGAACATTTACCTGGATACTACTATAACCTAGTCACAGATAAAATGCAGTACTAATTCTTGCCCTCGAGACACTTTTAGTCCAATGAAACACCAAATAAAACAACAGCAGCAGGATGGAGAGGTGGCTTAGGCGTTAGTGTTTGTCTAGAAAGCACAAACACCTGGGTTCAACCCACAGCGCAGCAGTAATTGGGCGTGGTGGTATTCAACCATAATCCCAGGAGAAAGCAGGAGGATCAAGAAGTTCAAGGCTATCCTTCATTACATAGCATGTTTGTTCAAGGCTATCCAGGCTACATGAGACCCTGTCTCAACAACAACAATAACCAAACAAACCAATAATAATAACAACAACCAAACAAACCAATAACAACAACCAAAGACCCAAGAAGCCAAATCCAGTAGCATGAGGTACAGAGAGAGGCAGAGCACAGGCCATGTACTAATTCTTGAAGATTCTATTTCCCCTCCCGCCCCTCCACCCACGCATTTTCCAGTTTACTGCTTTTGTTACACCTGCCCTGTATTCATAAAGCCTGAGCTTCCTCTGTCTGATTTTTAAGGCCCTCTTTATCCAGGGCCACCATGGCTACCTTGCTACTTATAGAGGGGGAGGGAGAGGATGATCAAGATATGTGTGATGACATCCATAATGCACAAGTAGGGTGAGAGGTAGGTTCGGCTACATGTGAGCAGCTAGGTAACAAAGGACCTCAAAGCCAAGAGCTAGAAACACTGGGGGTGGGGGGGGGAACCCGAAGTCCAAGAGAAAGAAAAGGCCTGGGGAAGCAACCCACATGTGGAGCATGTGCCTGGCACACACAGGTCCTGGACCTGCACTGCAAAAGAAAACAAAAGTGAAAGCGAAGGCAAGAGTTAGCTGAGAAAGGCACACAGCGGTGGGCTTCCCCAGTGGGAGTGTTGGTAACATTACTATAAGATGTGGGTGCTAATGAACACTTAAGGCCTCAATTGTCAAGAATGGGATTTTGGAGCCCATAAGATGACTCATTAGATAAAAGGCACTTCCTTGTTGATCTGAGCTCAGTTTCCAGAACTTGCATGGTAAATGGAAAGACCCAGCTCCTGCAAGTTGTCCTGATGTCCACAGATACTCCTCCACACACAATGAATAAGTACAAAAGGACTTTAAAAATGAGACTCTTTGTCTAAGTGGGAGAATTCATGAAAGATGTGACATGGTGCGGACGCACTGGGAAATGGGTTGGTCCTCAGAGCCACATGGAGGTGCCACATGAGCAAGCAATACAGCTCTGCTGTGTGTGCCAAAGAAAGAGAAGAAGCAGGGACTCTGATGCACTACAGATCTGTATAGAAGCAGGAGCATCGTTTACGATATCCAGAAGGCAGAAGCATTTCAAGCGACCATCAAGGATGGCTGGATATCCAAAATTCGGTCTCTACATACAAAGGCATAGTATGCAGCCTTGAGAAGGAGGAAATGCTGACTCACGCTGCAATCCAGGACATACTGAGAGTACTATGCTGGTGACATAAGCCAGTCACCAGCACATAGACATGGTACGTACGAGATATCTGGAGCCGTTCATTCAGACAGAACTCGGACCAGGGGCTGACATAGGACAATTTACTTTTGAGTTGGGATTTTGGGGGAAGATAAAAATGCAAGATAGGGGTGGTGGAAAGGTATCTCAGTGGTTAAAAGCACTGGCTGCTCTCCCAGAGGATCCAGGTTCAATTCCCAGCACCCATATGGCAGTTCACAATTGTCTGTAACTCCAGTTCCAAGGGAATCCAACACCCTCACAGAAGCAAAACACCAATGCACATAAAATAAATTTTAAAATATTTTAAAAAACAAAACAAACAAACAAAAGATGAGATAGACACTGTAGTGAGTTAGCATGCAGTCAGAAGACATTCTTTTTCTTTTTTTTCTTTCTTTTTTTCTTTTTCTTTCTTTCTTTTTTTTTTGAGATAGGGTCATGTAGCCTAGGCTACCCTCAAGCTCCATGTATAGCTAAAGATGACCTTAAACTTCTGATCCCCCTGCCTCTACTTCCAGAGTCTAGGGTACATACAACACCATTCCTTGGTTACATAGTAATAGGGATTAAACTGGGTATGAACATAAAAATATTTTATCCTTTCTTGGATTGAAGTGGTTTTGTTTGTTTGTTTGTTCGTTTTGTTTTGCATGACGGATGACCAACCCACAATCGGCTGAGCTGGCTCTGAGTGGTCTCTAGTGCTGCCACAGAGGAGACAACCTCAGTTTCCCAAGAAATTGATCAAATTCAGGTTGGGAAGGAAAACATGCATCAGAGAAACTTGGAACTTTCTGTATCATGATGCAGAAAATTATTCAATTTTGTCAAATGACCCAGAAGCCAATTTGAACAAGCCCCCCACTGGCAAAAATGCTACCATCCGGGCAACAATCAGGACACACAACCCAAACACACCAGAGGTGTCTAAGATGTCTAAACGGGATATTAAGGATTCTAGTTATTCAGTTTGATAAATGATCTCTGAAGGATGCTGGGGGAGGGAATTTGTTACTTGTACATTGAAAAATAAAATAGAGGGGCTGGAGAGATGGCTCAGTGGTTAAGAGAACCGACTGCTCTTCTAGAGGTCCTGAGTTCAATTCCCAGCAACCACATGGTGGCTCACAACCATCTGTAATGGGATCTGATGCCCTCTTCTGATATGTCTGAAGAGAGCAATGGTGTACTCATATACATAAAAATAAATAAATCTTAAAAAAATAAAATAAAATAGAAATCATCTATTCTGCCTCTCCCTATACTACAGCAGCCAAAAAATGTGTTTTTTGTTTTTTTTTTTTTTATGAAGAATTTCAGGTAACAAATGAGGAAGGAAAGACAGCATTAAAATAATAGCATTTGCAGCAGGGACTGATCAGGTTTGCAATCCCAGCTGCTCAGGAGGCTGAGACAGACAGACTATGTAATACATTCAAGGCCAGCCTGGGTAGTTTAATGAGAATTGAAATTAAAATTATAGTGATGTGCTGGGGCAGGGTAGTGTTGGCCTACACCTTTAATTCCAACACTCAAGAACCAGGAGGGTATCTGTGGGTTCGAGGCCAGCCTGTTCTGCAGAGCAAGTTCCAGGACAGCCAGGGCAACACAGAGAAAGCCTGTCTCAAACAAACAAAAATTATAGTGATGTATTTTAAAGAGACCTTCAGAATAAGACAGGAAGGCAGGCTAACCAGAGTCCTTCGGCTTCACCTGTAAGCCTTCTTCTAGATGCAGGGATGTTAGTAAATGCACCCTCTGGGTCCACTGATACTTGTATAAATACATGTCAAGGCTCATAGTACAGATCTGTTATATCCCAGCTGAGGCAGGAGGACTATAATTCCCATGCCTGCCTGAGACACCAAAGAACTTCAAGGCCAGCCTGGACAACTTGTTGGGACTCTACATCAAAATAAAAAATATAAAATAAAATAAAATGGGGGTGTTGGAGGTGTGGCCTGGTGTTTGCATGCTTTCTTAGCTTATGCAAACCCTGAGCATCATCTATGCACCGCAAAGCAAACCAATATTTTCCCCATGCAAATATTGCTATTCCTGTTTAAAGCCACACCCACCATCTACCTCATTACAGGAAACACAGGTGGGTGGTGTTACACAAAGTGCAAGGAGGTAGGGCTAGGACAGACTGCCTCCTAGGGTCAGATCACTGCCTTTCTTGCACCCCAGAGCTGGGTGGAGGCTTAGGGATGAAACCAACCTGGGGTTTGGTTCCCGTTTGTACCTACCCTCTTAGCCTTCACATCAGGCCACCGTGAGTGTGCCCCAGTGTTTAAACCTTACAGCTGCCTTTGCTCGACAGTTTAAGAATACCTATATGCCAGGTGTGGTGCACATCTTTAATCCCAGCACTCAAGAGACAGAGTCCAGCAGACCTCTGTGAGTTTGAGGCCGTGCCTGATCTACAGGGTGAGTTCCAGGACAGCTAGGGCTACACAGAGAAACCCTGTCTTGGGGGGAAAAATAAAAACTAATTTTAAAAAAGAGTACTTATGAAACTTCCCAGTATGCATGATCATGAGGCTCTGTTAAATCAGGCTTCACAGAAGTCTCTCCTGGATGCAGAATGGAGAGAGGCAGCTATCACTCTGCAGGACTAAGGTACACACAAAAGTGGCTCTCACTATTCTAACCCTGTCCCCATCAAAACCAAAGTGCTAAGACCCAAGAGTGACTCAAATCCTGTTCTGTTTCCAAGTCTAACTCCCCCAGGCCTTCTGTGTCTTGACTCTTCCAATGCCTCTTTGCTTGTGATCCAGCCCTAACCTGTAACTGTACCACCCAGCAGCAGCCTCAGCCAGTATGGATCTTCCCCATACCAATACCCATTTGGTCTGTAGGACTCCATAGTCCCTTTTCCAGGAAGCCTGGCCTCTACTTCCTGTACCAACACAGGTGGAGGTATCACACGGGCTCCTGCATAATGGACGGTTCCTTTTTATAGCTTTTAGATTGCACACTTTCTGTTTAGTGCTGTGCATACTGTGCATTCCTGACACTCGAACCAGAGTGCACAGACTCCTTAGACTCCTTAGAGACTCTTTTGCTTATGTTTTTATCTCCAGAGCCCAGCTGTGAGGCTCACAGAGAGTCTGCAGAGATGCTTCTTGGCTTGGTAACCTGGGAAAAGATGTGACTGGTACCCATTCTACTGTCTATGAATCTCTGGAGCTTCCTAGGACCACTAACAGTGAATGGCTTTTTTTTTTTTTTTTTTTTTTTTTTTTTTTTTTTTTAGACTTATTTATTTATTTATCCGAGTACACTATAGCTGCCAGACACACCAGAAGAGGGCATCGGATCCCATTACAGATGGTTGTGAGCTACCATGTGGTCGCTAAGAATTGAACTCAGGGCCTCTGAAAGAGCAGTCAGTGCTCTTAATCTCTGAGCCATCCCTCCAGCCCGTGAATAGGTTTATCAATAACCCAAAACCAATAACATATTGACACTGACATCACCATCCATGGCTCCCCCAAAATGATTTTATATATTTTAATGGGTTATGTGCTTTATTGTGTAGAAAAAAAACCAATCCTGAATCATGGCATGTAATGTGTCATTTCAAATATACGGATGTTTAATGAGACAGGTAGCCATGGAAACCTTCTTGACTCTGCCAGTGTAATGTACATCTGCTGCTGGGAAAGTCTATGTTCTGGTACCTATGGTCTACACAGACATGCTCCATCTGAGTTAACTGTAAGAGGCATGTTGATTTTTTTAAAAGTCTCTCTTAGAGCTGGAGAGATGGCTTAATGGTTAAGAGCTCTTACAGAGGACCCATATCAGGTGGCTAACAAACCCCTGTAAGTTTACCTCCAGGTGATCAACACCCTCTCCTGGACACTGTAAACACCATACTGACATATACACCCTCACATATATATGTATGATTAAAAATTGAATTAAATATTTAAAAAGTCCTCCAAGGGCTTTAAGGCAGCTCCTCACACCCATTCCTTTGCCTGATTTCCTCATTTACAATGCAAGCAGATGTGCAAGCAAAGGGTGCTGCTCAAAGTCACCCAGCAGGCAAGCAAGAGGTCAGATCCACAGGCCTGCAGATCTGGGATACCAGACCCACGAACTCGCCTCCCTGTAGCTGCTGGGTTCCTGGAATCCTTTTTAGCTGCAAGTTGACAACTCTGGCTCACATTTTCCAGCCTCATAAATCAACACAGCTTGCAAGAATGACTTCATCTCAAAGGGTGTAATTAAGAACTTATAAAGAAGCTGAGAAGATAGCTGTGTTAGAATACATGCTTAGCAGGTTCAAGGCACTGCATCCAGTCCCTAGCACAAAAATAAATAATAAAATATAAAGTAAATCTGCTTTAGCTTTGCACTGGTTAGCCCTCAGAGTCTGTAAGAGTGAAAAGATTGCTTTACACAAATGTTCTTGCATGTAGATGGCTCTTACTGCCTGTTCTTGGGACTAATCCTCTAACTTCGCTTTATCAAGGGGCCAGTGCTTGGGAGCTAGTCTGGCTCACTAATCTTAAAGAAACTGTCTTCAGTGCTGAGTGACTTTAAACAGTAACTTTTATGATGATTTTAAAATATAGATATATCCATGATTATATGTGTGTGTGTGTGTGTGTGTGTGTGTGTGTGTGTGTGTGTGTGTATACAGCAACTAAAAATCTGTGGATTGCTGCTTGGCACTGGCTAGCTTGGTGTGGTAAGACTTCTGACAAGTTACACCCTGGGAGTTTTCATTTTGCCATATTCCTATACATTCAGTTTTACAGAAGAAAGATAATTAAAGTTTTCCTGAGATGGGAAAAGAAATATGTGTTTTTCTGAAGTTATCTTTACCTGGAAAACAACCTTTTCTTTTTCTTGCTCTTTCCCATCAGCAGACTATTCCTGCTAACTGTGCAATCACGGGAACCGCATTCTTCATGCAGGGTCAAGTTAAGTTCTCACAAGCTAGGGAAAGGTCATATTTGTTGTTCGCTTTTCTGCCTACTCAATTTTGAGGGACAACTTGTATTATTACCTCTCTTCACCCAGTTTGATTTATGAGCTTGGAAGTCAGGTCATTCTTTCTTAGGTCGAAGAAAGAAAGGGGGAAGGGGGGTCGTCTCCTTGAGCTAATACCTGATAAAATATCTGAATAGGTCCCTGTAGACCTTGACGGAGACACATAACTATTTTAGCCTAATCTGATAAAACAACCAGAAGACTTTATCAGAGGAGAATGTAGCCTGCCATGTCGCAGCTCAATGCATGAGCCTTTTTATCTGAAATGACAGACTTCATACGATAGGGAAAGCTGCAGATAAGAAACAATTGAATTGTCCCAAATCAGATCCAATTGTCTGCCCCTGCTTCAAACTGCCACACCTGCTCCGATGGGTCAATGAGCACCTCTTGGCATGGTCCCTGAGGGGTCTGAAAACATTGCAAAGTGCTGAACTTTGAGACTTTGGCGTTTATTCTGCGATTATAATTAACCTGCTCACCAGTTGCTATCGATCAGTTCTGAGTGAAGGCGATAAAGTTAGACTGGATTTCTGGAAGTAAAACTGGGCGTTTAAATGGGAAGAGAAAAGGAATCGAAGTTCATCCACAGTTGGAGACCCCACAGAGCAGAGCTCATAACCTATAAAAATTCCCACCCGTCCTAGATGTGTGATTTCTTCATTTCTCATAAAAATAAAATAAAATAGAGTATGTCTGTGGCTGTTCAACACAGGGTAAAAGAAAGACAGCAACAGATACCACGCACAGAGGCATTTTTATGACTGTAAGTATATCTTTACCTGCCTAGATTAGACTTGTTAGTGAAGAAGGACATTTTAACTACAGTAAGTCATGTATCGAGTCTGGTACATGACTTACTGTAAAAATGCCAAAAGCCAGAAAACCAATTTCTCTTCACTGAGATAAGAAGTTTGAATATCCTGGCCCAATTCTGATTAGAGAGCAGCAATAGATAAAACCACAGGCCACCTGCCAACCCTGAGAAAGTCATCTCTGGAAGCCGGGTTTCATGCAGAACATTTCGCCGCCCGGGGTTTCCTTCCTGGTCTGCATACATATCCCATACTTGTCTTTATTAAAATCATAGCTGATCTGCTTTTCCCTCTCCTTCTCTACCCACCATAGTTACATTTGGGACAGTCATTGAAGATGGAGACCAGGGAACAGATCCCTCTAGAAGTTTTTAAGAGAATCATGGGGTTTTGCTTTTCCTAAACAGCCAACAGTCCATCTAAAGTTAGGGGGAACACCTGGCCCTGGATTTGGCAGATTTCTTTCATTCTCTGTAGACCAACTTCAGGAGGCTGAGAAGGATGTAAAAGTCTGAGGTTCCTATTGATGTGATCACCCCATGCCAGCTCCATAAATGGAAAGGAATGGGTGGGGGGACTCAGGAAGATCTAGACCCTGCAGAGACACTAACTAGCCCACAGGAAAGAGGCCTAACTAAAAAGCTACCTTGCAGAAGGGAGCCTTTCAGCTGCCATGAGCCCAGTAGTTCTGAAAGGCTCAGTGTAGCAGAACATATGGGAAGAGGAAGCTGTAAACCTAAAGAGGTTTCTCTTTGTGCTAAGTAGGAGCTCCTGCTTGCTGGGGTTGGACAGGAGCACAAGACTTTCTGAGCATGAGTTTCCTTCCAGCAGAGACCAGCACCCCTCTACTCCAGGGACGATTTAGCAGTCCCAGTCAGCCGCAGCCTTCCAACTTCCTACTCACAGTGGGCTGTGTATAGTGTATAGTGTAAGTAAGGCTGCCATCTCTAAAAGGTTGTTCGCATATGCATGTTCACAGATCAAGACTATAAATTTACTTTTCATAGATTAAAATGGATTCAAGGTTAATTCCTGTTATCCCTGCTTATACTGTTTTCCTGGTTTTTTTTTTTTTTTTTTTTTTTTTTTTTTTTAGAAGGTGACAAGAGAGCAGCTGTATAGAGAGCCAATAAAATGTGTGAGTAATCCATTCAGAGAATGCTGCACGAGGCCTCATCATGATCTATCAAAGGTCAGCAAGTTCCCTGGAAGTTCTTTTGGGCAGCAGGCCATCTCAAAAGAATCGGGCTTCTAGAAACTGCAAGGAGACCCTCCTACAGCCCACACTTCCTTTCCCCCCAACTCAGCAGAAGCAACAACTTTTGCAGTGGCTTCTGTTCTAAATTCAGCACAATCCTTTAACTGTAGAGTGTGTGCATGTCCAAGTGTGAGACAGACAGACAGACAGACAGACAGACAGACAGAGACAGAAAGGCCAGAGGGTGACTTCAAGTGTCTTCCTCGGTCATTCTTCACCTATCCCCACCCCCAAGACTCTGTGTAGTCCTGGCTGTTCTGGAACTCACTCTGTAGACCAGGCTAGCCTCAAGCTCAGAGATCTGCCTGCCTCTGCATCCTGAGTGATGGGATTAAAGGTGGTGTGAGCCACCACCGCCTGGCCGCCTAATTTTTTAAAAAATTAAATTTATTTTGGGGAGGGGATGCACATGCCAGGGTGTATGTGTGCAAGTCAAATGACAACATAGGGGAGTGGGCTCACTCCTCCTACCATATAGGTTCTGGGGATTTAGCTCAGGTTGTCAGGCTTAGTGTCAAATGCTATCTTGCTGGCCCTCATCTTTGAGATGAGGTCTCTGGCTAACCCTGGAGCTTACTGTTTTGACTAGACTGGCCAGTAGATTACAGAGATGAACTTATCTATCTTTGCTCCTCCTCTTGCTCCAGAGTTACAACTTGCAATGCTATCTTATAGGGATGTTGGGGATTTGAACTCAGGTTCTCATGCTAGCACAGCAGACACCTTACCATCTGAGCTAGCTCTCCAACCCTAACTCCATTATTTTTAAAGGCAGTTTAGGTGACCAGTTTAAAAGGTTGGTGGTTTTCAAGCATGTTCTGATCTTAACACCATCTGAAAGAGAATTGTCCATCAGCAGTGATCACTAACTACCAGATTTAAGTATTTGTACCCAGGAGGAGACTTAGAGGGTAGGGGTGCCCCACAGCTGCAGATTGACCTGCAACAGCATGAGATCTGTCCTTAGTAAAGGAACAAAGTCGAAAGACAGATTCAGGGTACAGGTAAGGATGGATCAAGCTGCTTGTCAGGATCTTAAAACAGGGCATGGGGGAAATCCAAGTTTGTAAAGGAATAAATCAGATAAAATGGTCTATAAACACCATTAAAACTTTGCATGAATGATGTGTCTGTTTTTAAAAGCTTCATTAGCTTTCCTCCCATCATTATCATGTGGGGTCCACGTGCCATGGCATGTGTGGAAGTCAGGAGACAACCTTGGAGTCAGTTCTCTGTGTCCATCTTCACACGTGTTCTGGAGATCAAACTCAGGCTCTCAGGATTATACCAAGCAGCAGCAAAGACATTTATCCACTGATCCATCTTGGCCACCCAGTTTAATAGTATTTAAAAACGAATAACCATCATTCTGTTTTTAAAATTCAAAAGATTCCATTGCACGTTCACAGCAGCAGGACCCACAGTGGCAGGTGGAAGCCAGTTAGGTGTCCACCCTCGTAGGAAAAGGCAAAGAAAATGTGGTCACACAGTGGACTACTCCTCAGCTTAAAGAAGGAAACTGCTACATGGTACAACTTGGGTGACCCCTGAAGACATTATACTGAGTGAAATATACCCGACACAAGAGACAAAAGTCTCATGTAAGTTTGCTCGTAGGATGTATGGAGAGCAACCAAAGTCCCAGCCACGGAAAGCAGAGTAAGTGGCTGCGGAAAGCGGGCACTGAGGAACGGTTGCTCTTCTGCAGGATAAAAAACATTCTCAAGATCCATCAGACAGTGATGCTGAGACCCGACACTGAACTGCATGTGTAAAACTCCTTATGATGATGAAGAAAAACTTATCACAGCCAGAAAGATGGCTCTGTGGGTAAAAGTTATATTTTATGTGTTTATTTAGTGTGTGTGTGTGTGTGTGTGTGTGTGTGTGTGTGTGTGTGCGCGCGCGCGCGCGTGTGTATTCGTGTGCCACAGTGCATGTGTGGAGGTCAGAGAACAACCTTCAGGAGTCAATTCTCTCCTTTTACCATGTCAGCCCAGGGGGATCAAACTCAAGTTGTCAGCTTTGGCTGAAAGCTCCTTCACCCACTGAACCATCTTGCCAGACATAAGTGTGTATTTATTATTTGGTAGAATTATGAAGCACAAAAAAAGGGGGGGGGACTAAGCGGACCAAAGCGTGTTTTCAATTTTATAACACACATGGGTGTAGAGCAAGCTTCTTCTCCAACTTCATTCCTTTCTACCCCTTGGGCTCCCCATAAATAATCAATGTTACAAATCCTTTACCTAGGGCCATGGAAGGCTTTCAGAGATAACTGCTTATTTTCAAATGAATACAATGTATTTCCCTCATGTTTGACACCAAAAAATATAGTGCCCCAACCCCTCCAGCCCTTCCAAGAGGCTCGGAAAGGATCCGATGAGGCTCAATAATGACAGCCATCATATCTGCCTAGATGTGTGTACAGCGTATGAATGTACACCCTGGTGGTGTACACTTGTGTTACTTCTGGGTTTTGTTATTGTGGGTGACAAAGTGGTGAATATGTACCTCAGACTTCATTATTTGGAGTCAAAAGTTCAGTGTCAAGGGCTATCTACTCTGTAATTTGACTGGTTTACCAACGACTATCCACAAAGCTTGTACCGATGAACATTCCCACCCCCAGGTATCAAGAGTTCCTGTCCCCCACACCCCACACTGTGTTTGTCTTCTGAGTGCATTTAAAGAGGGGGAAAAATAAATAACAGGGAAGGGAACAGAAGAAGCCGTTATCTAAAACTGTCTCCCGAACATATTCCACCAGCAAATGTGGCCTGACCTTTTCATGGGACACAAACGGGGAAGTGACAGGTGTCACTAGAGGCAGAAACACACCCCAGGCTACCCCAACGCACCTTCCTTATTTAATTGGTTCTCTACTTAGCACCACAAACCAGTCCCCACTTTGATTGGCCTCTTCAGGGTGGTAACCGGAAAATTAAACAACTTTGATTTTCTTAAGACTAACAAATTGTTCTTGTGCCCAACAGGCTACCTCAGGGATCACAGAGTTCCCTGCCTAAGCGCACTAGCTCTGAAAGCAACTGGCCTAATTGATAAAGCAGTCCCCCAAAGACCCAACAAACACTACAGCATTTTCCGCTGACCTCAGTCTTCGACTCTGAACACCTTGAACGCCCCACTCAACCCGAGATAGAGCAACGCTTTTTGTTTTTTGGATTGTTTCCATAGCACCAAGCAATGTGTCCTTCTGTTATTCTCATTCAGCCCTCAAATAACTCCATATTTTTCCCCAAATCCTCTAAGAATAGTAGGATTGCTTATTTCTTTAGCACACACACACACACACAAAAACAAAACAAAACAAAACAAAAAAACCAAAAAACCCAACCTCTTCCTTAGTAAGCTATATTTCTTAGGCATCCCAGTAACAGCTACAAGCATGCCATGTTTCAAGGTCTAATTTTTACATCTAATGTCTTTCAGTCTCCTCTTTCTTTTGTTTTCTTTTTTGGCTTCAGGTCTATACAAGCCTTAATGGGCACAAAATTGACTAGACTGTGAAGTGTCTTACATACAATAAAAGTCTCGTACTTTAAGAATATATCTCAGGACGAGAGATGGCTCAGCAGTGGAGAGCACTTGCTCTTGCAGAGATTTGAGTCCCAGCCCCCTCATGATGGTTCACAACTATACTTAACTCCAGTTCCAGACCATCTAATACCCTCTTCTGGCTTCTGCCCTTCACTTCTGGCACCAGATGCTTATGGTGCATGCATGCAAGAAAGGCACTCATACATATAAAATAAACAAATACTTCTAAAAACAATTCTTTTAAGAGTACATCTCCATGAATTTAGCCAAATGTCTAAAGCATGGTCCTCCCATAGCACTGAATTCTTTAAAAAGAGATGTTTGTTTTTCTCTGCTGCAGAAATGTTACAGCTCACACACGCAGCCCTGAAAATGGAAGCTGTCTTGGCTAGCTGTCTTGGCAGGGGTGCATGCAGCCTGTATGGAAGGTGGACCTCTAGAGCCCACTCAAACACAAAGACAAACCATGATCTGTGCTGTGTTTTGAGACACCCCAGCCAGGCACTCCAGTATTCTTAACCCTGGCACCTCTTCACCGAGAGCAGCACAGGTTCAGAGCCCAGATTTCTGCAGTGGTCCCAGGTTTCCAGAGTCCTCGACAGTGCTGTTCACCCTTCTCTGAGACTCTATCTTTGCTGTTTGTTTGTTTGTTTGTTTGCTTAAGCAAGAGACTGCTGTGGAGGTCAGGCTAGCCTTGAGTGTTCAGTTCTCCTGCCTCAGCCTCCTGAGTGCTGGGTCACAGGTGTATGCAACCACACCCAGTTCTAATTTGCTTCTTAAAGGACACAGGCAGTTATTCTGTGTGGTTTGACCAGGGCAGGGCAGAGTCCTGAGGCAATTACCTCCCAGATCTCTACTCAAATATTTGCTACCTGCCCAGCATGTGCCAGGCACCTATATATGAGTAAGACTCTGTACCTGCCTCAGTAAGGTCACAGAATTCCATCATTGTGCCTAGTTAACACTTCTAACAATTGCTTCAGGGTCCTAGGTCTATTGAACTTGGAATGAACTAAAGCTCACATATATTACAGTCAGGAAAGAGTAATTTATTTCTTTCCAAGTTCTGGTATTTTTCACATGATCCTGTAGTTTTTATCATTTTCATTTTTATTTACTTATTTTTTTTTTTGCCTTATTCCAATGGCCAGCCCAAGAACTTGCTAGATATTAGCTATTAATACCAAAACAGGCCAACCTCATAAAAAGGAATAATGGCATTTGCTTATTTTTCCTCAACACAAACTGAAAATATTTCAGAGTTAGGAATTGGTCTCTGAGATTTACCTTTGGAGATGAATCTGTTATTAAAGCAAAACACAAGCTATATTGTACCATTCTGCAGTTCTACACATGTGTTGGGTAAGTGAGTGTGTGTGAGTCTCTCTTTCATGTTGTAAGAGCAGGTCCAGGTTCTTTCCTGTGGCACCTGAGATGGAGACATCCAGGTTTCAGAGGAAGTTCCTCTCCTGCTTTCTCAGCTTTGCTCTCAGCTCACCTCCCCTTACCTTACCACAAGTCATTCATAAATCTTCATATCTAATTAGAGTAACTATTTATTTATACATTTTCATATTTAGCTAGGGTAACCAAGTATCCCTGTTCAATAGACTGTCCCAGGTTTAATACTAAAATTTTCAAGTCCTAGGAAGCCCTTTTAGTCCCAGAAAAAGTAGAAAAATTAATAAAACAGCTATCATTTATAAAAGAGCAATTACTAGACATCACACAGATTACCAAAGTCAGGATACTAAAAGAGAAGATGAGCTGAACTGAAGCCACCTTACAAAATATGAGATAAGACAGAGAAGTCGGCAACTTGCCCAGGGTCACATGGCACTGAGATTTGGTGGCTCCAAAATGCCTGTGGTCACATCAACATGCTATATGCTATTTTAGAGCTCAGTGGTCATAAACATCTATTCAAGGGGGACCTCTCAATAAGCCCCAGAGAATCTGTTCTCTTTATCCTTCAGTCACTGGGTACCATCAGCTAGTATGATGGCTGATTCTCACTAAAGCTACCAAGCATTAGTAATGTCTGAGGATAGGCAGGCAGTATGCAAGCATGTAGGGAGGAAGCAGCTGGGACCATCTCTAGTGGTAGGGCCTTTACCCAACCTATGCCAGAGACTGTTTAACCTTCTGTCCTAGGATAGGGCTGGAGAAGAAAACACCTTCTCAGAGAGCACTTTTAACTGAAGCAATGCCACCAGATTGCCAGATCCTCCTGAGGGCTATGTGATTAAAAACAAAAACAAAAACAAACAAACAAACATACCCAAGTGTATCTCCCAAACTCGTGCAAGCATGACAACAGATTCTCAACATGCCTGGTGCTCCCTCATGACAATCTCAGATCACCACATTAACACTTGGCAGGTGGCTTCGTGGGCTGACTTGTAGGACATAAAAGCCCAACATACATTTTCTCCAGGAGAGAGGAGGTGTACCCAATTGTTTTGTTTGCCGTGTGTGGATCCTAGAATTTGGGGAGCCTTCTTCAGCTCCCATGCTCACATGTACAGTCACACAATGTCACTTTGTTATGCTTTTATACTGAATACAGGAATGTCTTCCTCAGTTTGAGATGGGGAGTTCACTCTTTGCTGTATCCAAACACTAAATTCTGACTCTAGGATTTTTTTTTTTTTTTAAATTAGACTGGGTCTGCTGTGTATCCCAGGCTATCCTCCCCATCTCTGGAATTACAGCCATGGGGCATCACATCCAGTTATTCCCTCTTATTTTAAGCTAGGAGTTGGGTTGAGTTGGAGGGAACTGAACTACTAAGGATGCAGGCCCACGCCCAGTAGGCTCGCTTCCAGCCTCCACCAGATGGAAACTACCACACTGCTCTGTGCTTCTTCCTCTGGGTGACGTCTACTTGGCCCTGCAGGGGAGGAGGACATTGGTAGCCACAAACCCAGCCCTGGCGCCATCCACTTCCACTGTTAATCAGTTTACCTGGGATGTGTGTTTGGCTAGACCCCCCTCAAGAGGGACCTTCCACGGCCACCCAGGGAGTGGCAAGGGATAGACTTTACTCTTCAAAGTGACAGCAAATGCAAAAGGATTTAGCACTTAGTAGGTAGTCAATAAACATTAACTTTGTTTCTCAAGTCTTTGCTTCCTCACTTCCCCTAGAGCCAGCTCCATCCAAACTGCACCTCCAATCCATTCCAGAAATTCTACACGAATAGGGTCTTTGGCATTTTGTAACAGTGGACAGCCACTTCCCTTTCTTTCCTCCCCCCACCCCAGCCCCCCACCAGCCTAAGTGGTTAGGGCCCCTCTGTAAGTTAGTTTAGTGTGTATATTGTATAAGTGGGTAAGTTTGCAGTCCCTCCACTCTGATATTGGATGAGAATACTGGCCACTTCTCTGGCCTTCCTGAGAAGAGGCAGCCCTACAATGTCTCCATTTAATCCTAAAAAGAAGCCCCTCTGCCCTGTCCCCAGACACTGACCTAAAGTATCTGACCAGGGAGTGGCACCATGCGACTCCAGAGTGTGCCTGAGGGATAGGCTCCGGTTTAACCCACCTCTGGCGGTCTCCTTTGCTCATCTACTCATTATTTCCGGCGTGAAAACCCCCTACAGGAAAGTCATCTGCCACCCTGAGGGATCCTCTAACCAAATGGCGCAGGTCTCAAGTTTGCTGAGGTCTCAGAGGAAGGGATGGAGAGAAAGTAGGGGCTGAATCTCCGGTATCAGAACCCAGACTACTCCAGCTGACCCCAGAGAACCCAACACCTCCCACTGTCACCAGTAGGCTAGGCAGACTAGGCCACTCATTTACAGAAGGGCATTGCTGGATCCTGGGGCCAAGCCATTCATCACCACTGTGGCCCATCGACACCACCACCTGGAGTCTCCGACTTCCAGGCTGCCTTCCTAGGGGGCTCCTTGCATCAAGGATGTTCCCCAACCCCAACAGAATTGGGAAAGTTGAATGCCCCAGACTGGGCTCAAGGCCCTTCGGTACTCACCAAGATTGGGGTGTCTTGCAGGGTTGGCCCGTCCAGGCAGGCTGTGCAGGACTGGGCTGTCGAAGGGGCCGGCGGAGGCGGCGGCGGCGGCGGCCCAGGATGCGCCCACGTCGGCCATGTAGGCTGGGTAGGGGCTGGAGTAGGAACCGGCAAAGCCCGGGCGCCCGTACTGCTCTCGGCCGGCCAGGCCAGCGCCCGCCGCCCCGCCACCACTGCTGTAGGCTGCAGCTTCCCGGGCTGCGGCAGCGGCAGCGGCGGCCGCCAGGGACCCAGTAGTCCCCGGGAAGGAGAAGCGCGGGGACACGGGCGGCGGGGTGTAGGCGGCTCCCTCGGCTCCAGCCTGGCTCCAGCCGGGGCTACCCTGCTGGGTCCCAGGGCCAGCACCCGACGGGCCGGCCCCGGAGCTGCCACCCGAGGTGGCTCCAGATGCAGCAGCACTGCCTCCACCCTGCAGATAGGATAGGCCCAGCACAGAGGACGGCACCCGCGGAGTGGGCACGTAGACGGGCGAGGATGCGGCGCCCGCGCTGTGCATGAAGGCGCCGGGTCCACCCGCTTCGTAGGCGCCAGGCGGGGGGCCGTGGTTAGCGGCCATGGCTAGGCTTTGGTACATCGCCCCAAGCGCTGAGCTTCGGTGTGCTCTTTTTACTTGCAAGTCAAGGAGCCCACGAGGGAGCGGCGGACCAAAGCGACAAGAATTAGAATGCAGGTGTGTGGAACTGTCACGAAAATGGAGATCAAAAAACGAGGAGAGGCCCAGCTCATTCAAAATATGTATAAATTAAATCCAGCATAAGAGCAGCAATCTCTAGACTCTAGTTTGCTCAAGAAAAACAAAAAACAAAAAACAACCCACATTGGATTTGTGGTTGCTTCAGAAACTGGACTCTACTCCAGGGCTCAGAGGCTGGAGGTGCCCAGGACGCAGTCAGAAGCTGGGTTCGAACACCCTGTGCAGGCCTTCGGATCACCCACCGGCTAGAGGCGCCTAGTCCTTGCTTTCTGCCTACTGCACACCCAGGCACAGCTGCCGACTCCAGTGCGGCTCCAGTGAAGAAGGACGAAGAGGGCCCGTTCCCTTGGAAGCGACAGTCCTGAAGGAGAAAAAGAACAAGTGTGAGACGTTCACCACACGGTTCTTAGAACCAGGTTCCTGTTTTCCGAGGCTTCTCCCGCACAGCAAACGAAACCGCCCTTCTCTTGCCTGGGTTCGGCGGCGGTCGGTCGCCAGTACAGCGAAAGCGGCCTTTGTTTGGTTCGGGTCAGGCTGCCAGTGGCAAGTATCTTGGAGGGAGACCTAAGTCTCCAGCATGAAGTTCTTGGTTGAGATCTGGGCCAATTATTTTGATATTACTTATGAGAAAGGACTTTAAATTTAATTCTTCACCAAACACCTTTTTCCTTTCCTTTTTTTTTTTCCTTTTTCTGTCAGAATATTCTGTAAATTCAAGGTTTTGAGCCCCGAAGAATGGTAGGGACTCAAAAGATCTCTATCAGTTTTTTTTTTAATTTTTAATTTTTAATTGTTTCCCCATCTCTCCTCAAACATATTCTTGACCAAACAAGAATTGTAGTTTGGGCGGGGGCAATGACAAACTTTATAAAAACCAGCAACCTGAGAAAGTTTTGTTTGTAATCTTAAAAGAAACGAACACCTAGAGGTAGAATCTAAATGTTTATAAATGGGCAAGTGTCGGCGAAACCATAAAAAGGATTGTGAAAGTCCTTAATCTTACTGTGCACCATGTGGGTGTCAAGTCAGACAAGCCACTCGTTTTTGCAAATGGTTACATTTTAAACACTTTGCAGACTGTATATGGGGACCAGAAAAGCAGGCAGGTTGAGCAAGGTCACTTTACAGACCGCAGGGAAGCATTCAAGCTCCCTAGATGGCTTTTTCCTGTGGAATTGAAGATCCACCCCAACCAGAATTGATTCTTAGTGTTTGACAGCATCCTTCCTGGCATCCAGTGCTTTGGCATTACCAGAGAATATTGTGTGTGTGTGTGTGTGTGTGTGTGTATAAAAGAGAGAGAGAGAGAGAGAGAGAGAGAGAGAGAGAGAGAGAGAGAGAGAGAAAGGCCTCTATTTTCCTAACATACCTGTCATGTTTCAATCCTCTCTCTGCACCTCAATTAAGTAAAGGTGTCTACATTTGTTATTTCACTGAAGAGGGAACTGCAGTACAGGTGAAACTTGTTGAAGATCAAAGAACACTTGAAGTGAGGCACTGGAGTGTTTGAAATTCCCCTTAAGAAGAGGCAGCTACTTTTGATTGGTTTCTATTTTAGTAAATGATGCATCTGCAATAATATTAAATGAGCTAGATACAAACCCAGGGTCTGTCCACTTCCTGAATAAATAACTTTAGACACCTCAGCACCTCATCTGTAAAGTGCAAATATTAAACGTGTGTTAGTCATTGGAGGATTATGGCTGTATACCCACAACCACATCTTAGAAGCCTAGTACAACAGGCACACAGAAGATTCAACAGAATAGCTATTAGTCCAGATCTCCAGTTTATATGACAAGAGAGTACCTGGATGGAATTTATACTTACAATAAATCATCATCTGTATTACTGTAAAATTCTGGAATTGGGCACTTAATATAATGCTTTCCACTATCTTTGTATCATCTCTAGCAACAATGGAATCACGACGAAGTGTTCAGTCACATAGTGGCTGATAAATTGTTTTTCAAAATATGCAATAAACTATCGGTGGTTGGTGGCTAAATACTTCCTTCTAGCAAATTTGGCTGGAGGATGGATACAAGAAAGGACCTGAGATCACCAACTTATCCCTTTAAAAAGAAAGACACAAAGCTTAATTAAAACTTCCTAGAAATCTTTGGACTCTGATAAGCAACTATGCAGATTTACAATGTTTAAAAAGTCCATCATTCAATTTTTAAATCAAGTTGGCCTAATTAATTGCACTTTCTGTAATGTCAACTCAGGAAGTTTTTTTTTTAAGTAATGTAAGTTTTCTGTTTTCGACTAACAGCGGTTAAAAGATTTAGAATTCTGTAATCTAACTTACAGTATACGTGTGGTGTTAATGTACAAGCTTGAGAACAAACGCAAGCACTAAATCCATTTGGGAGCTCAGGTTTGTGTGCAGAAGCTCTCTGGAGTTTCAAATGGCTGATGCTTTAACCTGATGTTGGATTTCTAGAACAATAGAAGGTGGAGAAGATAACCCCTCTTTTCTGGAAAGGCCAGAAACTGTTCTCTTAGCTGGATTCTTGCCTATCTGTAATCTGGGGCCCAGTAACCTCCATATTTTCACATAAGTCTAGTCCGACCTGGCCTAGACGTTTCTCTCTCTTTCAAATCACCCTACAAAGTTCACCCCAAGTTCCCAAACAGAGAAAATTCTTTTTTCATGATTTAGTCCACAGCTCTTTGGGAAACCCGTTTCTTAAGAGTCGGAAAATGCACCGCGCTGGACTGTGTCTTTTTACAGGTCTTTCCTTCAGGCTCCGGCGGGTCTCTCTGGTCCTGCCACACAGAGAATGGCCACTAACGAACTTATACACTAGTCCTCAGAAATGACTCTTGGCCAATCTCTCCGTACAACTTTTCTTTCTTCAAATGTCCGAAGCGTCCTTCCTGGCTGCCTTCCTTTTCCAAAGGTACAGGAAACAAATTCCCGAGGTGCTTCCCAGCAGCGCGGCCTTGTTTCCCCAGATTCTCCATTGCCTCGGGTCCCTCACTATCCTCTTCCTTTCTACTGAAAAGCCCCTCTTTCCTTCCATCTGGTTAAAGTTCATCACCTAGACATCTCTCCCCAAAGAGTAACAACTGCCTATTCTCTCCCAGGCCCATCCAAGCGATAGACTATGTGGATAGAATATGTGGAGAGCTAGAGGTGACTACCCAGGAATATCCCTGATGTCCGCTGGGGTTTCGGCCGTGGGCCGCATTCACCCCGAAAGTGATGTATGTGGGTAGTATTCAGCAGTGCATAGCACACACAATTCCTGCTAGAGGAGTTTGAAGAAGTAAGCTGGAAAGCAGAAGAGATCGCAAGCTTCCGAGCCTATCTCCGAGCGCCTCCAGCCCTCACCCGGGTCCTGGGGCTGCCTGCCACCACCACTCTGCACTCCCTGCGTCGCAGGCTGAAGACACTACCCTGTCTGCACCCCCAAAGTGTGGGCTACGCGGCCCGTCCGGGGTCAGTCGGTCAGAGAGAGATTACACGGGCCCTGGCTAGTGGGATGCAAGGCAGGACTGGAGAATCTACAAACAGGGCGGATTAAAAGGATTCAAGTTCCCTCCCAAACAATCCAAACGCACCTCTCCAGCACCCATCGGTTTTTGCTCCTAATCAGTCCCACTCAATTTAAAGTCCTCGCCAGGCCAAAGTCAAAAGCGGAGCAGCTTTTAGCCAATCTGGGGGCACTGGAGTAACTAACCGGCGTGTCCTTTCCCAGCTACCTACCTCCCTATTCCAGGCAAACTAGGGCGGCGGACCTGTGAGTTTCTCCTTCCCCGGAAAAGAGCCGGGAGTCGGGGGACCCTACCTGGCCAGCTCCAGTTTCCCAGAGAATCGACGCGATCTCCGTGAGCCGGAGGAGCTGCAGCGGCGGCGGAGCCTCGGGCGGCCACTCTGCGGGCCTCCGGCTTGTCCCTTGCTCCCGGCGCCGTTCCCGGGGCCCCCGCGTTGCGCTCGCCTACTCTGACTGGCCTAAGGGAGTCACGTGCAAGGGCGGGGGCGGGGGAGCTAGGACCTGGCAGCACCTCCGCCCCAGCCCGCCCGCGGGACTCGTCCCAAAGCTCCCCCAGCAGGCAAAGTCCACGCGCGCGGATCTCTCAGGGAACGCAAGCGCTCAGTGCCGGCGCTCCGCTCTGCCCTCGGTGTAGCCCGACGTCCTTGCGGTTTGCTGCTCTGCCAAGGAACTTGTTTATTCTCGAGTTTCTCCTCTTTCCTCCCGACTCTCAGTGGTCCATGTCCAGCCGCCGTGTTCAAGGGGCGGGGCTGGTAGAGGAGAAGGCGACCTCGCACGTTGGGCTCATGGTCGCCTGTGGGGCACTGGGTCACCAGGGGTGCCTTGCTGGCCTCAGATCTACAGGGCTTTTGAAATGAGCTCGGGAGAGAGTCAGGAGGCACTAAAACCTGAACTGGCCCTTAAGGTCGGTGCCTAGAGACGCAAGCGCCCTTTTCTCCTTCCCACGAGCCGGTGGAGACTGCAAGGCGCCGAGAACCCGTCACCAGCCCAGGAGTTTATGTATTTATACAAAACGCGCACCCCTCGCCGACATTGCTTCCAACTCCTGTGGCCTCCTGTCCCTTCTCATCTGTCCCTGTTCTCCTTGTAGCCCTCACCGGCTGGGGTCCGATCAAAAGGACGAAGTGGGGGTTGGGAGCCTGGTCTCTAATGTTAGAGCCCATCCAAGGGCTGCAGTTCCTTCCCTAAAGTGGGGGGTAGGGAGGGTGCCAGACCTTAGTTTGGAGTCGGCGGGCGTCAGTGCCTGTAGGCCCTGGCGCAGTGGGGTTGTGAGGGGAGAGTCCCTCAGACAGGTCTAAAGGTTAATAGAGCAATCACAGGGCCCTATTACTGCGTAAAAATAACCCATCGATTACCACAGCCTTCAGCTGCAGATAACAGCTCTCTGGCGGCTTTCGCGTTGTGGGCTAAACTTTTTTTTTTTTTTTTTCTTTTAAGGCCGCATTTCTCTCCCCAGCACCGGTTTCCAATACAAGATTAGAGGGGTCAGGAGGGGGCTGGAATACCACCCGGTAAGAACCCTGCGCTGCCTGAGAAGGCTCAGGATGGCAACCGCTCCCGCCGTTCGAGGATTGACAGCAGATTGTGGTTGCCCCGCCGGTGCAAAAGCAACCCAGGAGCTAGGAACAGGCTGGGACGCGGAGCGGATTGAAAGGGAAAACCCGTGGGACTTTGGCCAACCCGTGGGGATCTCAGGAAAATCCCAGAGGAAGGACTGAGCGCGGCTGCGCGGGGGGGGAGGGGGGGGATTCTCTTTTTCAAACCAAAGGAGCCCGAAGTCCAGAGCCGCTCTAGAGGGGGAGAGAAAACTGAGGCCATCAGGGGTGCTGAGCTGCTGAAGGCGGGCACTCTGGCTTGATTTATCGACGGCGTAGCCTCTGGTGCTGCTGGTTTGAGCCCTTCGGCACCCCGGAAGCTGGAACCCCATGACTAGCGTCCCTTCTCCAGTCCCCCACCCATCCTAAACAATACCTGATCAAAATCAGGGGCTGCAGGTCTGGTAAAGTTTTAGGGATGGTATTCTGGGGATTTCAGAGGCCTACGCTGGGCATCAACGAACCCTCCGGCCGCCACCTCTCCTCGAGCAAACTTGTATCTGAGACTCTGGGATGAATACAGAGAATGGCGTGGCCCTTGCTTTATTTTAGAAGAAACCCTCAGCACCTGAGCAGGAGACCTGGTGAGCAGGAGAGAAATGAAGCCAAAGGCCCATGGCCAAAGAGTCAGAGTCAGTCTCTCAGTCTCTCAGTCTCTCAGTCTCTCTCTCACATTCTCTCTCCCTCTGACTTGTGTGCCTTAGATCTTAGATCTGCATCGCTGTAGTGACCCTCATAGATCAAAATGCGCTAAGCTTGGGGGCGGGGGGGGGGGGCAAACCCAGCGTTTCTGGTTTTATCACCCATGAAGTCTGAGGCTTGAGGCTTAGTGTCTGGGGGACAGCCTTGTGTGATACATACACCTCTGTGTGGCCAAGGTCTCCAGCAACTGCCAGGCGGCATTCTCCTTGTGGATAAACCTTAGTAAGGTGGTGTCCTGCAGCTAGCCATCCCCACCCCTACCCACCCATCAGCCTTCCTGAAACCCAGGTTCTAACGATTTAAAAGGAGGATGCCCCAGGTAGTCTAGGGATACTTTGCTCCGTGAGGTTAAGAGACTCGGTGAAGTCTCTAAAAGAATAGCGTGATCCTTCGCTCTTGCTAGGATCAGCCAAAGATCTCCCAGGCCGCTTTTCCTTTCCAGGCATCTCCCGCTGAGCTGACTGCTGTGAGCTGGAGGCCGGAGACAATTCTCTAACTCTGAAGGCGCCTGGGACAGGGACATTTGTTTCAGCTTCCTGTGACTTAACCCCCCCACACTTTGGGTCCCACACAACAAATTTTTCCCAGTGTGTGGGCTGAAAGTCAAACCAGACGAGTTTCTTGGGCGCTTTTGGTTTTTTCTTCATTCCCTCCCTCCCTCCCCTTGCCTACGGTCCTAGAAGAACCAAGACGACCTCTGTGCGTTGCCAGGAGAGGGGAGCATTTCAAGGCCTGGCTGGCTGGAGATGGACGGGGGTTATCGGCTGCCTCTAGAGGTTCCCAGGCTCCTCTCAGACTAGGGAGGCCAAAGAGAGGAGGGGGCTGGGTTCGCTGAGGTTCAGACTTGGCTATTTTTAAGGACTATGTCACTGGGATGGCCGGGGGAGGGTGGCTCAACCCCACTCACGGCCCCCTTTCTGCTTTCCTTTCCCATGGTCTATGGGCAGAAACACCAGGCTCACCTTCAACCTTTTTAGATTTTTTTTTCTTTGCTCAGGGTGGAGGTCTGTAGCTTTCCATAATAAGACTGATTTAGGTGAGCTGTATTCTTAAATAATCCTGGCAGCACAGAAGAGTAAATTTTATTTCTTGTTTCACAAAGGATCCTGAGACTTAAGCCCATCTCCAAGCTAGCAGAAACGAAACTGTAGGCGGATCACGATGTACATAGGAATTGGGACTTGAATTTCCTCCTCAAAGGGGAGAGAAAAAACCCAAACAGCAGATGTTGGATTTCACACAGAGACCAAGAGAGATCCCACCCCCCAAGGAATTGGGCAGCAGCGAGTGTCTCTGGGACCTGTGTGATTTGGTTTAAAGGGTGATCGACATTGGTCACCACAGCCTTAGCATTTCTGGAGGCAGATGCCCCTCTGAATTCAGCGGAATCAACTCACAGCCACGTAGTGAGAGAAAAAACGAGTTCTGGAAAGAAACTGGAGCTTGGACAGTTTCCAGTGTTAGGAAGGGAGCCAGAGGGAAGACTACAGAAGTCCACCTTGGTCCTATAGAATGCACACCTCAGGTGCAGCTGTGCCTCTAGATCAACAAAGGATCTGGGCTAGATGTGCAAAGTGACCCGCACTGAACGAATTCGGTCTGTCCTAACAATGGAGCTTGGCACAGCAGACACTATGTCCCCTTCCTCTGTGACTGTCAGCTTCAATCTCCAGAACCCCGTGCTCAAAGCAAAAAATTCGAAGAGAGCAGCTGGACAAACCTCATCTTGCTCAAGAAAAAATAAAGAACCAAAGAACCTGCAAGGCCAAGTCTGTGTGCCCCACCCCTATGCACTCTTCTCCCAGCCCTGACCTTCAGCTGAATTCCAGGCTGTTCACATACACCCAAGAACTAGTCCCATACCTAGAGTCGGATCTTGTGGTTTCACTATAAAAGGAAGTAGCCCTCTCTAATAGTTTGGCTTTTAAAGAATTGTTCAATATTGAAAAAAAAATTGTGCAATGTTGCAAGCTGAAGCCGTGCCTTCATCACAGATCTGGGGAATGCTTCCCAGTGTTTCCAGTCTGGTGGCATATTTCACAGTCACTTCTAAAATACAGATCGTTCTCTTATTATTTTTTTTTTAAATAAAGCTTGCCTTCAAATTTCTGCCAAATTCCTAGAAAAGCTCTCTACATTTTTTCTTTGGGGAAACATTGCAAAACAAGAATAAGGAAGACAAAGCTATCATCTTTAAAATGACACAGAAAGGTTGGGACTCAGATTCTAGATGGTGAAGTATGTGGGGAGGCAGCAGGTTTGCAGTCCAAATTCTTATCTTACTTCTTAATATTCTAATGGCAGCTGTGAAATACTCTTTGTGACAGTCATTTTATTTTTCGGTCTCTAAATATTCTTTGTCACCCGTGCCTGATATTTAAAAATTAAAATTCAATTTAGAACAAAACTGTCTGTGCCTCATAATCTAAGAAAATAAAAAAAAGCCAAAAAGCTTTTTGTAATTTTTTTTTTTTTGCTAAGTTTATGAATGATGCCAGAGGCTTTGTGAATGGGGAAGGTCTTCAGTCCAGAGTCCCAATCTTGACAAGGTCGCCATGTGGTCCAGGAGCCCAGAGTCCTGAAATAGACTTGCTGACACCCCCTTCTCCCGTAGACCCTCTTCTTCCGGCTGGCTTCCTCAAGGACTCCTTTACCCTTCTTTAGAGAAGGACACCCATTCAGAAAGCAGATAAAGGGAGATGCAGAGAGAGGGAGTTGCCCTTTTTCGGGAGGTCCCACACAAACTTGGTTGTCTGCTCTACAGGATCACGCTGTTGTCTGTAGGGGCCAGTCTCTTAGAGATCTAAGGTGCCACCTTTGCGATCATTCTTGGGGAACTGGCGCTGGACTCCTTCACATGTAGGACCTCATTTATACTTTCAAAGTTGCCCAGGGCTAGCACTATAAGCAGAGACAGAGCACCATTAATTAATTCCCTATTAAACATCCATTCAATTTATCCTTAGGTCTTTTGTCCCTGAGCTTAGAAACTTGTCTGTGATTGCTGGCATAAAACTTCGCATCACCACACCCTCCAGAAAGTAAGCTCTGTGAAGAGAAAACTGAGGCCGATGCATAGAAGGTATTCAATGAGTGTTTGCTGAATGGTTGAATTTGCAAGAAAGATTTGTTCATTTGTTTTGTTTGAGGCAGAGTCCTGTTATATAGACCAGGCTGATCTTAAACTCACAGAACTGTACCTGCCTCTGGCTCTGCCTTTTCCTTCCCTAAAATCACATACCACTAGGCAAGAGGGGCTGTTAATAGTATTTTGGGGGTTGCTGAAAGAGTGCCAAGCTCTTAAAAAAAAAAAGTTTTGTCCAGGAGAACCTTTCCACCTGGTCCCAGAGGAAGGCACTGGGGCCAGGGACAGATCTGTAGAGCGCTAATCCAGTCCTGGTTGCATATATCCCTAACTGCAAGTTGCCCATCAAAATCTAGGCTATACCCCAGGTAACACTAGAAGCCCTGAGATGGGCAAGGAGAATGGATGTCTGGATGTAGACTGGATGCTGGAAGTCGAGTTTAGCTGGAGAGGCTAGCTCAGCACCAACGAGGATGAGACTGGCAAGGAATGTGGTGGGGATCTTAGAGAAGCAGCCCACCAAGGGTTTCTGCTAGATGGCTCTGACATCTCAGAAAGTTCAGATCTATAAGTCATGGAAGGACAGGAGACTGTCAAGACACCAAGACCGGAGAAAATTGGAAGGTGGGAAGCATGAGCACAAGAAAAAAGAGAGAAAAGGAGAGAGACAGAAATAAAGCAGAGACCAGGAATGGGGGAGGGGAGAAAGGTGCCCATAACTTCCAGGGTTGGAAACTTGGTGCTGTCCTAGCCAGCTTCTTTCCATAAAATGAAGACAGATGAAGAGCACATCATATAGGTAGAATGTCAAACGGCAGATGGGGGGGGGGGGGCTTGAGAGTGGAGGCTTCAGACACACAAAGACACAAAACTGGTCAGAAGGATTAGGTGCCAAAGGAGGAGACTATCCCTGGATACAGGACTGGGTCTTCTGAGATGTCAGAGCCACCCAGCAGCATCCCTTGGTGGGTTGCCTCTCTAGGATCCCCACCACCTTCCCTGCCAGTCACAGGGCTACACAGGACTGCTGGGCTTCCCTCTTCGGAATCTACAAGAAGACACGAGCGCTTTCCTCTGAAGGACTCCCAACACGCGCACACCAGGGGCGACCCGGAGTACTGTTCTAAGCGCAAGCTTGGACCTGCTTCCGCATAAGCGGTCTCCTCCCTCACACCGAGGTGGCCGGAAAGAACGTCTGCGGACCCCAGCACCCTTCACCTCACCCGCGCGGAGCCAGAGGCGACCCGAGCCAGAGAAGACGCCCAAGCAGGCGCCGCGACGTGGCGGGCCCAGAGAGACAGGAAAATGTCAAGGAAGCCCGAAGCCCAAGTGCAAAAACAGCTTCTAAACTAGCTTTGACTCAGGCCCAGTCCCAAGCTTGGGGAAGGGCAAGAGGATGAGGGGGTGGGCGACAGCAAAGGGGACTGGAGGTAACACTGTTCCAGAATTGACCTACCACCCCCGGTCTGGCCCTGCCTTCCAGTTAAGGACTAGTAACTGATCCTACGATTGCCCACTTTTCATCACTGTAGCAGGTGCCTTTGGAGCGGCCGTTCCTTTCCCTCCCTTGGTTCCAGCACTTCACTTCACAGAAAGCGGAAGGGGAGCGTGGAGCCAGGACGACTAGGGTTCCGGTTGCCTTCACAGCACACTTAATAGTTTTCGGAACTGAGTCAGCTCTGACAGACAAGCATTATACTTGGTTACCCGAGGGACAGAGTGCACTCTCTTTAAAAAACCGAATTCTCCCCCAGAGATGCTAATGAATACCTAAGACCCCAGGATTTGAAGGAGAAACAGCCAAGGAGCAAAGAAACCACTCCCTCCCCAACCCCGAGTGAAGTGGATTGATGGGTATCGAGGTACTGGAAGCCTACGATGCCCCTTGAAAGGCGCCCAGCTCCAGGAAGCAGCGTCTCCTTCCACTTCACAAGAGAGTAGGACTGTTCCTTGGGGAGAGGGGCAGAACCGAGATCAGCCTCCCAGGAAGTCTCCAGAGATGCCTATTTCCTGATGTCCACCCTGCTTTCCAGTGAGCAGGCAGAGGAGTGCAAAGCAGGTTTCGACTTTCTTATGCCACCAATCAGTCAGGAGAGATTATTCCTCAAAAAGCAGGTGTACTCCGAGCTGATTCCCGACCCTCTTCCACAGGCTACATTTTGTTAGGGCCGGTGTCTTTCTTGCTTTTTCTTTTGAAGGTTGTCCAACAGGTGTAACATTTGCGATGTAAGGTGGAATAGGGAGAGCTTTGTTTATTTATTTATGTATTTGTTTGTTTGTTTGTTTGTTTGTTTTTCCAGACTAGGTTAGTCTGTGTAACCCTGGCTATCCTGGAACTCTTTCTGTAGACCCCTGCTGGCCTCGAACTCAGAAATCCGCCTGCCTCTGCCTTCCAAGAGTGCTCCGTTAAAGGCAAGTACCACCACTGCCTGGCAATTTTAAGATAGAGGCCCAAGGAGGCCTCATATTTACCATGTAGTTGAGGATGAAGGACGACCTTCAACTTCTGACCCTCCTGCCACCACCTTTAGAATCCTAGAATTACCACCACCTTTAGAATCCTTTAGAATTACCACCACCTCGTCCAGCTCTACTTTGAGCTGGGTTTGAACCCAAGATTTTCCCACATGCTAAGACAGTACTGGCTGAACCACATGCCATATTCTCCGTGTTTTGTCTCATGTACTAAAAGGTATCACAGGTATCTTAAAAAAAAAAAAAAAAACCCTACAGATTCTTTCATAAGTATTGCAAACTAGGAAGCTCAAGTGGGAGACGGATAAATTATGTCCAACCATGCTATGGAATAGTGGTCAGCAACAAAAATGAATGAATTATGACACCCAAGGACATGAATAATCTGATATGTGTTCAGTGCCATGGAAGAAAATTCAGATTCAAAAGACTATATTTTAAAATTATCTATACATGGCATTTTGAAAAAGACACAACCATAGTGTTGAAGTCACATCAGAGGGAGCTGGGATCACAGGGGGAGGCAGAGTTACATGAGGGAGAGAGGGCAAAAGCAGAAATTTAGGAGCAGTGTTAGGACTACTCTGACTTGATTGTGATGGTGTTTCCTAGCACACATAGGACTGTACAATAAAAGGAGTAGTTTTACAATATGGAAAGTACATGTCAATAAATCTAACAGTAAAAAGACGTTGGGGAGGCAAGATAGAATTCTTCAGTTCACCCCCCCCCCACCCCCCCCCCCCCCGGCCTGGTTTTCAGTCTCCAGGGAGCTCTACACCCTGATTGACTCCCACTTACAATACTCCAGGAGAGTGTTTTAGATACCCAGGAAGCTCTGGGCTTCTTTTAAAGGGATGCAGACTCCTGCCTTTGCTCCTCAGGCATCCCTCACCCTGGCTTCACAGAGCTGGCTACAGAGATCCATCCTGGGTGTGCTGTGAACATCTAACACACACACACACACACTTCACAGGAGACTGTACAGAGGTTGACACAGGGACAAATGTGACCCTACCCTAGCCTCCTGAGAACCTTTTGGTCTTGCTTGTTTTGAAATCCTCAGCCAGCAAGCGCTGGGCTACCTGAGAGAAGGCCACAGGGGCTGGTCAGCCTGGGCAGTCAGCAAGCCTGGGTTTTTTTTTTGTTTGGCTGTTTGGTTTGGTTTTGTGCAGCCAAGTTCTGTGTAAGCCAAGTTCAAAGCTTGAGAGAATAACAGGTTTTGTACCTGCTAGCTGTACTGAATGGGCCAAGGAAAGCCACTGGAAGCTCAACCTTTCCAGCACAAGATGATATCCTGCCCCTAGGACCAAAGTTCTCCTTGTGCTCTGATGCCCCGACACTGTCATTAGACTCAGGTGATGTTTATGAGAAACGGTACCCAAGACAACCCCAAGCCCCACAAAACACCGTGTTTCCTGTTAGAAATGAAGCAGTTTAGCTTGGTCAGTTTCTGGGCTGGGGTACTTTGTCCAAGCTGGGGGTGGGGGTGGGGAGATGGTTGTGGGGATAGGGGCTTGCTAATGAAGGGGTAGGAAAATAAAAAGTGAGGTGGGAAAGAAAGAACTGAGGAGTGAGATACTGGGGTCTGCAGCTGGAACACCTTGGCCCAGCCACATTTTAGGGAAAGAAAAAAGGAAAGGCTCTCTGTGGGACCACACCAGCTTCCACCTGCCTTAGAAAAGCCTGAGGGTAAAAAAAAATATATCAGAAATATCAGGACTGCCGGTGGTGGTGGTGACGCACGCCTTTAATCCCAGCACTTGGGAGGCAGAGGCAGGAGGATTTCTGAGTTCGAGGCCAGCCTGGTCTACAGAGTGAGTTCCAGGACAGCCAGGACTACACAGAGAAACACTGTCTCGAAAAACCAAAAAAAAAAAAAAAAAAAAAAAAATCAGGACTGTGCGGTGAATTGCCCTGTGGTGGGGTGAGGCTGACTACAAGGTTTGTACAGATTTTGAGTCAGAGTGTCATTGTCCCCGTCTGCCCCCTGTACAGCCCCACCCCAGCAAAGAGGCATAGTAACAACTCCCTTATGAGATCTGCTATGTGTGAGCTAAGGCAATGCAAATTTTGCTGGTGTGACGACAAACTGAAGTTTCTCTGATCGGCCTGTTCTCACCAGTAAGGAAATGGGTTCTATAAACAGCCTAAGGAACAGATGAGGCCTGCTAGCATGTTCCCTTTCTGGGAGAAAAAGAGTGTGAAACTGGAAATGCTAAATCAATTCAAGGACCCCTCCCCCATCCGTCCTTGAGACTGAGTCTCCTGTAGCCCAAGCTAGCTTAGAACTGTGTAGCTGAAAATGGAAAATGACTTTGAAATTCTGATCTCCCTGCCTCTACTGCCCAAGTGCAAGTATTACAGGCCATCATGACTTGTGTAGGGGTGCTGCGGATAGAACCCAGTGCTTCCAGCACGCCAAGCCGGCTCTCTACCAGCTAAGCTACACCGCGAGTTCCTGGAGCTTATTACTCTTAATATTTATGTTTTATTGACAGCCCTCCCCACTTGTCATACGTGGCTCAAGACTGTACCGGGTGCCAGCGTGGATGTCCCGTGGGCTGGATGTTCCGGTGAGGAGCTGAACGAAGGCTCCGTTCAAGTTTCAGTCTCTATACAGTTAGTTATGAGGCCCCTGGTGTACCAACATCCAGTCTGGCCTCAGTTTCCCCACCTACGCAACGTGTGGGTCGCGCCGACCATTTCTAAGCAATCTAACATTAAGTCCTGGGGAGAGGAGTGAGGTGCAGTACTCTGCCAGAGAGCAGAGCGCTGCCCGCCACCCAGCGGTGCGAGCATCGCGAGCCTCCGGGAGGCTGCGGCTCCCGCCCCGCGTGCCCACCGCCCTCGCCGCCCGGCGTGATGGATGGCCGCGGAGCCGGCGGCCTGTCAGGTCTTATTGATGAGGTGCGCACTGACCGCCGCCGCCTAACCCGAGGCGGCGGGAGGCGAGCGCGGGCCGGTGGGAGGGCGCAGACTCGCCGGCGCTCGAGGTCAGCCCCCGGCCGCCGCCAGCGCCCTACTGGCGCGTCCCGACCCGGCTCGGGGGCGCTGGAGGCCGAGCCTGGCGCCCCGCTCGCCGGCGGAGCTTCCTTCCCGGCCCCGTGCGCCCTGGCCTCGGCTCTTACCGCTCCGCAGCGCCGCCCCCGGTCAAAGCTGACTCCGCGGCGTGAAGTGCCCAGCTCTTGGACTATTGTATCCCAATTCTTGCGCGTGTATACAGTCACAGATGACAGATAAGATAGGCCGGTAACTAAAGCCAAGCTGGTCCGCAGATGAGGACAGCAAGGTCCCTTTGATACCCGGCTCGGTTTCCAGTAGAGCGAGCATTCCTTAACTCACTCAAGCAAACCCACTTGAATTACTAGGCTGGAAAAGGTGCGCTGGACCTCACCTCAGTCCCTACCTCCAATTTCCTCATGCTGCACCTTCCTCCATCTTGGCTGGACACAGTGGTTTTTTTTTTTTTTTTCTCTTGGCCTTTTAGATGAATAAGAAAGCTGACTGGCCATTTGTTATCTGAGGACAACCCACGAGAGAAACCGTTTTCCCAGCTCCAGCGGGCATTACCTGTCCAGCGTTTTCTACGGAAAGTCTCCAACTCCCACCCTAGGGGCACCTACTCTATAGGGCCGGGGTGGGGTGGGGGGAGGGGAACACCAATGGGAGACTCAAGAACATATTCTTTGACGACCAACTTCAGTTGAGACAAACAAATGGAGAAACTCAGCGCTAGAAACCTTCCCACCTTGTGCACGCGCCCACTTTTTTTTGTGTGTGTGTGTGTGTGTGTGTGTGTGTGTGTGTGTGTGTGTGTGAGAGAGAGAGAGAGAGAGAGAGAGAGAGAGAGAGAGAGAGAGAGAGAGGTATTTAGGGACTTATACGCCACCCCAGCATACCTGACATTGAATTTCCGGACAGTTGTGGTAAGCAAAGTACCACTCAAGAACTAGAAAATAGGTTTTCTCTGGGACCAGAGAAAAAGCAGGAGGAAGAACGCCTTTCTCCTAACTCCACTGCTATGGCCCAAGGCTCTGGAAGAATTCAGCCTAGATGAGGAACAGTAGGGGTGAGGCAACTGGTAGTCTGAGAGTCCAGACTCCTAGGTCTGCTTCAGGTCACCAGGTGAGTGTGAAGGTCACAGAAAGCCATTTCTGGCATCCCTTCACAAGCAACATTTTGTGACTTTGAGCTCCAGAAACTGGTTTTGCCAAGTTTTACCATCCCGCCAAGCAGTCAAGTGACTCCGTACCAGGGACACAATCATGGTCCCACACAATACATAGTGAGACCCCCCCCCTCCAGCCATTAGGGCTCAGCTCAGTCTTAACCACAGATAATAAATGTGCTCTATGAAGAACTCAAATAGGGCGACCCAGGCCAGAGTAGTAGCACATGTCTTTAATCCTGGACTCAGCAGGCTGAGGCATGGGGATCTCTGTGAGTTTCAGGACAGTCAGGGATACTTAGAAAGAACCTGTCACAAACAAACAAAGAAGCACAAAGCAAAGGGGGCTGAAAGGATGTCTCAGTGGTTACGGGCACTGGCTACTCTTCCAGAGGAGCCGGGTTCAATTCCCATCGGCCACGTGAAATCTCACAACTAACTCCAGTCCCAGGGGATCCAACATCCTCTTCTGGGCCTCTATAGACATTGCACATATGTTGCCCATGTATACATGCAGGCAAAACATCCATACAAATACAATAAAAATACAACAAAAATGAGCATTGGAGGCCCATCTGAGTGTGCATTAAAGGGCCTGGACTGCAGGAAAGAACTTTTAACCATCCCTGGGCAATCATCCAGTGAATACTACGAGTGCTATATTCCCTGCATGTTGACAAACAAACAAACAAAACTGCACAGTCTGCTTTTGCATTCCACAGGCAGAGAAAGGGACAGTGGAAGGTACCTAGTATAGTACCTTGTCACAGCTTAGTATGAGCAGAAGCAAGTTAAAGATCGAAACTCAAGCGCTTGGATCTTGGTGTCCAGACACTGTTCCTCTGAGCAATGCCTCAGTATTGTGAGGGATACAGAGGGGAAGCAGGCAAGCACGATATAATTGTTCATCTCCCTTTTAAAATCACCACCCCTGTTCCAGAGTCAATTTCTGTTCTGTCTCTGCTTCCATGCCCTTCAGTATATTCTGTTTCTTTATTTTTCTCCACACCTAACTGCATGTGTACATCTCTCCCCTAAATTTCAGTCTCCTCATGAGTGGGAAAAAAAACCCTATGTATTTCTCATAGCTTCTAATGTGTAATAGTTCTTGTTATTGTTGGTTTTATGTTGAATTAAGGGGCTGGAGAGATAAGACCACTGCCTGCTTTTGCTGAAGACCCAGGTTACATTCCCAAAACCTACATGGTGGTTCACTACCTTCTGTCATTCAAATCCCAGGGACTTTAACATCCTCTTCTGACCTCCAGGGCACCAGGGATGCACATGGTACACATACGTTATATGCAAACAACACACATACATAAAAATAAAAATAAATCATTAAAGGCATTAAATTAAAATTTAAAAATTGGGACTGACTGTTTACCTAGTATGCATGAAGCCCTGATTTTTATTCCCAGTAACATATAAACTATATGTGGGGATGAAGGTCTGTGATCCTACATTTAAGAGGTAGAAGCAGGAGGATTAGAAGTTCAAGATCATCCTCAGGTACATAGTGAGTCTGAAGCCAACCTCCCTTGGTTACATGCAACCCTGAATTAATTAATTCAGAAAATTGGATGTTTCAACCCATCCCTACGCTAGGTAAGTCTTCCTTTTACACACTGTCAGGAGTATCGCAGAAACATCTGCCTAATGGTCTTTTTCACTGTATGCCAGCTCAGACAGGCTCACTTAGGGACAATGCCACATGATGCCTCATCAACACCATAGCCAGAGTCCCTGTTAGTGGTGACCGAGGCCTCAAGTACCTTAGGCCCACATTTCAGTTCTGGGCCAGCCTCTTTGATGTTGCTGGGGCAGTCCAAATGATATAATTAGCACCCGAAGGGTTACAGACTTTCCTGAGTTACTGAGTTTTGAGTGTCATACCTATTATTGTAGCTGGCCAAGGCTAGGGGCCTTGAGTGGTCATCAACCTGCTTCCCATTTCAGCATCCTGGGGGTAAACATTCTTCACTTTAATGTGATCTCCAGGGGAGGAGGGTTGGCAATCTGAGATGGGCCTTGAGATGGGGGTCTGAAGGCCAGGGAACCTGGTTTAGCTTTCATCCCTTACAGAGAGCTGGCTCAGTGACCTGCCCAGCCACAGGCAGTCAGGGGAGACTTGGTGATTTGATGAAGGCTTATGGACATCCTGTGGCCACCTTAAACCAAGGACAAGCCATTCCAAAATTGGGCCGGTATTGTATTCCCAGGTTACCCTGCTACCGGTCCTGTAGATTAGTATATACCCTAGTGCTCGTAATAACGAAAATGGGTACTGGGAGGTCACTAGTACCCAGACATCTGGACCTTTGCTCTACTTCTTGTTGTTGACCCATAGGTGACACAATGGCCTGTGTTACCTGCGACAGGCCCAGTGGATACCCGCTGTCCTGTGCAGCATCACCAGCACACGCTCGGATTTTCACCCTCTGCATAAGTTGCTTGAATCTGCTGAGCTGAATGAGTCTGGAGTTTTGAATAAATATCTTCCCTGTTTTCTTTCCAGTAGAGTCAATGGTCATGTGCCTGAAGACATGGGCCAGACACTAGACAACGAACAGAGCCCCGTGGTGGTGCCTCAAGGTGGGGTCTTAGGGCTGCTGGGAGCAAAGTCAGTGACTAGATGTGTGGGTCGCTCTGTTGCTGTTGAACTTTGTGCCTGAGGGTCTGCCGTTGGTGAATGGGGACTGATAAAACACTAATACATAAAAAGGCTAACCAGCTTTCTGCATAGCACATGCAAATTCATTAGTACTCACCCCCCCCCACCAAACAAGTGCATTGTCTGTTGATTTATTCGTTTTTCAACAAATGCCCCAAATGTGATAATAATGAATGGACAGATCCTATCGGCTATCTACCAGACTGTTGGTATTTCATGGCCTTTGGGGTTAGGGTCTTGGCTGAGGCTATCAATTCATGGTGTCATTTCTAGCTATGATGTCACTCAGCTCTCTCATACTCACTCTTGGGGACAGAGGGCTCCTAACAAGGTTGTATCTCTTCTAGACTTGACAGACAGCCTTCTCTTTCTTCCTATTCATTCCCATGCGCACCTTCCTCTGACGCCAGCTGACCCTGCACATTATATAAGCTGCTCATCCCAAAGGCTCATGGGATTGAGACTTAGGTGTGTGTGTGTGTTTGTATGCTTTCCACCTTGTTATACTTGAAATGTAGCAGAAATAGCTGGTGTTTAATAATGTAATTCTCCACAGTGCTCTGCATGCAGTAGGTGCTTAGTATCACTTAGAAGAATGAATTCGTGACTTCATTCATATGAAGACTAAAAATATAAAAAAAAATTTGCCCCGGGATGGCAAGATGGTTTAGTTGGTAAAAGCACTTCCTACTCTGAGTTGCATACACAGGACCTGCAGAGTGGAAAGCAAGAGCAGACTCCTTCAAGGTGACCTCCAACCTCCGTATGTGTGACAAGGCACATGTGCTCCAAAAGATCAATTTTTACAGCCTGTTTGTGAAATGCATATACGTTCCCTGAATATTTTCCTTTTTCTCATCTCAGAAGGCCTGGGGCTCAGACACTATACATGACCAAGCTTTGTACACTATGCAGTTTTTGCTGTCCTGACCGCTCACACGTATGGGGTCTAAAACTGCTATTTGCTTCACTTTATAACTTGTACTTGCAGTAGGCTGGATGATAAATGAGCGATGAATAATTCCTTATTGCCACTTGTCTGCTCAATCTATAAACTAGTGTCAGCACTTACTCAGTTGGGAGTCAAAGCTGTGCCTGGTATACTTATTAACCTGCTTAAAATAAGCCATAAAAATGGGCTTGGTAGGCAGTTCTTTCAACTAATTTTTAAAAATGACATTGGTCATTCTCCACTTATGCATGACTGACCTTTGGCAGATCACTTTAGCCCCTCCGGGCCACACCTGTAAAAGGGGTGGGGCGGGGCGGGGCTCCAACCAGCCCTAGGAATCTAGAGCTGTGTTGTTCTTTAACTCTATGATTTTGGGGTAGGCAAAATGAGGGACTCTGATAACCCCTATTAGAGCAATTACAGAGCAGTTGATAAGGGCCATCTGATCTCAGGCATCTCGGAGGGTGGGGAGGCAGCTTGGGTAGTTAAAGGGAGCATTAGAGTTTAATTCTGTTACTTATTAGTGATGTGACCTTCAGCAGGACAACTCCGTTTCCTCGACCATCACAGCAGTACCCACACCTGATTACTCCGGAGGGCTCCTGGGAGGGGCAAATATAACTCATTTCTGAAAGCACTAGAATACACCAAAAGGCCAGTCCGTTCTCAACAGAGATGAGGGGCTAGTACCTTGGAGCAGAGGGGCTGTTTGATGTCCTCTGCTCCCTTTGGATTACAAGTGAAAATTATTTTTATATCACATAAATCAATACTTAGTGCCTAGGAAGTTTCTCTGAGGCCGATGGTTGACTGATAAAAAAAAAAAAAAAAAAAAAAAAAAAAAAAAAAAAAAAAAAAAAAAAACAATGTGAAGAGACACTTCTGGAAATGCCTACCTTAAAAGGTACCTTAGTGAGAAAAGCAGCCAGAGTCACAGGACTCACAGACCCAGCAACTCTCGGCTGTAGGAATGAGGTTTGGTTTTGTCTTTCTTCACGTGCTGGGGAGAAACAACCCAGTCCTGCTTTTTTTGCTTCTTGGTTTCCTTTGCCTGCTTTGCAGCTCTGCCATAGCAGGGTCATATCAATGGCCTGCCCCCTGCCGTGGTTTGGTCCTTTTCATAAATACGGGATAGAACCGGGTTGTCAGGGAGAACATCTGGACCTGCCCCTGTGAGACTCTTTCTCTAGGAAAGCACCTGCACCATGCCAGTAGTGAAGGGAAGCTTGAAGGTGACTGCAGTGCCTGGCTGGGTCCTGCTTACCTTAGCAGAGAACAGAGGTGAACAGAGAAGGAGTGGAAGTCACTCTACAGAACCCTAGAATCTCGAAGTGGTAGGAATCATCTACCCACTGGAACAATCAAGGCTCATCCTGAAGTTAAAAAAAAAAAAAATCCTCTAGAACTTGGAGAAAGACAATCCGGACGGTATTTCCTGACAGCAAGTGCGCTACAATTTGCTAAATAAGGAGCCAGGAAGGGGGTGGCACCTGCTGGTTGTATCTTCCTCCACTGCACGTGTTTGCTTTGACATAAGCAACAGCACAGGTTCATCTGAAGCTTGCCTTACTTAGTTCTGCAGGACCTGCACTGCAGCTTGTTTGTGTACAGTTCGCATTGCCCATTGCCCGTTCTTTTTGTTACCGCTTTCCCCTTGTCTCTTGCATTTTGCCTGCAGAGTGAGAGGACATCCACCTCTGGAAACTGCTAAGAGATGTTTTCAGTGTCATAAAAGAAAGGCACCTAGCACTTAGTTATCCTGAAGTGCTTTTTGTTCTCTGAAAGTCTGGCTATGATTCTTTAGGTTTTTTTCTTCTCTCTCTCTCTCTCTCTCTCTCTCTCTCTCTCTCTCTCTCTCTCTCTCTTTCTTTTTTTACCAAGGTCTTTCTTTCTGAACACCCCTGGCCTCTTGGCCATGGCTGAAAGCCTGACTTCCTTTAACCCCCAATGCATCCTCCTCCTCTTCCCAGGCTGGAATAATCAACTTGGCTTCTCAGCTAGCCCAGCACCTGGCTTACAACCCCAAACCTTTCTGCCAGAGAAGGGAGTGTGAGTCGGAGGAAGAGTTACAGGAACAGAGAGCTTTCAGTTTCAGAAACTCAAGGTTGCAACAGAAATTTTAGACAGTCTGGAGGGCAGTGAAGCCTCCCTACAAGGGGAGGGGAGGCACTCTGTAGAAATCACAGCCTCAGGCAGGAACCTCCCCAGGCAGGAAGTATTCCCTGGCTGTTGCACAGAATGACCATATTGAGTTAGGAGCCTATACAGCCTTTTTGCCTTGAAAACAGCCATAAAGATCTTGGGGAGCCTGACCCACTGAGGATCTGGTCAGCCCTGCCCATTTCTTTAAAAAAAAAAAAACGGTTTAAAAAATTTGGAATAAGCACATTTTTATAGCTCATTTGAAAAGACAGACCGTGTAACAACAAAAAGAAAACTCCACTCTTAGCTACGCCTATGCAAAGGACCATTAAAAACATACTGCTTCCTTCTGTCTTCTCAAGGGAATTTTATATCCTAAAGAATGGTTCTCAATTCATGTTAATTTAAAAGTTGGGGCTCAGTGCTAAGCACATAGTTAGCACAAAGGAAGCTTGGAATATCAAAGCTAGTGAACTATTGGAAAACCTAAAAATAAAAAGCTGCTATGAGACTTTGCTATATCATTAAATATGTCAAGGAAACATAGCAATAATAAACCCTAGCTGTTTACACTGTAGGTTGCTATCAACTTTTGTTACACCAGCCACACTTCTGAAGTGTGATTGTCAAGTCCTCAGATTTGGCTATCGAGGCATTTTCTTGTAGGGGTCTCAGCAATTCCTTAAGGTCCGTTTCTTTCTGTGGAAAAGGTGAAGCAAGAGTCACAGGGACTTGCGTGGATACCTTCCAAAAGACCATAACACAGTTCCCATACTGCCTCCCACCGGGGCTCAATTTTGGATAAGACAGTTAAAGATATGTTTATCGACTTAGGAAATTGTCTGCTTCTTATTGAATATATTTGATATCTGAAGAATTTGTAAGTCATAAGTTTAGAGAGGAAAAACGGGAGAGAGAGAAAAAGAGAGAGAGAGAGAGAGAGAGAGAGAGAGAGAGAGAGAGAGAGGTGTGAGGCTATTGACATTTAGCTGAATGCTTTTTACCATGTCGCCATCAACTATTTCGGGCACCCAGAGGTTGTCTGCAGGCTTTGGTCTAGGAGGACTTTAAAACACAGGAAACTGAAACACAGATTTTTTTTTTTTAAAGGTAGTTTGCCTTAAGATAATCAGCCTGTAAAGTGGTAGGAAGGCTTCCAGAATGCTCTTTGTTGTCCATAAACTGCTTTTTGTAACCTCCGACTACTTATAGAGATCAATTTTATCTTTGCAAAAGGAGGCAGGCTCAGCTACTGAGCACATTCACGCATCTTATTCCTAGAATATGCTACAAAAATAACCGCTCCAAGGTCACCTAGCTTGTCACTGAGCTATATTGGATCTAGAATTCAGCCTCTGGACATTGTTTGGCTACTGCCTGGGGCTTTCTGTGACCTGGCTGCATGCATCCCCTGCGGGCAACTGAAGAGAATCAGCTGGGCCAAGGCCCATCACATTCTGGTTTCAAGTGGGAAGTGCCATCAATTCTGGAATCTCCATTTCCAGGGCAGGAGGGAAGTAAAGACGCTTGGGTGGGAGAATTAGTCGCCTCTGGCTCTTGGTAGGGGAGCCAGGCACTCAAAACCACAGTAGACAACAAGCCTAGATCCTGGCACAGCTGAGGACCCTGGACTGCTGCACTACTTTCAAAGGGGAATCTCAGTAAGCTGTTCTTACCTCTTCAAGCTGGTGGAGGGCAGAGTCAGGGGCCTGCTCACTAGCATTTTGGGGAGGGGATTCTTGAATTGAATGGAAGGCTGGACCAGATAACCTCTGGAGCCCTACCCACTCCCCACAGTCTCAGATTTGTGTGCCTTGGGGGAGAGAAGCGGTCAGTCATAGGACTGCAATAGTTGATTTAGGGTCCCGCCCCAGTTGTCAGCATAACCCTCATCTTGGGCAAATAATTTAACCTGTCAGTACAAGGCACAATGCTTGGCATGGAGTGAAGCTTTGCAAATGTTTGCTGAGTGAATGAACGAACAAATGAATGACTGGATGGATTCATGTCCCTGCAGCCCCAAGGGACACTGGTGAAAAATGGAATCTTACAGTGTCCTAAGGTGTAAAACTCACAGTGTTTTTAGTGTAAAGTAAGAGCACATAGATCTCTTTAAAAGAAAAACTGTCCCTCCAACTCAAAGGGGTGTATGGCAACGGGTGACAATACAATTTATCAGCACCAGGGAACACAGTTTTATTGGTGAGCTTTGCGTTTCATTCACTCCCCTTTCCTCAGTGGCACAGCTCAGACTGCAGTAGGATGAGGCAGCATAATCTTCTCCCCCTCCCCCACCCCGGATAAATGCTAAATACTGAGGGCTAATGGATTGTTCTTGGTGCTGAGCAGATTAGATAGCAGCCCTTCCGTTATCAACAGTCGAAGTAAACCCAGCAGTGGTGGTGTTGGTAGTGGTGGTGGTCGAAGACTAGGGAACCAGGAAGGCACAAAAACCAGTTTGCTAAGAAAGTGCAGAACACTAAGGCCCTTTCACTTGGTCTTTCAGAACTTCCCCTAAACCCCAAGTCTCCCCCACCCCCTATAGCTCCTGGTCAGGTGGGTTGATGACATCTGTGGGACTTCGAGAGTAAGTCTAATACAAAAACTCTTCGATTGATTCTGCTTGTCAATGTTAAGGGTACAGAAACACTTTAAGACACCCCTCCTCCAATAACCCTTCATGTTTTCCCTGAACAGCATTTAAGAATTCCAGCATTGGGTCCAACTTTCTTCCTTTTTGCTGTTTCAGATCATCAGAGAAGACAGTACAGTGTTTGGAGCTCATGCTTGGTCCTCTTTCTGATTTCCCTATGTCAAATTTCTACCCACCAGCCGCCTTTCTGCCTTCCTTTCTTTTTGGTTTTTGTTTGTTTTGGAGATGGGGGTGGTCCTTAATCTGTAACCTAGGCTGGCCTCAAAATCCTAGTGCCCCTGTGGCCTCAGGCTCCTCAGTGCTGGGATGAAAGGAGGGAGACACCGCGCTTGGCTAATGATCTTGTGTTTTTAAAAAAGTTTGCTATAGATTCTCTTAAGAGTCAATGATTCTTTTTTTTTTGTTTGTTTGTTTGCTTCTTGTTCCGTTTCTCAGTTTAGAGGCTAATTTTTCTGCCTCCAGTCACTTTCTGAGAGCACAGCTCATCCACTGTCAAGACTATTCTATAAAAATGCTTGTGTGTGTGTGTGTGTGTGTGTGTGTGTGTGTGTGTGTGATCTAACAACAAATCCCACATAAAACAAATAAAGAGCACTCAAAATCATTATGTATCTACAAGGAACAGCTAATTGTTTTATCATTATTATGATAGAGCCTCAGAGATCTAACAGAAAGCAAATACAATCTTAGCTGGTGAACAAGGGTAGTTATCCACTTGTATCCTATCATTTTCCTGTAAATCTCTGGAGTTAGTGGGAAGCCATAATGAATACCTTAGCAGGATAAAGCATCTGGCCTCGTTTTTACACATTACTACCCAATTTTGAAAAAAAAAAAAGGGGGGGGGGAACTGCTGAGGAGCCGTAGGAAAGTTATAGTGTCATAGTTTTTTGGGGGCAGGAGGAGAAGCCTCAGAAACTCCTCAAGAGAAAACGAATTAGTTACGACGACGTAGCTTGATATTTAGAAATTCAAATGGAAATGATAATTCACCATAGGACAGCTTTTGATTCATCCAATGCAAGAAGAGTACCACATGGAAATGAACAAGACAAATTTCTCATAAAGAGCGAGGATGATGTCCCAATGGAAGCGGAAAGAGCCAGTCGGTCCCGGAGGGAAACGTAAAGGCAGACAGTAGGAATTTGGAGGTAACTGGCAGGGAGTTAACGGGTTAAGGAGCAAAACTGGAAGAAAGGGATCAAACGAAGGAGACAATTTCGATTTAAAAACCCGGCTAAACAGATTGTGCAGAACGAATAAAGATGCCTCTTAAGAATGACAAGTGGGGCACAGAGGGCAGAAGCACCCTTTCTCCGTATCCAATGAAACAACAGCATTGGGTCCAGGGACAAGCGCTGGTGCCCACTCAGCCTTCTCTGCACTGCAGTGATGTAGCTACTTAAGAGTAACGTGTGTGTGTGTGTGTGTGTGTGTGTGTGTGTGCGCGCGTGTGCGCGTGCGCGTGTTTGCAGCCACCACTCCAGCTTTCTACTATACTTGGCACTGTGGGACTCTGCCAGAAATTTTATTACGATCGAAATTTTACTAAGATCAAAGTTTTGCAAGAATCCAGGTTGCGAATGTAGGGACGGTGGTCCTTCCCTGGATGTCAGCACTCCGATGTTACTCTGCTCTTCTAGACAAACCAGAGTCCCCGAAGTTCAAGAAATAAACACCTTCAAAGATATTTATTTCTGATTTGCGGAAGCCGGGAACGGAGAGAACCCAGATGAAGGACTTTTCCCTAGGCCCAGTTTCTCTGGCCACTCACCAACCCGCTCCTCACCCTAGTATTAAGGTGTTAATCATGACTCCCTCTATATTGCGCCAAATTTGGCCACAGAAAGACCTGAATGGTTCTGTGTAAAGCGGCTTGGAGCCAGAGGTGTTTAAGACCCTTCCCCTGAGTGTTTTTCCATAGGGGTATTGAGAACAGTCAAGTTGGGGGCACATTTGGGGGGGAGCTTGGCAATCTATTACACCACTGACCTAAATCACCCCTAACCCAATGGTTCTCTCTCTCCTTTTTGTGGGAGCGGACTACCACCAGCAACTTTGTGTGGGCATTTTTTTTTTAGGCGGAGTTGCGGGAGTGTAGGGCAGGGAGGTTGGAGAGAGAGAGAGAGAGAGAGAGAGAGAGAGAGAGAGAGAGAGAGAGAGAGAGAGAGAGAGAGAGAGAGAGAACAGTGGAGAAGTTGAGTTGAGTCTGGTGGGCTAGCTGAGGGACTGCCCCAGCAAACAGGCCATCAGCGTTATAATATACAGATGTCTCCGTGTCCTTATTATTAAACCCCAAGCGGGAAAAGCCCCGCAATATCTGGCGCCCAGGAGAGGAATCCTTGGATACCACACAGGACACCTGGAGAGGGTTCATAGGCAGCAGGTACAATGCCGGCTCTTCTAGCCCCAGGTCGCCCGACCCATAGACTTTGTTCTGCTAAGGAGGTGCAGGCGTAAAGCATGATGGCCCAGGTAGGTCACAAGAGTGGTCTTGGCTGGTTTCTTTTCTGCAGACCGAGCTTCCTAGCTCATCAACCCTGCTGAACCTTCCAGTGAGGAAGCCGAATCGTTAGTGTTCTCCAGCCATTCGCCATCCCACCTGCCTCCCCAAAGAGACTTGGACCACCCGGGGCCAGACTTGTTGAAACGCATTCGGAGCAATCTGGCATCGGATTTTCTACCCAGTGCAAAGTGGTGCGACAGGCACAGGAAAGTGGCAGCGAACCCCATTTGCCCGGACCTTCCCAGCCTTGTGAAAGGGGCCTGCTCGGCCTTTGCCACTTTGCTCCACCTGGCCGTCCGGCTTTGCCTCTACAATTCAGGTTCACCGTGGGGAGGTCCAGCGAACCCCAGGCTCCTCGAGCAAGCCGAGCAATTTGCACGCTTATGGCTACTATCCCGGCGGGCTGCGTGCCTGGATCGTGAAGCTTGAGGAGAGACTTTCTCTGAAGAGGAGACTAGACTAAGCATTTCGGCTTTGCTTTGGGCATATTTCTCCTATTTCTCTCCTCCTCGTTCCGGGATAGAGGAAAACAACCGAAACTAGGATGCAAGAGGAGTTTGTGAGCCACCTAACCCTGCATATCAATGATTTAATTAGACAACATTAATAATATGTCTTTCTTTATAACTTCTCTCACTTGGGGACAATTCTGTCTCGCCGGGCAGTGGAGTCTTTTTCTATGCGGTCATATTATTTGAGACTCCCCATTTCTTTACCCATATCGCATCCACTCCTTTAAAGAGTGCCACTTTCTGTCCCCTGAGAAGCCTTACTGGTGACGGGTCCCCCCCCCCCCCCGCCCCCCGACACTTGGAGGATCTCTATCTACTGTCAAGAAGACACTCGGCCGCGCCCGATACTGCCTCCCCCAAGCTTCACGGGATCTGGAGCTCGACGCCCCCAGCTCCTTTTCTTTTGGCCGACCGATTGGATCGTGGTTCTCCCCGGCGCCCATCTCTGAACTTTCCTACCCTCCACCCAAGCCTGACGCCGCTAGGTTTGTTGATCTTAGATCTGCCCCTGGCCTTTATCACCGGGAGATCCGGGAGTCCCGCGGCGCCCCCAGTGCCCTCACCCCCCTACCCCGCCCCGTACAGGATAGCCTTTCAAGCCTTTCTAGAAAACTCCCTTAATTTCCTTTGCAGAACCTACAGAAAAACCATTCAAATTCCCAAGATCGCTGAAAACCTCCAGGGCCTAAAAAGCCGCGGATTTGTCCTCATACCGCACTTTCGATCTGGATAATGCAGGTGAAAGTGCCCCTCCCCCATTATTCGGATAATTGCCTCGAATCTCCACTTAGCGTTATGTTTAAACAACTGGAGATTGATGGTTGTAGCCCCGAACCCCTTCCTCTGGGCAGTTCCCAGCTCTGAACCTCCCCAGACTTCACGGGTGCAAACCGTGACTTCCCTTCCTGTGCAAACAGAACCAGGCATTAGAAAGCCGTTGGAAATGGGTATTTGATTGGCCCCGGGAGACACAACAGGGACCAGCTCACAAGGATTTCTTTCGTGCCAATCACAGAAAACTGTTTTTAAGATCCCACTAAGTGCGATCCAAAAATACAAAAAACATGTTCAGAACATGTTCCTAGAAGAGCGAAACCGGTGGCCATGAGCCCGTAAAAATAAGCGCATAACGGGGACTTTCAAATACCATCTACCCTAGACTGACTTATCAAAAATAAAGACAGCAGAAGCGAGCCATTTGCAACTTACTAAACAGCAATACCAGCAATGTGGACGACGAAGGCGAGTGACCGTAATTCATAGAATCCTTACAGCCTTGTACAGTAAGGTTTTCCTTTAATCAATATAAGTATTTTTTATTCTTTTCCTCTTCATTTTTTTTTTTTTTTTAAATTTGGAGAGCACTAGGGGTGAGAATAGAAGGAAATGACTGAGGTGCTGGGGTACAGAGTAGAGGGGAAGGGTAAGTTTCCAGGTAGCTTTTGAGTTTACTGATGGAAGTCCGCTTCCGGGGGGAAGAGGGACTGGCTGGAGCGGAATACAACCTCACCCTCCGCTGCTTTGCAGAGGCAATGTGTCCTGCACCAGTGCAAGGGAATCTAGACGCTTGACACCAAATCCTATCCAGTGCCAGAAGATACACCAGTATAAAAAATGCCCAGATGTCTGTTGTCAACCTTTGAGCAAGTGGAGGAGGTCTGGATAGCAAAGCTGCCAGGCTGGCAGGACCTGGGTTGTTTGCAGTTCTTCCAAGGCCTGTCCTCAAAGACTACTGCCTCTGCTGTCTAGACTCCCCTTATTTTGGATTCAGCCCTTTCCTCCGATAATAGGATTCAAAGTTCAGCACCCATCAACCTGTCTTGAGAAGGAGAGAGAGGTAGGTTTGACTCAGCTGCAAAAGTCCACACAGCCCAAGGTTCTCCCCACTCCCGAATAGAGTGAATGGGAAGCCTGTTTTATGTTTGCTTCCACACACCTGCAGGACCCACCTCTACCCAGCTAGACACTGACCCCACACAGCAGCTGGCTGACTCTTGGCCTGCTTGAGGAAAAAAAAAAAAAAAAAAAAAAAGGAGGTGCAAATCCCCGAAAGAACCATTCACAACTAATCAATACAGCCTGTGGGGATTGACTGCACACTTTCTGGCCCAGAGCTTCCAGGGTGAACTGTGGCATGGTTGGGAAGGGCTTGCCTGAGTCCTCCAGGGTGGTCCCTAAGAAGACACAGGTGGCCACAGGGGACCCCAGGAAAAGCAAACCGATCTGGCTTTGCTGGAGGGTTTTCCTCTGGGTTTTTCTAGGAGGACCAACCATTGCCATTAGTTTCCAACTACAGGAGTCAGGCAGTGAACCAGGAAATAGAGAAACTAAAATGCCAGCCAACTGTAAGAGAGATGGAAGTGGAGAGAGAGAGAGAGAGAGAGAGAGAGAGAGAGAGAGAGAGAGAGAAAAGAGAGAAGAGAGAGAGAGAGAGAGAGAGAGAGAGAGAGAGAGAGAGAGAGAAGAGAGAGACCACCTCAGCAGGTTGTCCTAGAAACAATCCATTCTCTTTCCTCTAGGCAAAGGCTGAAGAACTCCCACCACCCACACCCCCAAGCCTGGGTGGGTGCCCTGGACCGAAGTCTTTCTGTTCTCTCATTTCCAGGTTCTACTCCAGGATGCACATTGCTCCTGTGGCCTCCATCCCTCAACTGATCCTCCTGGCCTCCTGGCAGGAGGGCCATTTGGAGGTGACTCACCCCAGGTGGAAGCTCTTCAAAGCTTGTTGGAGGCCAGCTTTCAGGGGACAGATCAGTCTCTAGGTCCAGAGATTCCAGCCTGTTTCAGCCGGGTGGGAGGGAGACGTTGTGAGCTATGTCTCCGGACTCCTTTTGCTCCCAGCTTCCCTCTCAGAATTAGATAACAGCAGAAATAGATAAGAGAAGTGATTCATTAATTCAGCGAGTCCCGTGGCTGGTGGCTGGCTTTTTCTTGTTGGTATGTGTGGAAGTAGAAGGAAGCCCTGGCGGGGCATAAAACACTGGCTGAACTTTTTTTTTTTTTTTTTTTTTTTTAAACAAGTCTACATTATTCAGGAGGTTCTGCTGAGTCTGCCCAAGGTCACTCAGAAGGACTCCACACAGATGGAACACCCCCCAGGGCATCACCATGTACTGGGAGAATGTTCCTCCCCCAACCTGCTGCTGCACCCCAGGCTTTCCCTTAGAAAAGTGGTCCTACAGGCAGAGACCCTCCTCCTATCGCCTAGCCTACTTGGCAGTGAAAAGCAGTGGATGTTTTAGAGCAGTGTCAGTTAGCACCAGGGGCAGAAGATCCTCCAGAGTGTAGATGAAGACCTTGAATGAGGTGCTCCAAACTCAGAGAGATGGCCAGGTCATGGAGCACGGGAACTGTTTCCCCATCAGTTGAGTCCTAAGCAGGATGATAATCAGTGGTTTCCTAACATAGGAAAGAGAATCAGAATTATTCCCCCCTGAGCAGGAATCTTCTTCCAGGTGACTGTCAGCTCTGTTGAATACTCCTGGGGATGTGGAACTCCGTTTCCTCTGGCCCCCAAATGACCCAGGAATGCAGGGTTTAGGCCCTGAGAAAGGTTCACAGAGTGAGCCGTGGGAACCAGGCAAACAGATCTCTCTGGTTTTACTCAGGGTAGATGGCCCCTGTGGAGTTGGTGTCTCCCAGAGGAACGTCTTAATAATAACAAGAAGAATAAACATAATGCCGGCATACTTAAATGCATTTTCCAGTTCATCGTTTCCTGGGGTCCTTGAAACAGTCCCTGAATGGTGGAGAAAATCCAGACAGGTTATTACTGATCTCGAAACGCAGAACAAGAGCCTAGAACTGAAAAGTCAGGGTGTCTACCAGAAAAAAATAGGAGCTGAAGAGAAAGAGAGGTGAAGGAAAGCCTGGAAAAGAAGGGGAAGATGTAAGAGACAGGTCTGCGTTCCCCTTCCAAGAAGTTTGTTATGAATATTTGCAGAGTGATGAATAAGGTGTCCACCATGGCCCTCTGTCTCTATGTGTTGCCCTTACCAGATGACTTGCAGAAACTATTCAACAGGAAGATGTTCATGTAAAACTCCCTGAAGCGTCAGGTCATTAAAATTCCTGAACAGTGAGCTGAATTGTGATGAGGCACAGGCCTTCTCTGTTCAGCCGGCTAACTGTCACTGGCTCAGTGCTTTAGTCACGTGGGTTCTACTGTTGTTATTCTAAAATAAACACAACGCAAATGTTACTACTTCAGTACTTTAATCTGCAGGGTTCAGTGGCATTAAGGACATTTCTATACAACCATATCCCCCTCCAGACACATTCTCTCTCTCTCCCTCCCTCCTTCCTTCCCTTCCTCCCTCTCTGTCTGTCTCTCTTCCTCCTCTCCGTTTTCTCTGTCTCTGCCTGTCTATCTCTATCTCTCTGTCTCTCTCTTTTATTACTAGAGTTGAACCCAAGCCCTGAACATACCAAGCAAAAGCCCTACTATTGAACTCTTGTCCCTATTTTACCCTTTTAAAAATAGATTTATTTTTGCCTTTTGTTATGTGTCCATGTATGTATCTTTGTTTGAGGCTGGAGTTATAGTTGGTTGTGAACCACCAATATGGGTGCTCTGGTCCACTGGGAGAACACCAAACGTTCTTAATCGCTGAGCCATCTTTCTAGTTCCCCAGTTTTGATTTGAGACAGGATTTTACTACACAGCTCAGGCTGAATTTGAACATCCGATCTTCCTGCCTCATATAGCAAGTGCTAGGATTACAGGCATGCACCTTCTTGGCCCTGCTTCTTTCTTCCTCCCTCCTTTTCTTTCTTTTTCCTGAGACCAGGTCTCTTGTAGCCCAGGCTGGCTTTAAAGTTGCCAAACAGCATGAGCTGGAACTACTGATTCTGACACCAGCTGTGATTATAGGCATCTATCACCATGGCAAGTTGATGGCACTAGGGACCAAACTCAGTCTCATACAAGAAACACAGAGCTCTTATGTGTTATGGAAGGATCTAAATTCCACCATTCTGTAGTCTAGCCTGTGGTTCTACAGTAAGCACTCACAACACATTACCAGCCCCTCTACTTTCTGCTTGTATGAGTTTGATGACCACAGACACCTATTGCTGGTACGCTACATTGTCCCTTAGAAACTGACTTGTCTCAGCACTGCATCCTCATACTTCATCCACATTGTAGCACACACTAGATTTTCATCCTCTCTAAGGCCAAATGATGCTAGCCCATGTGTACAGACCACATTTTATTTCTCTATCCATCTGTTGACAGATATTTGAGCTGTCGCCAACTTTAAAAGATGGTTTCCTTTACTTTTTGATATAATAATATAATTACATCATTTCCCCCTTCCCTTTCCTCCTTCAAAACCCTCCCACATACCCCTCCTTGCTCCCTTTCACATTTACAACCTCTTTTTCATTAATTGTTGTTACGTGCAACAGTGTGTGTTTGTGTGTGTGTAGATGTATGTATATCTACATCTATCTACCTATGTATATTCCTAAGTAGTAAGTACAACCTGCATAGTCTGTATACTGTTACTTGCGTATATGTTTTCAGGGCTGACCATCTGATATTGAGCAAGCACTTGGTGTTCTTTTTCCTGGGGAGGATCTTGCTACTTGTAACTATTGAGACTGCTCCTCTCCTAACACTCCACAAACATTTTTGCTGCGTCCTGCTTTCCTTTCTTTTATGATTGTCCCCAGAAACAGAGTTGCCCTTCCAGATGATAATTCTGTGTCTCATTTTGTAAATACCTGCTACAATACTTTCTGTCTTTTATAGAGTTTTGATCTAAAATTGGAGAGGGTCTCTCCTTTCCTTATCGGGAGCAGCAATGTGCATTCACTTCAGCTGGTGTCCCACTGAGGGGCAGACTGCAGACCTTCTGGGGAGATCCGTAAGAGAGAAGTTTTGTTGCCAAGGAGATGATCAAATGTGAAGTTCCTCAGAGCCGAGAGAGCACCCACAGGAAACAGGAAACGAGCAAGAGACCCTGGGTTTGGCTGCTAGTGCTCCAGTCTCTGTGAGACCACAGGAATTTGGGCTTTCCATAGCCTTGCAGGCCTTCCAATATTCAGGGAAAATATACATTTTTGTGCTCCAAAATATTATTATTTTTAAGGAAACCATGAAGACTTGGTGGGGTGGTTTGTCCTGTAATTCCAGCACTTAGGAGGTAGAGGCAGGAGATCAGGAGTTTAAGGTCATCCTCAACTACTTGGCCAGTTTGAGACCACCCTGATCTAAATGAGATCCTGTCAAAAGAAGAAGGGTCAAGAAACCTGGGACAGTTCATAACATGTATTTTGAGAGGGCCTGACATTCCACTATCTTTTGGTTAAGCTTGTGGTTCTGTGGCCACAGCTAGACCAGCCTGATTTTGAGGAGAAGGGGGAAATCATTGCCTAGTGAAGTCTAGATGGGTTTGTAATACAACTTTCCTTGCCTGACTCCAGGGAAGGTAGCTTGAATATGTGCTTGTCCCCTTAGGCCAGAGGGACAAGCTAGTAATGAGGACTATGAGATTGGCAGAGCTGTAGATACTAAGGACACTAGCCAGAGTGTCAGTCATGTGGACCCACATCTGAGCCTGTATGATGGTGCTCTCTTGTAATCCCAGCACTTGGGAGGCAGAGGCAGGAGGACTGCTGTAGATTGAAGGCCAGCATGGTCTACATAATGAATTCTAGGTAGACTAGACTTTATAGTGAATCCTCAGCTAAAGACAAAGATCCACAGGAGAGGCCAGAGGGACTTAGAGAGAAAGCCCTATTGGAAGCTCTTCCTCCTTGTTCTTTCAACACAGACAAGTACACCTACCCACACATAAATGAAAACACCTACCTACACACACACACCCCTACATACACATACACCTTCATGTGCATATACACACACATACATATACCTGCATACACACACACCTTCGTGCGCATACACAAATACCGCATATTTTCACCTTTGTACACACAAACACACCTCCACACACAAACACACCTTTGTACATACATGAACACACCTGCACACACACCCCTACATACATGCACACCTTTATGTACACACAAACACACCTTCACACACACACATACAAACAAACCCAGGTACATACATGAACACACCTGCACACACACAAACACACTTGCATACCCCCTCACAATTTTTATTGGTTTCTCTCATCAACATGTTCCATGTTCATTGTTGAAAAGTAGTCTAGGCAGGAAATAAGACTTATTCTTACCTTCTGACCTTTTGTCCTCACTCCCTTAACTAGACAGCTGTTAAACTTCAATGAACCTAACAGAATTGTTCTTACCCTTGAAGGTCTCACATTGGTCCCAGACTTAAGAGACAGCCTCTGGAAATTACATTTCTTCCTCTGTGTAAGCTCATTAGTGAATATCTTTTTGTTAGCTTGTTTTGTTTGTTTGCTTTTTGAGACAGAATCTATCTACATAACCTTTACTATCCTGGAACTCACTATGTAGACCAGGCTGGCCTCAAACTCCCAGAGATATGCTTGTCTTTCTCCCACTTGCTGAGACTAAAGGCATGCACCATCATGCTTGGCATTAATGTATGTCTTTAAGCCTCGGTTTTCAAATCTATGAAACAAATATGGTAGCAATTCTTATTGTTCATAGTCTGTGATTCTTGACCTTAAGAAAAGGTCCTGAGTCCCCAGCAACCACATAGTGGCTTACAACCATCTGTAATGGAATCTGATGCCCTCTTGTTGGTATGTCTGAAGACAGTGACAGTGTACTCATATGTATAAAATAAATAAATAAATCTTTAATAAAGAATTGACAGTAGGGCTATTATCATGAATATTATTGGTGGGCAAAATGGGTTTTATGGTTTGAATATGAAGTGTTCTTATAGCCTCATGTGTTTGAACACTCGGTCTTCAGCTGGTGGCTCTGTTTCAGAAGCTTGGGAAATCCCTAGGAGGTGGAGTCTTGCTGGAAGTAGTGGATCACTGGAAACTGACCTGATCCTCCTTCCTGTTCTCTCCCTGCTTCCTGGCTGTGGACACAACATGACCAGCTACTTCATGCTCCTGTAGCCAGGACTTCCCCACCATGATGACAGAACTGTATCCCCTATTAGGCTGTATGCTGAAATAAACCCTCTAAATTGCTTCTTGTTGGGTTCTAGTCATAGCAACAGGAACAGTAACAAGCATGGGAGGTTTTCACTGCTGTGGGCGCACTGACACCAACTTGTGTCCAAGGCAGGAAACCCATGCATGGCTGCTGGGCAAGTGTTAGTGGGTCACAACTTCTGAAGACCTAGAATCAGTCTGTTCTGCGGGTAGTTGACAGTCAGCTCTGCAGTGCTGACATGGCTGCGGCACGTCCAGGGTACCCTGAGTGGCTAAACTGAGTGTGTGGCACTTTACTGGCTCCTGTCTTTCTGGAAGAAATCAGTGACTCCAGAACTTTCTAAAGTCCCTGAAGTACGCACGAGGACAGGGTCAGGGTCTTATTCCACTCTATGCTTGCCTTGCACAGACAGACGTTAGCACTCTGCTGTAGCCTGGCATGCATTAGTGGTTTGGTTTGTTTCGTTTTTGTTTTAGAACTGAGATAACGATTCATGCTTTTAACATTTGTAGTGTAGTGGTGTTAGTATGTCCAAGACCACGCAGCCAGCACCAACGTCTAAACCCAAGTATATTCACCCCCTTGGGTGGCAATTCAGTAGATGCTTATGGATTCTTTCGTATGGAATTTCCCAGGCATCTAGTTAGAGCAGCTCCTAGCATTGCGTTAGTCTGACTCCATACTGGCTTGGCCTTTTGAGTCAGCATAGAGATTGAGTCCCAGCTGCTTTTTCTTGCTTCTGTCCATTGACACTGGAGACCCTTGGAAATGTGCTATGGACGCTTTTCTATTTTCCAATCATTTCCCAGTCATCGAATGTGCAAATTGTCTCTCAATGATTAGATCCACTGATAGGAACCAACCCCCAAACAAGAGCTTTGTGAGACACTTCATAACTGAACTTACTAAATGTCCCCCTCCCCACCCTCCATGTGTGCTGTGTGTATGTGTGTTGTGTATGTGTGTTGTGTGTGTCTGTGTTAGGGATGGAACCCAGGGTCCTGTGCATTCCAGGCAAGGGCTATATTACTGACGTCACCTAGCTCCATGTGTGTTCTGTGACCTTTGTACCTAACTCTGAAGGAAGGTCTTGCATTCGGATCTTTTGGCACAGCTCTTGCCTTCTCGCTGTGCAAGGCTGACTCGGATCTGCCCATCGTGTTCTCCACCGTATTTGGGATGCGCTAGTTACACATTCAGCTGAGTCATTGGGACAGCTCTTCATGCAGCAGCAGTGTTCCCAGTTCTCATCTCATTTGATCCTCCCTGTGGCCCATGTGTTTGAGGAGCAGATGTTTTTTATATGCTCCTTCCTTTGAACTTGCTCCTGGGAATCTCTCCATTTAAGTCATTCTGTCCCAGCCCTTCCAGGCACTTGGGGTACCAGGCCAGCATCTCAAGGATCCTGCTCTACTGACATAGTAGGCAAGCCAATGTCTTTCCAAGGTAAAGGCTCAACCATGAAAACTTGCAGCCTCCTGTCTCATGTGTTCATGAACAAATTTTGCATTAGGGTTCGTCATGTTACTTCTCCTGGAACACAAGGTCTTCTAGGGCAAAGACCATCTGGAAATTTCCATGTTAATAACCAAGAAACTTTTTTGGGGGGGGATGGCACTGCACTCTACACATGACTTTTCTGCTGTCTTCAAGTAGTGGGATCTTCTCCATCATTCTCTGGGGCTTAGGGACAAGTGTCCAACATTTGGAGAATTTCAAGATCAATGCAGCATTTTCTTTGGACTCTAACCAAAGATAAGTATGAAAATAAAATCCATCTGTCAGGACTGGAGAGATGCCTCACCTTTTAGGAGCACTGGATACTCTTCCAAAGGACAATTCCCAGAACCCACATTATGGGTCACAACCACCTGTAACTTCAGTTCCAGGTGATAAATGCCTCGCTGGGCTCTAACAGCACAAGACACAAAAATGGTATGCAGATACAAAATACAGTTAAAACATTCATATACATAAAATAAAAACAAACACATCTTTAAAAAAATCACTGTGTATACCGGGATTGCAAATTTGGCAGAATGCACATTTTTAGGGGGGATTAATGGCATATTTAGAATCCTTAAAATCAACAGTGCTCGTATTATGTCAAATACACACACACACACACACACACATACACAGAGACACACACTCGCTGGGGCATCAAACCATGACCTTGTGCATCTAAAGCACATGCTCCACTAGTGGAACTACATCCTTAACCCCTTGAAAGTCAGTTTTGATACTTAAAACAGAGTGAGTACTGACATACTTAAAACAGAGTGAGTAACATGGAACTACATACAAAAATAGCCCAGGGATGATAACCGGACAAATGAGCACATTCTGGCTATCCTGAATCTTCCTTCTGCTTAGATCATCTGCTCGGTGGTCAAACATTCATTTAAGGTTCTGCACATTAAAAGGGAAAAGGCACACGATTCCATTCCGTAACCGTCTTCTATATTTCGCTAAAAAGAGATGTGCTATTAAACTATGAGTAGACTTATTAGTGGTCGAATTAGGGAAAAAGTAGAAAGACATTTAATAATAAAATTTAGCATCTTTTCCTGATTAAAATTAACCTCTTAGTAGAAATTAGAATGTAGCTTTATAATGTGATAAGGGAATCTGACCTGAGTCAATGCTAACATTAAGTGCATGATTTAAGGCTGAAAAAGTCGAAGGTTCATTCTCAGCTTTGGTGAGAATAAAGAAAGATGGCACCATTGGTTTTCTCTAGGTGCAAGCCAGTGTGGTACTGTAGGGAAAACGAGGGAGAAATTAGAAGGGAGAAGTCAGGTGCAGTGGTGTATGCCTACAATCAGCACTTGGAAGGCAAGGCAGGAAGCTCAACGTGGCTTTGGGCTACAAAGTGATACTATCTTTAAGAAAAAACTGAGAGAAAAATGCAAACTAACCATACAAATCTGCACTGGAGATGCAAATGTAAGGGCTAGCTTCTTAGCTTCAAACCCACCTTTCTCTCGTCTGCCATGGGGTGCTTTGGATCAGATTGTGAAGGATACCCATGACTGGGCTATAGAGGGGACTCAGCACTAGTGGGGGGTCAGGGGAGCCCTTCTTCCCTGCTTCCTGTCTCTGTCAGTGTCTTATTTAGCTTCTAAGTCCTGGCAACACACCAGCTAAGTCTTAGTGTTTATCTCTGCTTGCAGGCACTATCTGTCAATCGTGTCTCCTTAGCAGTGTGACGTCAGCTACCAGCCTCTCCTCTAGGTGTCTAAATGCTAACAATCTCAGCCTTTCTGTAGGGACCGCCCAATCCTAGCAGTGATGTCTGCCTTTGGGGTTCCACCTTGATGATATCTTAGGATTATTATGTTGCCTTTTTAGGCTTAGTTGTCCTAGTGAGAGTCAGCTGTCAGCCTGACACAGCCCAGAGATATTTGAGGGAGTCTTCACTGGGGGATTGCCAGGTTAGATTGCCATGTCTATGAGGAAATGTCTTAGTTCTTGGTTGATAGGGGAGGGCCATCCCTATATTCCCCCAAGTTGCTTTGGTCATGAGGTCTAACACAGTGATACTAGGACAATAGTTAACTAGAATGCTAGTTAACAGTTCCTTCACTAAGTCATTTCTGCTAAAGTAACTCATACAGTTTTCTTCTCAGCACTGGTCCTTGGCATAGACTCACAAGAACCTTCAATATTGCAGTTGGCTTTAACACATATATAAATAGTTAGACTCTATACAACATCAGTTAAGACATACGACTCACTGGTTGGTAAGATTGCAATCCTAGATGTGAGGTGTGTTTGGGGATTAAGGGATGGAATTACCGGCTAATGAGGTTAGTGTGGGGTCCCACATAGGTTTACTTGCCTCATATAGTCTGTTCCAAAGTTAAGGTTAGGAAATTATAAATACCCAGAGGTTAAACTGTCGAGATTTTACAAATACAGGTTTTGGTGGAGTCATGCAGAGCAGTGGACTTCAGAAATACTGTCTATGAATCAGAAGGGTAGACACAATGCCCACTCCACCCATTGTCCCATAACTTCTGTTTTATCAGATCCCTCATGTGCATTGACTCAGTGGCGTCTCAGAGCCTCCCTCTATCACTCAGATCTATGACTAAGCCAGAGGTGGCTAGCTGTGTCCTCGAGGCCAGTGACCTTGGAGGCTGTGCTTAAGGAGCTATATTGAGTTAGTGACCTCTTGGGAATCAGTCTTCCTATAAATAGATGTTCATGCACGTCTTCTGGTGGCTCAGTGGAAAGCGAATCCTCCCTGCTTCAGTGGCAGTTGAAGAGTGGTACCCAACACTCCCATTGGCCCTCTCAAGTGAACAGACTGTTAAGTCCAAAGCCATGGGTTCAAGTTTGTGCCTAGAAAGGGCTGGAAAGACTAGGTTTAAAGCTTGTTTCCTAGGAAATTGGGCTTAGGAACTGAAGGGGATGGAAGGTGAGAGCTGGGGGATGGTTTATTTTTTTCACATATATAGACGTCTATGCTGCATACAAAACAAGAGAACTTTATAAAGAACTTTAATAGTGTATTCAGCTGAGCAGCTTTAACATTTCCTACCACTGTGTCTCTGTTGCTAAATCTTCTTTCCAAATGGCACTTTAAAAAACCTTTCATTTATGCAGATGATTGATGAAGATGATGCTTTTGCAGTATGTGTAAGTGAGAGCATGCATGTGTGTGTCACAGTGTGTGTGTGTGCACGCGCTATTCAGTCACTTCTATCCTGCCACTGTGGGTTTGGAGGATTGAATTCAGGTCTCCAGGTTTGCTTAGCAAGTACTTGTACCTGGTGAGCCATCCTTGTGCCCCCAAATATCACTGTTTAGGCTAGAGAGCCAGCTTGATGGCACCAGTGATTTATCAGATATGTCCTTCCCAAGCCTTGATGAGAAAGGGAAATTCTCTCTCTCTCTCTCTCTCTCTCTCTCTCTCTCTCTCTCTCTCTCTCCTTTTCCCTCTCTCTCTTCTTTTGGAAAAGGAGTTGCAGGAAGTGTGTTCTCCCTGGGGACCCTTGCAGTTGTCATCTGTTACCTTCATGAAACACTTCATAAATAAGCCTCATTCAGACGCGATTCTTTGTAAATCTTTATTTAATCCACCAGCCTTTCTGTCTTAGGATCACTTGGCGGAATGTGGGTCATTCATCCTCATGATAAATGTGCACGTGGTGGATATAATTTTCTCCATCATAGATGGAGAAACTGAGTCCAGAGGTGTAGGATGATTGACCACAGTTTTTGCCTCTTATCAGGGCAGCCCTGAGGTTCATCCTCCCTGAGTTAGGGCTGATGGATAGCAGGCCAGAGTTTGTTGGAGTAGACAACAGTTGGCGGCGTTAAGCTGATTATGGAACACATTTATCATGGTGTTGCTACCTCCCTCTTTTCCTCTTTGGTGTCCAAGTCACCATTTTCCTGTGGCATTTGTTCATGACATGGTCATACATAGGCTTTTAGAACACACACACACACATACACACAGGCACACACACATACACACAAGCACACACGCAAGCACAGAGGCACATACGCATATACGCATGCAAGACAGTTTGGTCACACCTAGGTCATAGATAAAGCCAAAGGAAGCCTGTGAATGAATCTGTAGATAAAAACTCCAGTATCTGGGCAGGTAACACCCAATGACAACAGAGCTGTGTTGACTTACACTTTTCCTTATCGGAGGGAATCAGGTATTCGTGTAAATCAGAAAAGGGTTTGATGGATGCCAGCTCATTGGTGTCTCTAGCCAATGGACAGGTTTGGTTAAACAAAATATATATTCTCCTTATCTCCAGTGGCGACTATCGCTACAACTCCCCACTCCCCTCTCCTCCAAGCTCTCTAAAGACAAGGGCCTTATCTGGAGTTTGTAAGAGTTTCATGGCTCAGAGGCTCTGCTGAAATCACTCTGACAATGTGCAACCCAGGCCCAGCCTGAATCATTGTGGCAGACAGATGAGCCCTGCTTATCTCTACTGTCTTGGCAATAAACCCCCTTTTCTGAAGATGCTTGTTTAGACTACCCCAGGGGAAGGCCAGGTACCAGCTCCCTCAGTGGGAGGGGTCCTTAGGAGCTGAGCTTCTACAGATGTCTGCTGAGCTGTTCAGTTTGCGAGATACAACACAGAAAGCAAAGATTCTTAGGGGGAGCTGGCTCCCTGTGACATAGACTGCAAATGTGTACAGGAAGGAACGTTCCAGAAACAATCCCTGCAGACGGGGACCTTGGGGAAAGCAGGAAGTATTAGGCTGGGAATAAGGAAATGAGGATGGGGACAGAGAGGGAAGGAGAGAACAGTCAGAGGAGAGTGGGAAGCTTAAACAGGATTCAAGGAACTGAGGGGGCTTTGTTCTGCTTGTTGGAAAAGATGCTGGCCTCAGTAGAAGTTTGTTGATGACAGGCACGTAGCACCTGGGGGACACAGGAAGATGCAGTCAGAAAACAAGGCTCTGTCCTCTCACCTGTTGAGAAGGCTCCACCTTGGCTATATCCCTGCCTCACAAGCTCCAAAGCTGTGCTTCTATAACAGTCCGTGGCACACTATTCCAAGCTGCAGGAGATACCAACTCCTCTGCCCAACAAGGGGGTAAGGTTGGAGATTGGGGATGTGATTTTGCCAGAAGTTGGCTATTTCTCTTCCTTAATCCTCAAGCCAGTAGTTGGTCAGATTGAAGGTCCTGGGGGTAACCCCAGTCAGTGTACCATCTTGTGAAGACTTACATGCTGCCTCCACCTGTCCCTCCACCCCCAGAAGAGTGTCCGTTCCACACACCAACAATCCAATGGCAGAGATGCTTCACCCGAAAGATCCATGGTTGTCTTACCCTGGCATCTGCAGACCTTCCCTCCAGCAACCCAACCATAGCTTGCATTCCTCTAATGGCCACACTAAGTGTCTCTTCATGCTCTCAGGGGTTATTTATGCATCTTCTCCAGAAATGTAGGTTCCAGTCCTTTGGCCATTTTCTTTCTTTCTTTCTTTCTTTCTTTCTTTCTTTCTTTCTTTCTTTCTTTTTCATCCTCTTATTTCATTTATATGAATGCATCATAGCTGTCTTCAGACACACACCAGAAAAGGGCATCAGATCCCATTACAGATGGTTGTGAGCCACTATGTGTTTGCTGGGAATTGAACTCAGGACCTCTGAAAGAGCAGTCAATGCTCTTAACCACTGAGCCATGTCTCCAGCTCCTCCTTTGGTCATTTTCAATTGTGTTGTTTCTCTTTGTAGTTGAGCCACAGGGGTTCTTTACATATTGGCACAAACCCCTTCTCAGACAATTATTGTGCAGGCATTTGCTCCCTTTCTACTGCATGTCTTTTCACACAGCTGTTATTAAGTGTAAAATATGACATAATTCATTTATTTTTCCTGTTGTTGCATGTGCTTTTGAGGTTAATTGCTCTTTAGTTTAATATAGGAAATCTGGGACTGGAACACTGGTCCAGGTTGAGGGTATAGATCTTCTTTCACATCTGGGTGACTGGATGCTGTCAGCCTTGACAGGAGGGTTCTCTTTCAGCAGCCATGGCTCATCTTTGAGGGTCCTTGTTGACATCACTCTCTCTCTGCTTGATCAGCTCCATCTTACATCAGTATCCTCCTCCTCTCTTCCTCTTCCTCCTCCTCCTCCTTCTCTGTTTTTTCTTTTGTTTCTCTCAAGGTTACAATTTTCTAGATTGTTTGGCCTGTTGCCTTCTGAGGAGTGTACTTGGGGGTGACTTTAAGTTGCTGTGGTGTTGACTGAACATCATAAGACATAGACTACTTTGCAGAGAATCCTGACAACATAAGAATCTCATGAACACGGATTGTGGAAGAGCAGCATGACATAGCCTCATGTTCTCCTGAGGGTGTGAGAAGGACAGGGAGGATGAAGGGGTGCGGAAGAAGAGGGTTGAATCTTGCCATCTGCCCCCACCCACCATCAGCAGACCTTTCTGGTGACATTTGGGTCCAAACTTACCTTTTCTCTTCAGGGCTGGCTCCCTTTGTGTGGCTCTCAGCCTGTCTGTCAGTCACCCCTCTCTTCCTTCATGACAGCCTCTAGTTCATGTCATATTATTGTGGAAATGTCTGTTTTAACTGGGAAGAGAATCTGCCCTCCTACTCAACATTTAGAAAAGACTGAAAAAATTGGGACCCAGCCACTGCTCTGCATACAGCTGTAGCCTCATGTCATGTCTTGCTGGGATCCTCTCCAGATGTAGTCTAGAGAAAGGGAGTTAGAGACAGACAGACAGACAGACAGACAGACAGACACAGAGCTCTGTGCATATTCAGATTTATATTTTCATCACTGCTGACAGTGCTGTATTTAGCTGTGTGTTTTCAGGGCTGATATTCTGTGTTTCATACCCTTCCTCCCCTTCCTCCCTTCCTTCTCCATCATTCCTTTCACCATTAGAGACAGCATAATCTCCCCCTTCTTAAGAAAGCAGAATTCTGGGCCAGCCTGGTCTACAGAGTGAGTTCCAGGACAGCCAGGTGTCCCAGACCGCTCTGCCGCTTCGGTCTTCGGGTCAGGGTCTAGCAAGAGAGAGAGAGTGGGGATAAAGGGGAAGAGACTCGAAGAATGGAGACAAGACAGAGGTTCTGATCAAAGTCGCAAGTCTCAAGTCTCTTTTATTGTCTCTCTCATTGAAGGGAAGACCAGGGTATTTATAGGATTTTGCCAGGTGCCTTGTAGGCGAGTGGATACCACGTGCCTTGCAGGTGTGGATATTACATGCACCTTACAGGCATGTATGGCATGGATAGCACGTGCACCTTGCAGCTGGGGGCACTAAACAGCAAAACAAGATATGTGGGATAAACAAGATGTTTATCAGAGTGTGCTTCAGCTGTTGTAGGCTGTTGAAAAACAAGTCTCTTGTTCAGGGTATATGGCTCGAGATGGCTGCAAAGCTGATAGCTGCTTTCTGCTAGGAGTCGGCTCCCAACAGCCAGGGCTACACAGAGAAACCCTGTCTTGAAAACAAACAAAAACAAAACAACAACAACAACAAAAAACCAAACAAACAAGAAAGCACAATTCTGCCAGGCGGTGGTAGCGCACGCCTTTAATTCCAGCACTTGGGAGGCAGAGGCAGGCGGATTTCTGAGTTCGAGGCCAGCCTGGTCTACAGAGTGAGTTCCAGGACAGCCAGGACTACACAGAGAAACCCTGTCTTGAAAAACAAAACAAAACAAAACAAAACAAAACAAAAGAAAGCACAATTCTCTCTTACTTAATTCACATTCACACTAAGAGAGAAAGAGAACATGAGTGCTCTATGAAGGGTCAGAATTGTACTTACACAGTATGTGAAATATGACATCAAGGCCCTAGGTGGGGCAGCTGGGCTCCCCATGCCTTCTTCTCTGGGCAATAGGGAAGCATTTACTGTTTTGAGGTTTGGGAGAGGAGGAGGGGATGGGTCCAGGTACCTTGCTAAGGTTTGTCAGACTTGGAGGTCAGCACCCTTACCCACTGGCCCTTTTAAATGGGCTAAAGGAGAAAGAAACTGGAAGCCAAGATGGCTGCTGAAACATGGAGAAGAGCATCTTTCTCTGAAGTAGAGGGCCCCACAGTAAGAGAGCTGCAGGGCTATGCTGACCAGTGTGTACCAGGCATTGGTGGACTGTGCAAGGCAGCTTCTGACCCCCATAAAGGAACACTTGGGATGGCGCTGCTTATCAAGAAAAGAAATTCATCGGGCATTATGGTTCTGGGCATGCAAGGAGAAGGTTTCAATGACCTTCTCACTAGCAATAAATATCACATGGCAAGAGACAGGGAGCCCGTGTCTATGTCTGTGACTATTCTCACATAGTCACCAGTGTTCGGTCATGGGGAGGCAGTTCTACCCTGTGGGCTTCTCTAATGATTACTTGCCAGAAATTTCACTTCAAGCACCACAGTCTGATTAAGGTCTATCTTCTCAAGCCTGCTGACAGATAGCTCTGAAGAATAAACCCTTGCAAAATTTCTGGGGGGCAACCATTTTCAGACCATGGCATGGAGGCCACAGGTCTGGAAAGCTTTTGGGGACAGATTGATCAACCATATTTCTAGAGAGCCAGGCTGTGGAGAGAGAGGCAAGTGGTCCATGAGACAGACACTCAGCGAAGAGCATGATGCATAGGAAGGGGGCTGGGGCATCTCTGGACAGTTTCAAGAGTCAAGGTGACCAGAAGTCAGGTGGGAGATGGCATGAGGTGGAACTATAGACTCCAGAAGGTGGCTTCTCCCAACAGGAAGTCCTCGAGGACTGGCTCTGCAGCAGCTCCTTGCAAGATTTGCAGGGCATCTTGGGTGTCTCTTCATATATAGGTGAAAGGTGACCTTTTCACTTCTGAACTCGGAAGCAGGACCTCTCCCAACGTCTACTTTGAAAACGGAACACCAAAGGCCAGTAGGTGATCCTCCTCTTTCTAATTCTATCCTTTTATGGGGCCCTAAATAAGGACAGAAGGGAATTAATAAAAAAGGTGGAGCCAAGACAAACAGCAGAGTCCTTGCCCATGTGGCACCCACAGTCTAAAGGTGTGAGTGTTGCAATCCAGGGCTGCTGTGCTCAGGCAGTGGGTGGAGCTACCTCAGGCAGGTATCTGAGGTGATGAGGGACACAGAAAGGGCTGGTGGCTCCACCCTCAGGAATGATGGACAGATGGGGGTCTCTGGGACAGTGCAGGGAGATGGCGTGATGTCAGATGATATAGATGATGCAGGCTGTTGGGCAAACCTGAAGGAAGTAAGAGTTGGAGGCATCAGAGTTGGCATCCTTTGTTTTACAGGAGAAGAGGGCAGGATGGAGGGAGCATAGTGCACTGTAAAGCAAAGGTGGCCAGTGGTCAGCCTGTGCCACAGCTGACACCAGCATCCAGGAAGTGTTTGTAGGTTCAGGAGTTCTCAGGGAACCACCCTGATAGGTAGGAATGAGAGAGATGCCTCTGTGAAGGCAGAGAACCCAAGGAAGTTAGAGAAAAGTAATGTAAGTCTTGGGAAATCTTAGTGAAGCTTGAACAGGTAGCGTGAGACTAGGCTCCTCGTGTGACAAATTCTGGGAAGAGGCATTCTGTGGGACAGAGGAGGGCTGTTCTGCAGAGGAGAGGGGAGGGTGGATCTATGCTTACCTGGGGAAGGCAGCTAGCACTAGGCCCCTTCACAGAAATGATTCACCAGGTAACCATACTTTGTTCAAGAAGCTTCCTTAGCTCTAGAAATTCAGACTTGAAGACGTCATACCAAGTGAGATAACCTACCCACAATAAGATAAATGAAGCCACTGTAGTGGCATGAATTTGTAATCTCAGTACTCAGAAGGCTGAGTGCAGTGGTTTGATTGACGGTGGGCTCCATAGACTCATGTATTTGAATGCATGGTGAAACTGTTTGGGAAGGAGTAGCAGGTATGACTTTGTTGAAGGAGATTTCCAGTTAGCTCTCTTTGTCTTGTGTTTGTACCTTAAGATATAAGCTCTTAGCTACTTCTCTAGTGCCGTGACTTCTTGTCTACTGCCAAGATGGTCATGCTCTCTAACCACCTGAAACTGTAAGCCCTCAAAAAACTCTTCTATAAGTTGTCTTGGTCATGGTGTCTTATTACAGTAAGAGCAAAGTAACTAAGATACTGAGATAGGAGGGATTGTGGTTTGATGCCAGTCTGAGCTACATACTGAGGGAGGGAGGGAATTATAGATCACTAGACACATAAAAACTAAATAGAATAGTGGGTGCTCAAACCAGAGAATAGATAGTTGGTATTTTCTTTTAATTTTTAATTAAAATATTATCATTTAGCCCTCCTCCCTCCAACTATTTTCATACCCTTTCAAATTCATGGCCTCTTTTTCTTTAATTATTATTGTTACACACACACTCTCACATACACAAATTATATAAATACAAACTGCAGAGTCTGGTTACTGTTACTTAAATGTACATGTTTTTAGGGCTGACCACTTGGTATTGGATAACCAATTAGGGTGCTCATTCCTGGGGAAGACTAATTCTGCCTCTCTCAGCAGCAATTAATTGGTTAGTCTGCGGTGGGTGAGGTCTTTTGAAATTTCCATCATCCATGTTGGCATGTTACCGGATGCTGTTATTGTTCAGGTCTTGTTTAAGCAGCTGTGTTGTTGAGGTTTTATGCATGTAGTTTCCCTGCCACAAATAGATCTTCAATCCAGCAGCAGACTTCCTGGTCCTACAGTGCTTACATTTTTTTCCTCTCTCCTTTCTGTGTTTCCTGAGCTGTAGGTGTAGGGGTTGTGTTGTATCAGCTGGGGCTGTGTGCTCCACAGTCAGTTATTCTTGGATTTTGACCATTTTTTTTTAAAGACAGGGTTTTTCTATGTAGTACTGGCTATCCTGAAATTCATTCTGTAGACTAGGATGCCTTCAAACTTAGAGATACTCTTGTCTCTGCCTCCCAAATGCTGGGATTAAAGGTGTGTGCCACTATGCCAGGCAAGAAAGAAGCTTCGCTCTCTCATTTTTAAAACTAACTTCCTTTCTTCCATCCTTTCTTTCTTCTCTCTCTGGTTTTTTTTTTTTTTTTTTTTTTTTTTTTTTTTTTTTTTTTTTTTTTTTTTTTTTTTTTTTTTTAGACAGGGCTTCTCTGTGTAGTCCTGGTTGTCCTGGAACTCACTCTGTAGATGTAGACCAGGCTGGCCTCAAACTCAGAAATCCACCTGTCTCTGCTTCCCAAGTGCTGGAATCAAAGGTGTGCGCCACCACCGCCCAGCTATTTATTGTCTCTTTAATAAACTGTTTATTAGCTTTTGCATCTGTATGGATATCTTTTACTACACCCTGGAACACTAGAATTCAGGGAGGTGGCAAAGTGGCATTGGTGAACTTGAGGATCTGGTCTCCTAAAAGCACCTGCTGCTGTATCCCTGACTCTTGAATGGCTGCCAAGTGGATCACTCCTCCACTGGAGCCATCCTGTTCCACAGTCAAAGCGAGAGCATTGCAGTGAACTGCAGACATTTGTCCTTGGTCATGCCTTCCCGATAGGAAGCATCAACATAGCCATAGATGTACAAGCTCCTGGAGCCTCTGACGGCGAAGGACTGTCTTACTATCATAACCCTTATGGGAACAGAGTACACCTTCTTGAGGGTCCCAGCCTGCAATGATGATTCCTGCCATCAGATCTTCTCTGTACCAGTAACACATCTCCTTAAAGAGACTGGCGCCTGTGGGTACTTGTGGAAGCTCTTTTGGTTCAATACTGTGGAAACCAAGCTGGTAAGTGACAGCATCGGATACTGCTTGGGTATCAGCTGCTGAGCCTGAGAGGCAGGAGATGTGATCATGGATAGGGGTCAGCTTGTCCGTCACTCGATTAGTGATGTAGGACCCAGTGGTTGTTCTGGAGTCTGCTCCTAGAAACACGCCCTCATCAAATTGTACAGCCATGATCGTGGTCCCTGTGGAGACTTCTCGGTTTTCCCAGTCTGGGGTGAGAGCCTCCAGCCGTTTCACCTCCCACTCCACAAACAGCTAAGGCGGCCGACATCTTACTCTTCTACTGCTGCCACAAAGCAACTGTGGTAAAACACTCCATCCAAGAAAGAAGCCTTTTTAATGAGGGTTGGATGCTATACTTATCTCTGGGTATAAGGAGAAGTATTCAGAAGGCAATTAGAAATTACACTGATTTAGGGAAGTGATACTTGTAGGATCTCCTCTAAGATCCATAACCTTACTAGTTACAGGTATATGGCTAGATTTCCATTATATGACATGGTCTTCCTCTAATTTAGTGGGCATTAAGTACAATTAGACAGCTGTTGGTTGCTGCCAAGATGTAAGTGCCACTATTGCACCTTTTGGGATCTCTTGCCATATTAGTCACTGTGGTGGTTTCACATTCATTACAGTTATGGAGGACTATTGGTTACTTTCCTCCGTTAGCAGCTTGCATAGAACCTTCTGGTATTGTGAAAGCTAGTCTTCAGGGAAGAGGTTTTCAGGTCAGATCCACCTTGAATCCTCTGAGTCTTATGTCCAAAGTGTGTGGTATTTAGCAATAGGCAATAGAGGCTTACCTTCAACTTCTGGGAAGCTACAGCAATAGTCTATATTATTTTGAAAGTCTCTTGGACTACCCTGACCAATACCTTAAAAGGAGATCTTTCATGCCTGGTAATTGTTTGTTTGTTTGTTTGTTTGTTTAGATAGTCTATGGCTCTTGGAGGGAGCATTATCACCCAAGTGGCATAATTTTATTTAAGTTATATAAATATGTATATGTAGTGAGATTCTATAATTTTGGTTTCTTTAAAAACACAGAAATATTATAAGAATATATTTTTGTTTTAGTCCCAGGCTTGGGGCTCCGGGGCTGCTTCAACTGTCTGCAGCAGCAGACTATGACTATGATTTGCCTCATGGTCAAGCAGAGGCATGGTTTTGCCAGCTGCAAATAGTTTCTGTGACTGTGTGATATCTGGAAGTCTGGGAACTTTTCAGAGAGCATATAAATATTAGGGCTTCTTCGACAGGCAGGGTGGTGATTGGTGGCCATTTAGGGAGGTTGGTTGTGATTTGTTAGTAGTTGTGATTAAAGAAGAAACAAGAAGAAAAAAATTATATTCAGGGATTTTCCTATTTCTTCTCTCCCTTCTATCTTTCTTTCTCTACCATCTTGTTATAGGGGTGAAACCAGGCAGATACAGGTGGGAACAAGAAGAAACAACAAAGTAGCAAAGTCAAGGTACAAGTGGTGTCTCAATGTGGGCTCAAAAGTTAAAAAGAAAAATGGGAAATATGATTGCAAATGAAGGAATGGATATTTTTTCAAAAGGCCAGCAAAAAATTTCAGCTACTATCATTGGAATATCTCTCACTTAGCTCCCAGAGGAAATTTTTCTGTTTTTTTTTCTTTTTTCTTCTTTGTATATTCTGTTTCAAAAATGGTTGGAAGAATGGCTGAGCAGTTGGAAAAATTCCAAGCAGAAATGGAGAGGCCTGAGAAATGAAAAATGGCTGAAATGGGAAAACAAAGGGGTCACCCTGCTCAGTCTTTTCCGGAAGGGTTGCAGAGTTGGCGGTGCTGCTGGAGAGGTTGTGGATAGAGGTGGAAGCTCTTGAGAATTAAGAAGTACCAGGAAAGAGAGAACAGAAAGGCTAAGTCCCAGTGATTAATCAAGAGAGCAGGCATTTTCTGCAGGAGGAAAAAGGGAAAGAAACTATACCAGAGGGCAGTCTTGTCAGAGGAAAGCTGAAAAAATGGGAGGACAATCTGATGAAACAGCCTGATTCAAGAGAGAGGGTTAATCTCAAACATTCTTACCATCAGTGTGGGAGGAGGGGTGGCCTTGGGTTATGACATCACCATCAGCTTTTCCAGTACTCAGTATATGCCTGCTAATGGCATGGAACAAAGTTATGATGAGATAGGATGGTGTCCTGTAGAAATCATAAGTGTAAGGATTTCTAAGGAGGCTATAATTTCATATGGGATACACTCACTTTGTGTGAAACAAATTCTAAGTAACCAGGTACTCAAAATAGAATTATTCCCCAAGGCTGGAAGGAATTGGTAACATCTGCATTAGGGGACAGTCCCCAGTTGCAGTGGTTAACATGGTAGAGGGAAGAAGCCTCAGATATTGAACAGTGAAACAGAGTGAGGAAAATGAATATAGTAAAAGATCAGTTGCTGGGCGAAGGGCCGTAGTCTGATATACAAAAACAGATTCAATTTGATGACATTATTATAAAACAATGTTGCTTAGTGGCTTTAGGAGTCTGAGACAAAAATCGAGCAACCTAGGAAAAAGTCCATTTTGTTTACAAAGATTATACAAGGCTCTGGAGAAACCTTCACTAATTTTTTCTTTTAATTTTTTTTTTTTTTTTTTACAAAGATTAGTCTCAGCAGTGAACAAAATCATATCAGATCCTGACAAGGCAGGTATTTATAGAGATCTTGGTGTGTGAAAATGCAAATACTGAATGTAAAAATGTTATTAGACCACAGAAAGGACAAGCAGCACCCATGGACAAATGGAAAAGGAATAAAACTAACATTGGTCTAATGTGCGTCGTGCTAATATAATTGGTCAAGTAATAGGGAGAGGTCTTTAATATCAAAATTTCCAGTGCTTCAATTGTGGGAAAGACAATTTTTTGCAAAGAAACTGTGACCAAACCAAAAGCCTCAGATCTCAAAATGTCCAGTGGTAACTGCAAGAAATATAGTACTGTGTGCCAAAAAAGTGAACAATCCATTTCTAAGGGCAATATTTTCCCTAAATCTCAAACAGAAAGAATGCCTAAGCTTCCAGGGGTGTGTATAGGATGCAGCAAAGGTTGTCACTGGATTCAGGAATGCAGATCTGAAAGAGATATTCAAGGTAGTTTCTTACCATCGAGAAATGGCCTTTTCTGAATGTTCAGGAGAAAGGAACAACAGTAGTTGAGAGACACTCTTATAAAACAAACTATGGGATTATACCATCCTATATACTATAGGGATGTGTTAACATCAGACTGGAAGCTAACTAAAGTTTTGTACTGGGAATACAGATTTGCTTATACATCCATAGGAAATGAAAGGCTATGGATACCATCAAAACTGATAAATTTTAGAATTAGAAAATTAGAATTGAGCAGGAGAGGTCTCCTGAAAACCTTGGTCACTGTCCTGAAAAGTGCTTATTTCATTGAAAATGTCTGTCTATAATTTCCCAATGTTCACAGGACAATTAATGGCTTAAAACAGAAGAGGGGAAATGTAGTGAGAATTCTGGAATTTTGGTTTCTTTAAAACCACAGACCTATTATAAGAATCTGTTTTCACTTGAATCCCAGGTGTAGAGATATGGGGCTGCCTTGGATTATCCACAGCAGCTGACTATGATTTGCCTTGTGCTTTAGCACTGGCATGTTTTTCCAGCTGAGATAGTTCCTGCAATTGTGTGACATTTGGAATTTTGGGAACTTTTCATAAGTTATACGTATAACTTATGAAAAGTTATACATACATTATAAGTGTATAAATGCTAGAGGTCCTGAGAGGTGGGTTTGCTGGGTTTTGGTCATTTAGAGAGGCTGGTTGTGGTTTGTAGTAGTTGTGCTCAAAGAGAAAATAAGAAGAAAAAATTAGATTCAGGGATCTCTCTCTCTCTCTCTCTCTCTCTCTTCTATCCTTCTTTCTCTATCTTGTGATATGGGGTGAAACAGGGAGGGGGATACAAGGTGGGAAAAAGAAGAACCCACACAGTAGCAAAGACCAGCTACAGTATATACACATATCCTCATATGTAATTTTAAGTAAGTACAAAATAACAGGACTCCATTTGTATTGTTCACACATTCTTAATGTTTTGGTGCCCTAATGTAATGTCCCCTAATGGGGACAGATGAAAAGTTCTGGAGCTAGATGGTGGCAATAGCTGTACAAGGATACTTAACGTCATAGAATCACATCCTCTAGAAGTGGTTTAAAATGGTTTGCAGAAATGGTTCATTAGTTAAGAGCACTTACTGTTCTTCCAGAAGACCTAGATTTGATTCCCAGCACCCACATGGCAGCTGACAACTGCTTGCAACTCCAGGAGAATCTGGTGCCCTCTTTGGCCTCCATAGACATAGCACACAGACATATACACAGGCAAAACACCTATACACATAAATTACAATAAAATAAATAAAAGTGGTTAAAATAGCTGTTTTAGAATTACATTTGTTTATTTGTATAGGGTGTGTATGTGTGACACATATGTTGTGTAGAGGTCAGAGTACAGTTTGGAGAAAGAGCCCTCTTCTCCCACCTGTGGTTCTAGGGATTGAACTCAGGTTTTCAGACATGGCAGAGTACTTTTATCTACTGAACCATCATTCTGGCCCATGGTTGTTAAAGTTTTTTTTGTCATTTTATCATTAAAAAATTATTAACAGAACCCTAAATCTTGCTAGGGATGTAGTTCAGTTGGTAGAGTGCTTGGCTAGAATGTATAAACCCCGAGGCCTGTTCTCCCTAATACTGCATAAACTGGGCACAGTGGCATACACCTACAATCCCAGCCCTTGTGAGGTGTGGGCAACTGCTATATAAGGAACTTGCGACCAGCCTGGGGCTACCTAAGACCTTCCCTCAGAAGAAGACAATATGAAACAGAACAGCTCTAAGTCCACTTCCCAAGGATTTTCTGTGTATTAAGTTACTTCTGACATTGGTGTGGCTTCCTAGATGGAGGATGGATGGATGGATGTGGGTGGATGGATGATTGTTGACTGAAAACCAGGCATCCTGTTACCATGGACCATAAAGCTAGATGATCAATCCCGTGTTTCTACATTTATCTCCTCAGAATAATGGTCTACCCCTTAGGGCCTGCTTACCTCAGAAGAAAGGGAGAAAGCCACCATGAGACCCAGCCTTCCCTGGACCTTCCCCATCACAGCAAAGAGGCCAGGAAACAACAGCAGGTCCAGTTCTCAACTACCCAGGTGTGATGCACAGTCCAACACATGTGTAGCCACATGCTTCAAGGATGGGAGACTGCTGTTGAACTCCTTAGCATCCTGATCTGATATACAATCTGATATCCTGATCAATATACAATGACATTAGTATATTGTAGGTATACCCTCAGGGCCTCTTGTGTGGAATGTAAAATACATTCCCGTGAGGGCTTGAGGATGTAATCCAGCTAGTAACATGCTTACCTACCATGCATAGATGCTTCAATCTCCAGTACCACATAAACCAGGTGTGCTGGTGCACATCTGCAATCCAAGCACTTTGGAGATAGAGGTAGGAGTCAGAAGTTCAGTGTCATCCTCAGCTACGTAGCAACTCAAGGTAAACATCCAATGCATGAGACTCTGCCTCAAACCAAACAAAACACTCCAAAACACGACACATATATTAAAGGTAGAGGTGTAGTCTGAGGATGACAATGGAAACATCATGGAATAGTTACCTAAATGGCACAGGTCAGTCACTTGATGTAGCATCTTGAGTTACACAAGTAGTAGTTGTATTCATCGCAGGCAAACGAAGAAGGCATTGCATTAAGCTGTTATGACCATTAAAATATCACTAAACCATTGTGATCTGGCACATCCACTGTCATGTGAATTGTGTATGAATCATGACATTTGTCACCCAGATGTGTAACAGTCTCCCTCCTATTTCCCTTACACCCGGCCAGTGCTTCTTGTTGGTAAAATTTAGGAAATGCACACAGAATTCTTTTCTTTCCCTCAGGATTTTAAGAAGAGGGCGGATGTCCTTCAGCCTTGGAATCTTGGCACAGACGAGACGTCTTCTAGGGGCCTGTTAGACCTAAATCCCTGTTCTCTTCAGGATGGCCTTCATGTGTGGGGAGCTTCTTTGGAACTGGCTTATAAATATTGCTGTGAACCCCTGATCTACTGATGAGCAGAGCTATTTTAGCAAATCACCCATGAGTGTGGAAGTCTCTGACAGTCCTGGCTATGCCTCTTGTTGAGTGGCAGCCAGGATCAGTGGTCATCAGTGGCCATACTGGGGCAGGACAGGTGCCCTGGTCCAGGCTTAAGGGGCAGGGTGACCTCCAACCAGCTCTGTTCAAGAAGCCAAATGAGACGTAGCAGGAAGTATTAAATCATCTAGATGTTTATTTTCTATGACATAAAACATCTGGTCTCTAGGAGTCATGTGGGAATTGGGAGTGCTGGAGGGGTAATACCTCTCAAGGTTGGGCTTGGCCCTGTGTTGCTGGACTCTGTCAAGAGACATTGGGGGCTGGATGAAGGTTAGAGGATCTGGGCTCTAGGTCCAGAAAGAACCTTTTCAGATGGATGGTATAGACTCCCTCCAGAGTGACACAGAGAAGGCTCTTCTCCTAGGGTGAGGAGGAAACGAGTGGGAGGCTGACCAAGGCAAGAAGCTGATTGGTGGAGGGGTCAGTGGTGCAGACCAGGAAGGACCCTGAGTTCATGTCCTTCCTGGAAAAGCAGAGTAAAAGGCTTTGCAGCCGGGTGGGTAGAGGCTGTAGCTTCCATTGCCTTGCCTGTGAGAAGGAAAGGCTCTTGGTCCCTCTAGTTTCAACATGTGGCTGAACCCTGAATGGGACTCTGTGGCAACCCCCATCCCCAGCATCTTCTATGCAGATGTCACTTGGCCCTGGGTCCAGGTACTTAGGCTCCTTCCAATCCATCTAGGGCTTTGTTTTTTGTTGTTTGTTTGTTTGTTTTTGGCTCCAGGAAGCTTCTGCTTCTTCTGCAACCTGTCAACAGCACCATTCCCTTCTGTATCTCAAAGCATCAAGACAAGGCCTATGGAAGTCCGGGGGTGGGGGGTGAAGAAAGGGGATATCCACCTCTCAGAGTCATGGTGACTGCTCAGTGAACACACTTGTTTGCTTGTGGGTGTTTTTTTAGTTATTTGGAGATAGGCTCTCATGTATTTTAATAACCTTGATGTTCTGATTCTTCTGCTTGCACCTCCTCAGTGCTGGGATTACAGGTATGTGGTACTGGGGATGGAACCCTTCATGCATATAGACAACCTTTCTATCAACTGAGCTACATCCCCAGCCCAGAGAGTGTATTTGCAGGGAGTACTGGCCATGCTCATCTTGCAGTTCCTTGGCCATTTACAGGGAGTTTTGCAGAGAGTCCCTCCAGCTGTGAGCTGTCTTTTCTTTCTTTAGCACTCTGGCTGTCCTTACTCCTCCCTGCTCTTTATCTCCTCCTGGCTAGGTTGCCTAGAAACCCCAAATTCCTTCCACTTTATTATATACTCTGCTCTGTATTTGGCTGCTGCAGCCTCCACAAGCCAAGGTTGGGGGGGGGGGAAGATCTAGAAGGTGATTTGGAGAAGAAAAGGAGACAACAGAGATGGTACTAGAGACTGGAAAGAGCTCTTAGACCAGGAGCTGTTTCCCATGTGCCTGACATAGGTTGGTTGCTAGGACAAATGTGGGCTGGAACACTTGGTAGGACCCTTGGAAGCAGGAGTACTAGGAATAACTCACGATAGGCTTGCATCTGCCCTAGGATCTGCATCAGGATGGCCTTGGGGTGATGCTCGGAGTTTGCTTGGAGTTTAGTGTGAAGGCTAAGGCCCCTGAATGGGTTGAAAGGTCTACATATGGACAGATGTTGGTTTCACAATAGTCATGTTCTGGGTCTGGGACTGGAGGTAAGGATGCCTCATGGCTCTCGAGCGAAGGACTTGGGCTCTAGGTTGAGCTGTCAGCTCCCAGATCCTGGTGCTGCCCAGTTTAGTTTTGTCCCTTTAAAGGGGAGTGACAAGGATGGTCTGCCTTAGAGGGTTGCTGCAAGGATTCAAGGAGACACTGTGTAAATGAGTTGAGTATATACTCAGTGCTGGACAGAACTTAATTGTTATTTTACAGATATTCTGACTGGGAGAGTGCACAGCTGGTAGGGAGGCTATGCATATAATGTCCCTAAGGAAATGAATCTGGCTGCTTTTCATTGCTTGACTTCTGTTCTCTTCCCAAGGACACTTGGGCTCCATTTGCCTCCAACTCTTTCCCTTTGTCTCACCCTCTTCCAGTGTATGACTAAGGGGAGCACCTGTGGCAGTTCTGGTGGCCTGGTTCCAGCAACATTCTGTCCAGGGGCTGTGAGAGGATAGGGTCAGCAAGGAAGATCTTGTCAGGATTTTGGGGGTGGCTCAGCAGGGCAGGATCCTAGGCTCTCATGTCTCAGGAGCTGGTATCATTGAAGGAGCTTTCTGGTGCTGTGGTGGTAGTCATGAGTTTTCATCGAAAGATTTCAGGGAGGAGAGCATTGCAATGTGGGCAGTTAAGTAATCACAGTTCTCTGTTGCTGTGAGGTGGCCTGGATGATGTGTTGTCTTCAACTGGTTTAAAAAGAAAGATTTATTTTATTTTATGTGTAGGACTGCCTGCATGTATGTATGTGTGCCACATACATGCAGTGTATTTGGAGGCTAGAAGATGGCAAAAAATTCCCTGGAATTTGTGGTACAGGTGATTGTGAGCTGTCACGTGGGTGCTGGGAATTAAACTCAGGTCCTCTGCAAGAGCAGCAAATGCTCTTAACACTATCTAACCCCCTTTAATTGTTTTTTTTTTTTTTAAAAAAGATTTATGTTATTATTGATGTATGTGTGTGATGGTTTGACTAAGCTCAGCCCAGGGAGTGGCACTATTAGAAGGTGTGGCCCTGTTGGAGTGGGTGTGTCACTGTGGGTGTGGGCTTTAAGACCCTCACTCATCCTAGCTGCCTGGTAGCCAATATTCTGCTAGCAGCCTTCAGATGAAGATGTAGAACTCTCAGCTCCTCCTGCACCATGTCTGCCTAGACCCTGCCCTGCTTCCACCTTGATGAAAATGGGCTGAACCTCTAAACCTGTAAGCCAGCCCCAATTAAATGTTGTCCTTATAAGAGTTGCTTTGGTCATGGTGTCTGTTCACAGCAGTAAAACCCTAAGTAAGACAATGTGTATATTTCTGTGTGTGTATGCCTCTATGTGCTGGTGCATGCATGTGAGTGTGTGTGTGTGTGAGCATGTGTGCGTGTGTGTGTACATGCATGACAGAAGATCAAAAGAGGAAATCAGATCCCTTGGTGCCAGAATTACAGGTGGCGGTGAGCTGCCTGATGTTGCTTGATCTTCTCTCCTTCTGCTAAGAATGTGTTCAATGCCCGAGTTTGTAAGTGGTGAGCTTGTTTGTCTACTGAGAGAAAATTGGCTGACTCCCACCTTGGGAAGGCTTCTAGTAACAGCTAAAGCTGCTGCATTAATGTAAATAGTAATAACAGTGGCAGTAATGTTGGCAACAATAGCAGCAGTGTTGTCAATGGGGGTAATAGCAGCAGTGTTGTCAATGGGGGTAAAAGCAGCAGTGTTGTCAATGGGGGTAATAGCAGCAGTGTTGTCAATGGGGGTAATAGCAGCAGTGTTGTCAATGGGGGTAATAGCAGCAGTGTCAAACGAGGTAATGGTGGCATTATAGGTAATCAGCATTAGTGTCAAATGAAGTAATAGTAGCAGTTAGGTCCATGGTTGTAAAAATATCTGTAATGAAGCTAGTTTAGCTGACACTGAACATGCTCTGTTTTTGAGTTAGTGTTTGAAAACCTCCACATGTGTTATCCCAGTGCTAGTGGCTGAGAGTAAGTTGATGCAAATACGTGAACTTAACCTTGTCAGTTAGCTAGCTCTATATCCTTGGTCAAGTTAAAGCACGCTCACCCACATGTACACATGTTCTCTCACATATACAACCAGATACACAAACACAAGAGAAATTAAACCCAGAACTGTCATTTGACCAATCAGTCATGCTTTTGGGTGTATATCCAAAAGAATTGAAAGCAGAGTCTCAAAGAGACATTTGACACCATTTTCATAGAAGCGTTGTTCCCAATAGCCAACCCAAGTTCCCACGAATAGTTGACTGGGTAAGCAACCCAAGTATCCTATACCATGGGATGTTTTCAGTTTTATAGGAAGGAAAGAAGCTCAGGCACATGCTCCACCCTGGACAAACCTTGATACTGTGCTAGTGCCGTACACCAGTCACAAGGGGATAAATACTGTGTAGGTCCATGTATGTGAAGTCCTTAGAGCAGTCAGCTCAGAAAGACAAAGTAGAATGGGGGTTGGCAGGACCTGAGGGAGTTAGTTTTGAATGGGGAGGCTGGCAGCACTGTGACAGCATAGTGGGTGTGGCTTACAGCATTGGCTACACCTGCAGTGCTCATGAACTTTCTGTGTGAATGGTTTACATGGTATAACATAGACATATGCCTTACCATATTTTTTAAAAGGGGAAACAGAAAGTTCTTGTTTTGTTTCCTTGCATCTAAAATTGGGGGGAAAGTCTCATTGTTCTCCCTGGATGGGGTTTACTTTGTGAACACATTTGACATCCTCAGAGGCATGCCGAATGTGACACTTGCTAGAGACCATATGGACCTTACTGTATTTCTGCCACCAGTGCCTTGGATGGCCATCCTGAGCCCTTTCCTAACCCCTCTTGGGCCTTGGTATCCTCATTCAGGAAAGAGGTAGAGGGAGAAGCACCCGGCCCCTTTCCCCTCTCCTGGCTGGTGTGCACAGGTGTCTCTCTTCCCAGAGAGGTGCAGATGTGGTGGGTGTTATGGGAAAACTGCAGCAATTGGCCTTGGCTCTCCAGACACAGAGGCTTGCCCAGGCCAGGAGCCTTCTCCTTTGAGGCTTGTGAGGAACGTGTGTGGGCACATGTATACACCCCAGTAGCAACCCGTCCCTGGAGCCATGTGTCCATCTGCACGGGCTCAGTAGAGGTAGAAGCCTGTAGCTGTACCTGCAGAGGGAGTGGAGCCCTGGCTGAATGCCATGACCCTCATCTGGTTCTTGGCTTGAGGAACAATGGAGAGTGCTTACCACATCAGCTGACAGTAGATTTAGCTCAGCCATGGCTGTGTGTGAAGACCTCTGTAGAATGTTAGTGCTTGAGACCCACCTCAGTTGCTCTGGAGGTGGCTGGGGTCCAGGACACTCAAGGTTTCCTTGGGGGTTTAAGGTACAGCCAGGACAGTTACCACTGCTCCATGGGTCTAGATTAGGTTTACCTGGGCTGGGCCCAGTTCTCTGGTTGAGGAAGCTTGTGTGGTACAAGGGAGGCTACCTGTAAGCTGTTTATTACCTGCCTGAATTACTAGGCAAATATTGACTGGAGGCTCCAGTGTCCGGCAGGCTACTTGTTGCTCCATGAGCGTGTCCCTGGAGAGATGGAGGCAGACTTATTTAGTTTGAGGTATGGCAATATCAAGTCAAATCTCTCCCAGAAGATGCAATGGTCTTCCCAGGGAGCACTGGGCTTTTCTAGTTAGCATGTTCAAGTACAGGAGAGGCTCTGGTTGTGGGCTTGGGCTATGTCTTGACAGCTCTGACCTTCAGTGTCTGAGTCTGTATGACAAGGACAGGAGTAGCTAGTGCAGTGTCACTGTGAGACAAATGGCTTGCCGTGTGTGAAGCAACCGATGAATAGTTGTCAGTACTCAACAGATGGGTGTTTCTTCCTTTCTGGCCAAGAGGAGCAGCTGGTTGCCTGGTCTGTGGGAAGTAGCTACTGTCTTCTTGCCTATGAAGTCAGGGCAAATTTGATAGCTCCTGGTGTGCCTAGAAGATGCTCAACTTACTCCTCCCTGTTATGGTGCCAATCAGTTCTGCCTTCATAGGTTTGTTGTTATTGGTTTTTTTTTTGTTTTGTTTTGTTTTGTTTTTTGAGACGGAGTTTCTCTGTGTACCTCTGGCCATCCTAGACCTTACTCTGTAGAACAGGCTGGCCTCAAACTCCAAGAGTCACCTGCCTCTGCCTTGTAATTGCTAGGATTAAAGGTGTGCACCATCACCCCTTCCCCTAATGTCACCCATTCTGATACTGAAGATCGGTGGTATTTTTTACAGCAGCCATAGCTGACTTATACATCCCATCCCAACCTGCTCTGGCTCTTCTGCATCAAGCACATCAGCATTCATCTTTCCCTGGTCATTTTCCAGATTCTTGCCACCTGCTCTTGCCCTCCAGTTGCATCTGTCACCAAGTCCTAGAACTCCTCAGCTTTGCCTTTCACTGTCCCCTCCTTTAGCCCCAAGGGCTTTGAAATTTACCTTCTCGGCATCTCTGCTACAGGCTATCCTCCACCTCAGGTAATTTATCTGGATTATACGGGACCATCAGGCTGTGTTCTGATCCTCAGCAGCTGCGGGAGGGCTCAGAGTACAAGTAGCTTTAAGCTTTCCATGTTGGACTCCCCATGCCCTTTCACTGTTGTCCAGAACGTCCATGGTTCTAGAATATGCCATGCTACTTTGCATCTCTGCGTCATGTCTGAATAGTTATCCTTATGTTTCTAACTACCAAACACCTATTCATTATAACTTTCCCAGCATGTCTCTCTAGAAGCCCTCCCCAGACTTTTGCAGGGCACAGTGTGTCTCCCTTCTGACACAGAGTGAGAGGATACCCCCAGGGTCTGTGCCTGTTTTCACCAAGGCCTATCTTCTAGTTCAGTTTCTGGGATACTGTGGTGCTCAGTAGATTCAATTGGATGAAAACTGGAAGAAAGGAGGCAGGCTTCTCTCCAGGAAGGGCTCCCTGACTTTCAGGAGCACATTTCCCACAAAGTCCTACCTGTTATTTTCCTGACAGACTCCTCTGGTCCTTTGATGGCTTTCCCTCCAGTGATATTTGGCTGCAAAGCTTCCTGAACCCTTGAGCCCACCAATAACAGTCAGGGTTCTCAGAACTCTGTGTATAAAACTCTTTTCTTTGTGGCTACTGAGTGTTTCTGATTCTCATGTTTTTCCCCAACCACGCTGCCCATTCCTGCCTTTCTGCTGCCCAGCAAGGCTTATAGATGCACTGTGAATTCCCTCCTGGGTTCCTCAAGAACCATTCTGGTAGTCTATCTTGGTAGGGTGAGATCCACATTGACTGGAGTAGGGAGGAAAGCAACAGGCCCTCAGCCTTCCCAGGAGTCAGGGGCACAGCCTCCTCATGGGACCAGATGGCTGGATTAGCACCTTTTCAGCAAATTCTTCTCATGTCCAAAATGCACCAGGCCCCAGAGCTCCTGCCTAAGTTCCTGACTGTGGTTACCCTGTTAGAAATCAGATTTCCTCGAGAGGATAGTAGACTGGGCCTTTGGAAGGGGGTTGGGAGTTGTCAGGAAAAAACAAAGCTGGATGGTCAATTAGATTTGAGTTTCAGATGAACCATGAATCGTAAATTAACATAAGATTTTTCAAATAGCAAACACAACATATCTTTAGTAAAATGGATATATATTTAGCTGGGCTAATAATCCCAGGACTTGGAAGTCTGAGATGGGAGAGCTGTAAATTGGAGGTCAGCTTGGGCTACTCAGTGAGACTCTGTCAACAACAAAAATAGAGGCCCAAAAGATGGCTCAGCAGGTAAGCCAAGTGTCCCAGGCCTGAAAACCACGATCCCCAGAACCCACATGGTGGCAGAGAACACTGACATGGCCAACTGTCCTCTGATCTCCACACGTCTTCTGTGGCATCCAAGGTGACCCTCCACAAATGCATAAAAACGTAAAACAAGAAACAAATGAAAACCACATGGGTAAGTACTAATATAAAATAAAGCAAAGTTACTCAGGTTTTTTTTCTGAAAGTTAAATTTAGGTGAGCCTCTTGCATTTGTGTAGGCTCAATGGGATGAGCTTCTGAGTAACCACACTACCTGCAAGTTTGTGTTTATGGGGAACAGACACATGTGAAGCCATGGAGGCGACTGTCAGAGGCAGCCAGCATGGTGGCTCCCTTGGGTCCATCCTCTGGGTTGATTCACCAGCTGAGCTCTGTCTGTCATAAAACAGCTTACAGAATAAGAAGCCCACTTCCCACTGAGCCTGAGGCCTCCATGGTAAACTTGCTTGTGAGGCTTCTGTGCTGGCCCCTTCTCCCAGAATTTTTGGCAAAGAAGGCCAAAAAAATCACTTCAGTGGAAATTATTTATTTAGTTTTAATGGGGCAAAGCTAGATCTTGGAGAGACGTCTCAAGTAAACAGGATTATTCCACACAGTCCTGTTGGAAGGCAGACTTCCTGTGACCCCCAGAGTTTTAACAAGCACCAGAGAAGTTATATTTATAGAAACCCTGTTAATTTTATCCTCTCTCCCCACATTTAATCCCAAGTACAACAAATCCCAGGACATCTGACAATCACCCCAGATAGATGAGCCAGTGAGCATGTGCAGATGCTGGGGCTGAGATTCCTGTGGTGCAGTGCAGCTGGTCCCTATTGTGAAGAAGCTGCAAACACTGCCCTTAGCCACCAGAAGTGTCTTTTGGTCAAGTTTCCTGGAAAGTTTTGAAGTCATTTCTGACCACAGCATCTTTGGAGAGGTCCAGGGAGAGCTGAAGGCCCTAGACTTTTGACAGCTTGGCTCATGCACTTCATGGAAGCAGGCTGTGGCTTAGGCCCCTCCTTGTAGTAAAGTGACTATTGGAAATTCCCTCCCACTTAGGGCCTTTGTGGTCCAGGCAGAGTTGGAGGACTAGAGGATACTTCTAAGGGTGGGAAGAGGAAGGATGCAGATGTCCAGGAATGGAGAGCACACGAATGCTGGGGGCCATACAACAGGGGTTCCTGGTGGGAAGAACATCAGAAGGCCAAGTCTGACAATAATGGCTGTGGGTGACCCTGGAAAAATCATCTACATAGTCTGATTGTCCCTCCCTCTCCCTCCCCTCCTTCTCTTCTCCCCCCTTTGCTCCCTCCCTCCCTTCCCTCTCTTCCCCTCCCCTTCCCTTTCCTTCTCCTCTTTCCCCTCCCCTTCCCTCCTCTCCTTTTCCTTCCCCTCCCCTTCCTCTTCCCTTCTCTTCCTCCCCTTCCCCTCTCACCCCTCTCCTTCCCTTCCCTCCTTTTCTTTCCCCTTTCCCCCTTTCCCTCCCCTTCCCTTCTTTCCCTTCCCTCCTCTCCCCTTTCTTTTCACTTCCCTTTTCTCCTCCCTCCCCTTCCCTTCTCCCCTGCCTTCTCCTCTCTCCCCTCCCTTTCCTTTCCTTTCACTTCTCTCCTCTCCTTCCTCCCCTGTCCTCCCTCCCCTCCCCCTTCCTTTTACGTCTCTTTTCTCCTCCCTCCCCTCCCCTCCCTTCCCTCCTTCCACTTCTCTTTTCTCCCCTCTGCTCTCTCTCTCTGTGAGTGTACAGAAGCCAGAGGTCAGTGTGCTAAATCCTCTTCAATTGCTTCTCTACTTTTTATGACAGACTCTCTTAATGAACCTGGCCCCCATTGATTTGGTAAGATAACTTGGCCAGCAAGCCCCTCGGCATCCTCCTGTTTCCTTCTCCCTGGCACTGGGATTCCTGGCACACCCCACTTTGGCTGGCTTCTGTGTGGATGCTGGTGATCTGAATTTAGGTCTTCATGCTGTATGCCAAGCGCTTTCCTGACTGAGCCATCTTACCTCGTTTTGCTTTTTCATTCGGGTAACAAAGGACACCTTTTCTATTTTTGCCTGGGGATTTTGGGGGTGTCAGTGATGTAATACATGTACGTTACTATTAACAGAAGTTGTTACTGGGGGGCATCTGAGCTGAGCATGTCCACTGGGCGTGGAATTTGGATATTGGAATGCAGTAGAGTGACCCATGGAGGTAAGTGAACTGACTGGGCTCACATCCCAGAAAGGCCAGATGGAGAGTAAGTATAGTTCACTAGTAATGTGTTTTCTCTTCTAAGGTCCCCCTAGGACATTAGCACTCCTTGAAGCCAGGAGTCCTATTCTCAGGATCCTTCTTAGAGACAGCCCTTCACTCCCACCTTTACCCTTCATTGGGGACCCACATCTCCAGCATCCTTGGGGTAGTGGTAGAGAAAGGGCACTTCTCTCTCTCTCTCTCTCTCTCTCTCTCTCTCTCTCTATATATATATATATATATATATATATATATATATATATATATATCTCAGAACTAGCTTGGCTTGGAGCATCTTGGGAAAGGTAATGAGTCAGAGTGGGCTCTTCCAAAGCTTCTTGGATGTGTTCAGTTCTCTAAAGAGCCCAGGTAAGATGGGATGATATAGGCCTATTTTATTATGCACACTTGAGAAACACATACAATGCTTGTCCAATGACAAAGACAGATTTTTCTTTTCAGCAATGACAGCAAAAGAGAAAGAAGTGACAGGCAGAGAACTGGAACACATTGCACATCATCAGGATGAGCCTCCTTATGAGAATTCTGCTTCCTGTATCTTAAGCACTCAGGTGCGTGTATACTGGCTATGGTTAAAGATACACTTCTTACTCTGAGTCATGCTGAAAATGTGAAAAGAGTTATTTTATGTGAGACAATCTGATTTCCACACTTGAGAGCTTTAAGCAAATGCCTCCTGACAGTGGCACTGAGCCCAGGAGCCCAGGAATACCTCCTTGATTAGACGAGTCACGGGACTGTGTCCAGGACACAGTCGTGCTGATGCCAGACATATTCTGATACCAGCTCTTAGCTTGCTGGCTTTAAACTTCTGAATCCCATTTTCTAACCCTTGACACAGTGGGATGGCTTCCAGAGCTCCAAGCATCCCTTCCTTGCTAACCTGGCTTTTGTTATCTTTGATAGTTCTTACAGAATCATTGGACATTTTCTCTGTGGGGAAAGAAAATGGGTCTCATACCTGGAGCTATTCTCAGGACCCTTCATACACTCCCACCATTACCCTTCACTGGGGACCCACATTTCCAGCATCCTTAGGTGGAGATAGGGCACTTCTCTCTAGTCTTATATTTCAGGGTCAAACACCTCAGAACTAGTTTGGCTTGGAGCACTTTGGGAAAGGCAATGAATCAGAGTAGCCTCTTTCAAAGATTCTAGGATGAGTCCAGTTCTCCAAAGAGCCCAGGTAAGATGGGATGATATATGCCTGTTTTATTATGCACACTAATATACAATTATTGAGAGATATACAATTCGAATCCTGCCTGAGTGAGAGAAAATGGAGAGGGAAGGAGATTAGATTGTCAATCACGAAGCAAGTTTGAACTGAGTAAAGGAAAGGCAAAGATGTTGGGTGGGTTCTAGTCTGGTGCTAAAGGCAAGTTTGGTCATGCAGAAGGGGAGTCTTTGGGCTCACCTTGGGTGTACATCAATCTAGTTCCCATTGTACTGGTCCATGCTGGCTGGGGAGTGACCAGATGTAGCAAGGTTGGATAATAGTGTTCTGTAAAAGCCACAGTGGAATTTCGATAGTTCATTCATCATGCTCGCATCTCTTAGAGCATGAGCATCTGAGTTTCATATCCCAGAACCCATGTAGACAAAGCTGTATTTATAATTCTAGTGCTGGGGAGGCTGGGCAGCCCCTGAGACCAGCTGACTAGTTAGCCAGTGTAAAGACTGTCAAAAGAAAGAAAGGAAGGAAGGAAGGAAGGAAGGAAGGAAGGAAGGAAGAAATAGAAAGAAAGAAAGAAAGAAAGAAAGAAAGAAAGAAAGAAAGGAAGGAAGGAAGGAAAGAAGACAAACAGCACCCAAGGAACAACATCCAATGTTGTCTTCTGTACGCCTGTGTACACACAAGTGACACATGTTCTCCCCCCCCCCCCCCACACACACACACCAGTTAAAGTATGCAATTTTCTATTTTCAGGATTACAATTCTTATCATGATCATAAGGGAAGGCAGTAAAGTTCCCACTCTAGAACAAGCACCCATAGGAAGGAGGCAAGGAGGCCTTCCTGTTAGTGTGGCTATGGGTGGCCCTGGTCAGTGAACCCTCTGGAACTTGGGTCTGTGGAGTACAGGCTTACAGTCGCATTATCTGACTAGTTTGTTTTCCACCCCATACTCTCTTGCTTGGAGACATTTCTGCCATGGGCAAGACCTTCCTGGTGGTCATTGGTTTCTATGTATAGTAGTTTGAATAAGAATGGTCCCCATAGGTTCATATATTTGAATGCTTGGTTACCAGTCAGTGGAACTGTTTGGGAAGGATTACTAGGCATAATCCTGTTGGTGTAGGTGTGGTCTTGTTGGAGGAAGTGTGTCACTGGATAAACCCAATCTCTCTTTCCTTTTCTCTCTCTTTTTCTATATATCTCTGTCTCTGTCTCTATCTTTATTCTTGCTGATTGATATAAAGCTCTGAGCTAACTGCTCCAGCACCATGCCTGTCTGTTCACCATCATGATGATCACAGATTAATCCTCTGAAACTGTAAGCCAGGCCCCAATTAAATGCTTTCTTTTTTAAAAGTTGCCTTGGTCATAATGTCTCTTCACAGCATTAGAACTGTAACAGATACACAAAGGGTAACCAGCCTGTGGATGATGTCACTGAAAACAAAGCCAGTGGGCCTTCTTGAAGTCTGGTTTGCAGGTCATATGGTTGGAGAAGGCCAACGGGGCAGAGCTGTGACTGGGGATTATTGGGTTCTGATTGGCTGACTTCAGCAGGGTTCTCTCTAGTATTAGTCTGGGTAGCATGTTCCCCTGGGCATAGATGGAGTCACCTCCCCTGCAAGGAAGCAACGCACAGCTCATATCCCACAGTGCATGCAGGAGAGGGCATCCCAGGGGCTGTTCTGCCCCATGGCAGTTTAGAGACTCTCTGGCATAGCTTGGGTCAGCCAGAGTCTGCGGAGTTTCCTTCAAAGAACCTGTCTTGTTGCTGCCCCTGAGTTTGTGTGGGCCAATTCCATGAAGCCTCCTGACAGCCAGTGTGGGTCAAACAGAGAACTGTTTAACTACATCTGTATTTCATAAGGTTAGAAAGTCCACTGGAGCCTTAGGCTTTATGGTTAAAGATTCTTGTGAACTACCTTTTGCCATTTGTTCTCCTATCCACCTTCTCACTGCATACCCCTGCCAAAAATCTGAGCTCGCAGGTACTGTCTGATGCCTGTTTCACCTTCAGGCTCCCTGGGAAGGTGACTTTATATACCCCAAGTTCTTCTGCCACAGACTCCTCCTCACACTAAAGCTGCATGCACCTCAGGCTTCTGCATAGGTTGCAAAGTGGTTGCAGGTTTCCAAGGTTAGGAAGACTGTCCAAGGCGTTCTCATGTTCTCAGGCTCCCCAGTCAGTGGCTTCCTTGCAGCTGCCCAGTGCAGTGATGGAAGTCAGGACACAGAGGTGCCGAGCTGTTTACCCCAAAGGTCTTTTCAGGTTGCACTACCAGTGATGTGACTGACATCGGTCTTCTGGGCCAGGCTGTGGACTAGGGCAGACTTGTACATTGTCTTCAGAGCCTCTCTGCCTTGGTCCTTTCTAAATTCAAATTTCAGTCAAGTCAACAACCTTTGCCTGTCAAAGACCAGGTGAAATAATGTTAGTTTTTTTTAAGCTGAAATATCTTACCATAAGTTGTTCTGTTTTGTGAATGTGTATAGTGCATTTTGGGGGTGGGGCCAGGGCACACATGCCACACAGAGTGTGCCAGATCTAAACATTGGGTTCTCTCACTATCTGTTCCCTTGGGACAAAGTCTCTCACTGAAGCTGGACCTAGGCTGACAGCCAGCAATACCTAGCCACGCTGCTGTCTCCACATTCCACAATGCTGGGGTTACAGGCACATGACCCAGCTGGCCTTTCACCGGACTTGGTCATTCTTACCTGTGTGAGCATTCCTAGCTGTGGAGCCATCTCCCATTATCCAATTAGTTTTATTTGTCCTAAGTGAACACCAAGCAAAATCCAGGCCAATAGGCTGTGGGGATAGCAAAGGATCCCTGGGAGAGTGTTTCCTCAGCTGCACACCAGCCATTTAGATTGATTGTATTATGCACTGACTTGTCAGATGAGGGAGGGGAAAGGCTAGGTCCAGATGCTGGGGGTGAGGGTATCTCATCCTCATTTGGGGGAGGTCTGTGAGGGGTCAAGATTGAACACAACCTAAGCAGTGTGACAGATGGCTTTGCAAATAGCTGTGTCTACTTTGACCCTGTTTGCTTGAGACAGAGTCTCACTATGTATTGTAGTCTGGCCTTGAACTGGTGATGATCCTCCTGCTTCAGGCTTCTGAGTATTGAGATGACAGGCCTGTACTACCATTCTGGATTTCTAGGCCAAAGCTTTCAGATATCAATTAAAAAACGAGACTCCACTCCCTCTAGCTGTTTCTGTCCCCATTGCCCCATCAGAGTGACAACACCAGACCTAGTGGGGGTATGACTATACTACCAACACTCAAGAGCTTGCGGCTAGAAGATCAAGCTTTCAATGCTAACCTTGGCCTTAGGCTCCATAGTGAATCTGAGGGTAGCCTGAGCTACATGAGACCCTGTCTTTAAAACTGAAAATCAAATCAAAACAAAAAGGCTCAACATACAAACACACACACACACACACACACACACACACACACACACACACACACACCACTTCAGTTTTTCAGATTTCTTCCCATCTCAGAGCTTAGCTTCCCAAGTGAGACCCTCAGAATTCCAAATAGGCAGAGTCAGCTGGAGATAGTGGAAGGGGCTTGGGTGTGGGGTGTGGGGGCTGGGGGCTGGGGACTGGGAATAATAAGGTGGGAGAGGGGTACACGTTTTTCAGCAATCAAAGCTGCTATTGTTCCCAAAGAGCTAACCAGAATACCAAGCTTGCAATTAGCAGGGAATAATGGGGTGTGATGGGCGGAGAAGAAGGAAGGGCTGGAACTGATTTCAGCCTTACAGTGAGAAGCTGCCTGCTGACTCAGTCCCTCCTCCCTCTAGTGTGCCGCCAGCAGACTCAGTAGAGCAGAAATCCTTTGGGGGCGGGGCTGTGCTGGAGGGAGCAATCTGTCTTTGAATAATTTAAACACTGCAGTGCCGCCAAACTAAATGGAGCTTATCAAATGTTACACCTCTGAAAGCTGCACCCGCAGGTGGAGGGATATTAGCTGTAAAGCTGACTCCGCTCAGAGAGCCCCAGAACCAGGGCCGTGAGCTCCTGAAAGGAAGGTGGCGACTGATGGGGGAGGGGAGGAGGTGTGTGGCTGGCTATGAAGCCCAGACCAAGAAGCAATCATCCGAGTGTACCCATTGAATACCTACTGTGTGCAGATCTTTTCTACAGACCACTCCCAGCAACTTTGACCACAATTCTGCAACAAATTATTTGTTTGTTTGTTTTAGCATGGAATCCTCCACCCTCTTGCCTCAATCTCCTAGGTGCTATGATTACATGCACTAGTACACTTAGCTTTATATGTGGTTTTATTTTATTTTTTTAGATTTATTTTTATTTTCTGGCATGTTCATGTCTGTATGAGTGTATGTCCTACCTGTGTGAGTGCCTGCAGAGGCCAGAAGACAGAGTAGGATGACCTGAAGCTGGAGTTGTAGGCTGACATGAGAGCTGGGAACTGAACTTGGGTCTTCAGGAAAAGTGGAACGAATTCTTAATGGTTGAGCCGGCTCTCCAGCTCTGTGTTCAGTTTTAACAGGTAAAGACACCTTTCTTACCCTTGTCACTTTTGGACAACCCGCTGTGCTGAGTGGAGGGATTTGGTTCCTCTCTTCTTAAAACATTTGTTTATTTATTGTGGTTTATTTATTTATTTATTTATTTAGTGTGTGTGTGTGTGTGTGTGTGTGTGTGTGTGTGTGTGTGTGTGTACAACTTGCTGGAATTTGATTTCTCCTTTTACCATGTGAGTCCTAGAGATTGAACTCAGATCCTCAGACTTGGCACCAATCCCCTTTTCCCACAGAGCCATTTTGTAAGCCCTTGTTCCTCTCTTGTGCAGTGAAGAATTCTAATGGATCCACTCTACTTGGAGCTCAGGAATCTCACTCGGATCAGTCCCCTAACCCATCTCTGCACTACCTTCTGCTGAGGTAACTTTGGGTTCAGATTCTTTGAAATGGTTAAGTGATGGTAGTAGCTACCTGATGCTCTGAGGCCCAAGCATAGCCAGCATGAACAGCTTTGCTCTAAAGTCTGAGCAGGACTGATCTCCATCGCCTGACACAATGGAATAGCAAAAACCAAGTTTACTCTCACATTAAGCAAATGAAAACCAGGACAGGCACATTAACAGGCTTTTAGACAAGAGCAGCAGGCAGCATAGGACAGGGGCTTTGGAGAGAAGGGTTGCCCTGCCCTGTTTACTTGGGAGTCCTTGGGCTTCTGCCGGCCAGCCCATAGGGAGCCTGAGAGATACATGGAGGAGGTGGCTTGGGAATTTCACAGGGTCAAGGTAGCCAGAGCTCAGAGCAGAGGGATGTAGGTGAGGAGAGTGAGGAGAGCTACCCAGGGAGCTCTGCTCACCCCTAAGGCTCTCCTTTCCTATCTACCAGAGAACAGAGGGACACATTTGTGCAAGGGGCTGCCTAGTTCTCAGGGAAAAAGCCCCTTGACAGAATGGGCATTGTCAGAGGCCTTACAGATCAAGAGCAGTTCCTCTGATGAGCTGGCACTGTGGAAGTCATGGCTTTGGTAGTGGGAATTAGTCCATTTTGCTCTGCACTTGAGGCTGCTCTGGTCCCAGTGGGGCTCATTCAAGACTTAAAAAGAATAGATTGCTTTTTGTCACTCATTTGGTCCCAGAAGAAAAGTTCAAGCACAATAAAAGACACAGAATCCCAAAAGGCAAAATTCACACTGCCAGTTAACAATCAAAATAGATACAAAGCTGGGGGGGGGCACACCTCTAATTGCAGGACTTGAGAGACTGAGATAAGAGGATTATGAGTTTAAAACCAACCTGAGGAATATAGCAAGCCAACGAACAGTCAACCAATGAACCAATCGAAAAGCAAACAAAACAAAACAAAACAAAACAAACAAACATCCCACAATAAAAAAGTGGGTCTGGGAAGATGGCCTTTAGCTTCCAACTTTACATTCTCAACTCCTATGTATTATCAGGAGTGGTGTTGTGTGCCTAGTGCTGGGGAGGTGGAGACAGGAGCTTGCTGGCCACTCACTGAGCTCCAATTCAGTGACAGACCTTATCTCAAAAATAAGGTGGAAGGACTCTCTGGAGAGATGGTGCAGCAGTTAAGAGCACTGGCTGCTCTTCCAGAGGATCTGGGTTCAGTTCCCGGCATCCACATGGTGGCTCACAACTGTCTGTACCTCCCTCCAGTTCCAGGGATTCAGTACCCTCCTCTGAGTTCTACAAGCATCAGTCATGCATGTGAAACATAGACATACATGCAGAAAAATGCCAATACACATAAAAGAATTAAATGAAAATAAACAAAGTAGAAAGGTGACCAAGAGAGATACTAAATGTCAGCCTCTGCTTGTGCATGCACACACACACACACACACACACACACACACACAGACATACACACACACATACACACACACACACACACACACACACACACACACGAGGGGCGAGCGCAGTCACATATAGGTACACACACAGAGAAAAAATATCCACACACAGAAAAATAAATCCATAAAGAGTAATTAAAAGCTGGGCAGTGGTGGCACACGCCTTTAATCCCAGCACTCGGGAGGCAGAGGCAGGCGGATTTCTGAGTTTGAGGCCAGCCTGGTCTACAGAGTGAGTTCCAGGACAGCCAGGGCTACACAAAGAAAAACAAAACAAAAGTAATTAAAAGGTGCTGAAGAGATGGCCCCATGGTTACAGCACTTCCTGCTCCTTCAGAGGATCTGAGTTCAGTTCCCAGCAACCATATGGCAGCTCACACTCATCCCTAACTCCAGTTCCAGGGCATCCAGGGCATCCTGTCTCTTCTTCTGGCCTACATGAGCACTGCAGGGTAAACGAAAGAAGACAATCATCAGCATATATCCAAAGCAGCAGGGAAATAGAGCCCATGATGAGCAGAAACAAGTTCAGAAAATGACACAGAGGTTAGGATCCACAGACAAGTCACTACAACTGCTGCTGGACTTTCCACATGCGAAGAAGGATAAGAAGAAGGTTAAGAAAAAGCAGGCACACTAGATAAATACAGGGAAGATTCAAATGGACCCCAAATCACAAATAGAGATGGAGGAACGAGCTAACAAATCATTTGTCACATGAAAGACTGGGCAGGATAAATCACAGCTTAGCTGCTGCAGGAAAAATGGAGGAAGTCGTAATGGAAACTGTCCAAACTGAAACGGAGTAGAGCTGATGAGAAAGCAAAGGTATAATACCACCAACACCAAACACGGACAACTGCTAAACACACACCGGAGTGAGTCTCGGGAGGAGACTGGTGCACGGGGTCTTTGCCTTACTCACTGCGTCCACTGGAGAGGTCTGACTGAAGATGACCATTTACTGAATGCTGCTATTGCATTATGACCCTGACTTTCTTCCCCCCTGCAGCATTACTGTGTTGGTGGTAGACATAGTAATGAGAGGTTACTGCTGCTCTGGACTAAGTTGTGGATCTGTCAGTGCAGGGATAAGCCTTCCTTTCATGATTGTGAACTTAATCACTACCCTCACATAGCGGATGAGGAGACAAACATAGAGGCACCCTGTCTCACAAAGGCAGAGCAGGGCAGGTGTCTTGGGCAATTCTGTTTAGGTATGTAAATTAGATGGTTTTGTGAACTTACTCAGGAGTGTGGCTAGGAACACAGCTCTGGTTCCATCCCATAGTTAACCTGTGGGAGTGGCCAAACTTTTCTGCCTCTGGGCTCACATTTCTGTCTTATGAGGTAAGAATGTGAGAACCAATGATCACTCACACTGGTTTCCATCACGTGTACATTCCTTTCCCCAGGGTCTTATCTTATTTGTGTGAGCGCTATCCTGGTGGTGTAGCTATCTAGGGACCAATTTGCTATTCCTAGCTGGGGCCACAGGGAACCAGTCTTCATGTTGGAAAAAATGCAGTTTTGTAGTATCCACAAAACCTCCATTGCCACTATCAAGGTACTGGGTAGTTATGGTGGTTTGAATAAGAATGTTGCCCCCATAGGCTCAGATGTTTGAACACATGGTCCCTAGTTGGTGGTGATGTTTAGGTAGGCTGAAGAGGTGTGAGCCTGCTGGAGGAAGTATGTTACTGTGGACAGGCCTCTCTCTACTTCCAGCTTGTGGTTCTAGATGTGAGTCCTCATCTTTCTGCTCCGGCTGCCACACTTGCCGCTTGCTGCCATGCGTCCCTGCCATGATGGATTCAGCATCCTAGAACAATAAGCCAAAACAATTCCTTCTTATAGGAGTTGTCTTGGTCATGCTGTTATACAAAGACAATAGAAAAATAACTAAGATAGTAATATTTGTGTTGGATGACTCCCTGGGACACATAGCCAGGTCAGGTGACAAAGGCTGAATTTTTTTTCCCCAGGAGATTCAAAGGAGATGACCCTGAACTTGGAGTATTTAAAGGGATGGTAAGGGTTGCCAGGGGTCTCTTTTTACCATTCAAACTGTCATGACTTGGCATGCAGCCTCCACTAAGCCAGAAATAACCAATCATGTGACAAAGTCATGAAGGACTTGAACATAAGCCACAGGCACCTCGATGTGATTCTCCACTTTTCTATCAGCAGGAGCTCAACAGCTGCCATCACTCTCAGAAGAGAACTGGTGTCGCCTCAGTGCTCCTACCTTGCAGGTTCTCATAATAGCATGTGTCCTCCAAACCACTGTGTATTTTACACTAAAGCACTTTGAAGAAAAGTGCAGAACTCACCACACAGCATCGCTACTTCCAAAGGTACAGCTATCTTCGCAGACAGTCAGAATTGCATCGCAATATCCACGAGTGACCGATCATGTCACAGAACCCCCACTACCACTCCGCATTCCAGTTTCTACAAGTGTCTCAACTCCAGGGTTCAGTCTGTGGCCGTGTGTGTCACCTGGCAATATGGATTTGTTCAAGAGTAGAATCAGTGGTCCTAGGCTATTTCCTATCTGGGTTTTGGTTGCTTCCCCTATGGTGCCTTTCAGCTTACTTCGGTGTCACTGTCTGTTCTTCCTTTCAACCACTGAACTGGGCATTCCTCCTAATTGCAGAAGCCTTCCTCAAAGAAAAGAGGAAGGTGCATGTGGTAGAATTGTGTCACCCACACCGTGGCTTCAACATCAGGCTGTCCTTTGTCCTCCCTTGTCCTTGACCAGTTCTCTTCTGAAGAACCCTACAGTTTAGTTTGGTTCCATTTGACAAAAAGGTGTTGAGTTCCCACTTGTGCTGGGCATGGACATAGGGGACAAGGTCTCCAAGTTGGATAAGACCCAACTCTTGAACTCAACTAGTGGCTGCAATCAAATGCCACCAGCACACAGAGATGAGTTTTGTTTTGTTTTGTTTTGTTTTGTTTTGTTAATAGAGGAGGTGAAGCACTGGGGTGCAGGGCAGCAAAGACCCCTTAGTTTAGTCTTAAGTTAGAGTTTCCAGGACATGTCTCCTGAGATAGTCTTGAAGGATGGATGGGCTTTATACCAGCCAAAGAAGGTGAGATGCACATCCCAGGCAGAGAGAAGACCTAGGTAGAGGCATGAGTGCCGGGCACAGCAAAATGGTCTCACCCAGGGCAAGCAGGCCATGCTGAGTAGGACACAACTGTGGGAAAATATGAAGGATGAGGGCTAGAGACAGAAGAGTGGCCCCAGGGAAGCATAGTATTCTCCGAATGAACTTGGACTTTAGCGGGAGAGTGGTAGGGACTTATGACAGGTGTCAAGAAGAATACAGCCAGGTCAAGTCTATGTGTTAAGGGGCTTGTGTTGGTGTACTGGGCCAAGGATGGTAGGATGCAGGGAAGCGAATCATCCAGCTAGGAGGCTAGTTCAGAACTGATGAAGCTGGGGTCTGGGTAGTAGAAAGGAATGGGTGGACCTGAAATAGGGAGGACATATTTTTTTTGGGGGGGGATATGTCAAGGGAGGACATAAAGACCATAAGTGGATGTCTGACACAGATCACTAGACAGTTGCTTGTGCTCATTGTTAAAGGGAGGGGACAGAATGTGGGGAAGACACAAGAGTGGTTGGGAATCATTCTTAGAAATGTCTTACGTGTGGTGTCTGAAGAGCCTTCATTATATCGTTCTCACTGGGGTTGGGTAGGTTTACCTTAAGTGTGCTGCTTGGTGCTCAAGTATGTGTGTCTGAGCTCTGGGGGACACATGGAAAGCACACATGTTGCCAGAAGATAAATAGCAACTGTCATCCTGAGAATCACTGGTGCCACTGAGTCACAGATAGAAAAGAGCTATGGGTCGACAGGGGCAGAGTGCTCCGAGTCAGTGGACAGAGGAAAGGTGCAGAGTGTTGTGGCCAGAAGCTGCTGAGAAGAGTTTTAAGAACAACATAGTGATTTCTAGCATTCAGTTCTAAAGATCCAAGAAGTCAGAGCCCCCAAAACAGCACCATAAATTGGAGAACAGGCGGGAGGTGCTGGAAGGTTTGTTCTGGAAGCCCAGCCTCTCAGGTACTCCTTGAGAGTCACGGGGACTCACTAAGCCTGTGTCCTTTCTTCCAGAAAATCCCACAGATTGGCTTGGAGCATCGTGGCTCTCCCACCTTGAGAACCTGCTGTTCCTCAGCCTGTCTCCCTCTCCAGCATCTGAGCTCCTCCATGTCCTGCCCCCCTCCTTCAAGCTCAGTCCTTTGGTAGGTCTCTCTCTCTATCAGCCAAAAACATGACACCCCAATAATAGTGATCCCGTTCAAAATGCTTTTTATCATCCAATTTTTTTCTCTCACCCAACTGAGGTTTTTCCAAGTCACAGGAGACATCTTAGGATTGGATACTTTTCGTATTGTTGTGGTTGTTTTTTTAGGTGGCTTAGGGTCTCACTGTAGAACCGTAAACTCACCCTCTTTCTACCTCATCCTCCTCAGTGCTAGGATGACAAGCATGTGCCGCTACACTTAGAAAACCACGGTGAAGAGCTGGGTATGGTAACATGAGCCTTTAGTCCCAGCAAAGGCAGGCAGATCTCTGAGTTCGAGACCAGCCTGACCTACAGGGTGAGTTCCAGGACAGCCAGAGAAACCCTGTCTTAAAATATCAAAAAAAAAGTCAATAAATAAAAATAATAAAATAAAAAAGAAAGAAAACCACAATGCATCCTCAGCCCCAAGGATACAGTTACAAAACAACTCCCTCACCTAAGGTTCAGCGAACATTGGATAAAAGAAGATGGGAAGTTTGTAAGAGACAGGAGATCAGGGAGTTTGCCGAAACTGGGTCTCCTAGTAATGTCAAAATCTACACCCATGAAGTCTCACCAACATGACTACCTAAACAGTAACTGAACAAGGACAACAACAGATATGCCAAGGTGGGTTGAAGAAAACCTGCAGGGTTTCAGCCCTACACACAGAACTACAGGCAGCTAAGAAATGCAGAGTGGGAGGAACAGTCTTCTGCAGGGAAGAGAACACCAATGGTTATCCAATACCCAATGGTCGGCCCTGCACACATGCACATTATACAGACTGAGTGGGTACATTTAGGAATATACACATATATACACATAAACATGTAAGAACTATTACCGAAAAAAGAGGCCATGAACTTGAAAGAGAGCAAGGAAGGTTTGGAGGAAGGAATGGGAAAAAGGATAAATGATGTAATTATAATATAAAAAAGAACAAATCAAAACCCAAAAAACACCCACCCCAGATTCTGGCTAAGACAGAGGTCCAATGACAAGAAGTCTTCAGGTGAGACTTGAAGCCTCTGGGCTGGTTCCAGACACAGACCATTGGATCCTCCTGCCTCTGTCCCCTGAGTGTTGGGAGTATAAGTGTGTGCCACTATGCCAGGCTTTAAAATTCTGTATTTTAATTAAACCGATAGAGTCTCCTGTATCCCAGGCTGACCTTGAGCTTGCTGTGTAACTGAATGTCCTTGAATGTCTGCTCCTCCCTTCTCCTCCTCCCAAGTGCAGCAATGATAGGCACATGTCCTCATTCTCACAACTGTGAACTTAGTCTCACAAAGTGGATGGCTCTCTGCATCCTCCCCAACACATGGACACAGATGCACACATACACACACTGACCCATCGGCACACAGGCAAACATATGTATGTAGTGACACATGCATACAGACATTACCACATGTTCACGGACACATCGATGCGCATTGACACACACGTGTATGACACATGCACATGCTGACTCACTTAGACAATGTCACACACACATTGACATGCATGTGCACATACTCAGAGGTCACAGCCAGCTGCAGAAGTACCTCCAAAGTGCCTTTATTTTTCTTGTCCTTGCTTAGAGTCTATAGCATTTGGAAAATGTTAGGCGTAGGAGGCCTTTTAGTTTTGGGTTAGGCTAAAACTCCCTGCACATATTTGGAAGGTGTCCAGGAGCTGTGAGCATGCTCACGAAGCAGATAACAGTGACCTTGTTGTCAGGGAGGATGGCCCACCGGGGCCAAGGAGCTGTGCTGGCTTCTGAGGTCACCTCTCCTCCCTGCTGCACCTGGGCTGGCTCTGATGCCAAGACCCCATCCCTGCACTCAGCTCTCAGCCTTCTGGGCCTGTGTCCTTTGGTGGGAAGCAGGGCTCAGCTCTCTAGGAGGAAGTTAGTGAGCAGAGTGCTGACCTTGCAGAGTCAAGGTAGAGAGGAGCCCAGCTCTCCCTGAGGACCTGCTGGCTGTTAGCCAAGCTCCCCCCATTTTGCCTTTCAAGAAAAGCAAAGCAGGTCTTCATAAAATGGCGATTTGTTTCTTAGGGCTTAGTGGGGCTCAGCCCAGCTCAGCAATATGAGGCCCAAGGCTAGTGGCTCTCACTAAAACACATGCTGTGTTTGTGTGTGTGAACTAATTCTCAAAGTCTGGAGCTAAACATCCAGAGGTCGGATCATCAAACAATCTCTCTGCACCCCCTTTTGGGTATCCTGTTCAGAGAGCAAGGTGATGGGGGACCTGGCACTCTCCTGGTTCCTGTCTCTGTTGCTGCCCTGGCTGTTAAGCCACCCAGGTCAGGATTGAAACTTTTCCCACATGACAGTGTTTATTCTTTAAAGATATTTATTTATTTGTGTATGTACACACCTGAGTGTGTGTGTACATGTGTGTATGAGTGTGTGTGCGTATGAGTGTGTGTATGAGTGTGAGTGTGTATGAGTGTGTATGAGTGTATGTATGAGTGTGTGTGTATGAGTGTGAGTGTGTATGTGTGTGTGCGTGTGTGTGTGTATGAGTGTGTGCATGTGTGTGTATGAGTGTGAGTGTGTGTGTGTGTATGAGTGTGTGCATGTGTGTGTGTGTGTGCGCACATGCACACCTGCACACAAACTCCAGAAGACGATGTCAGGTGTTCCCTTCTATTTCTGCCTATTCCTTTGAGGCTGGGTCTCTCTTTGAATCCAGGGCTTACATTTTCTTGCTTAGACTGAAAGCCTATAAGCCCCAGAGATTTTTCTGTCTCATCAGAGATGGGATTACAGGCATCTGTGGGAGACACTTATCTTGCTGTATGGTTTCTGGGAGATCTAAACTCTAGTTCTCAAGATGGTGGAGCAAGCACAGTTAACTGATGAGCTGTTTTTCCAACTCCATCTTTAAAAGCTGGCACTCTACATTGAGTAAATACTCATACAGAGACTGGCTGGGCCGAGGACCGATGTGTGGCTGGCCGCAACAGATGCTGAGGAAGTGAAGGGAGATAATGGAAGACAGTGGGCCAGAGGTACTGTGCTGGGCTTGGGGAAGGAATACATCTGGTGGAGAAGGTTACTCAGACGGGGGTCAGATCTTCAAAAACACTGAGGGGAAAGAATGTACAAAGGGGAGCAGTGTGACCTCTTGACTCGGGCAAGGGTGGGCATCAGCATACAGGTGGAGAGAGGGTTCAGCACCATCCAATGTCTTGGCCAGGGTTCAGAAGACCTTGCTGTGGTGAGTTGTGTAGGAAAAGGCAGGTGCTGGAGTTGATCCTGTGGCCACCAGGCAGGAGGCAGGGGGTTGAGTTGAGACCTGGCCAGGCTTTCCTCTGCACATAGCTCCTGACTTTGCTCTGACGGCTCATCAACACTTGGAAGTCCTTCCCAGTCAGTCGGTGCCTCTGCTGAGTCAGGCTTTCCTTTTCGAGGAACATTCGTGTGTTGTGCACAGGGTGGAGCACAGTGTTTTAGACGAGGGAGATTTAACATTTGATCTTCCTCCTGGTCTCCATCCCGTCACCAGTTGACATTAGCCCTGTGGCAGCCAGAGTCACAGCCAGCTCACACCACATGGCCTCTGAAGGCCAGAACTTTTCCCACCTGGGCTCTCAAGGCTGTGCTCCCGGACTGGAGCGTGGAGGTCTGCGTCACACACTCTGAGGAAGGTACATTTACTGTTGCTTACAACCATCCCTCTGGAGTTTAGGTGTATCACATCTACCCTCCTCTGTAAAGCCGAGAAGCCTGGAGCTTTGGCTTCTGTGTTGATGGTGACTCTCAGTTTTGTTCCACAAATGGTAGAAGAAAACAAATAAAAATACTGCCTTTTCACTCCATGGGGCTGCAAAGAAACTTGAATGTATGCATATTATTGGCATATATTATTAATTGTATATGATAATAGGCTCATTATATTCATTATGGCACTTTCATACAGATATATAATGTATTTCAATTATATTCCTCCCCGCCCCCAAATTACCTTCTCTGTTTTCAGACTAAGAGCTCTATTTTATACGTCTTTTGGCTGCACTCGTCCCTGCACTACATGTGTGCAGTGCCTACAGAGTTTGAAAGAGAGTGTCAGATCATCTGCATCTGGAGATACAAATGGTTCTGAGCCACCATGTGGGTGCTGGGAACTGAACCTGGGTCCTCTGGAAGAGCAGCCAGGGCACTTAAGCCTTGAACTACCTCTCCAGCCCCCACCGTTACCTTTTCTTGGCCCCTTGAATTCCCATTGGTCCTCTTCTTCTCAGTTCATCTTCTCATCATTTAACATCTTTGGTGTGTGTGTGTGTGTGTGTGTGTGTGTGTGTGTGTGTTGTGTCCCAATGAGTTTTGGCCAGGAGTGTGACCTTACAATGGTGACATCACTGGAGAAAGCCTCCCTCCCAGTCCTAAGGACATTGGTTGCCAATAGCACTTCAGGGAAAGGCATGAGTTCCTACATGAAGAAATATTTTCTAAAAGTAACTATGGAGAACTTTTAAATTTTATTTTATGTTTTATTTTGAGGAGACAGTGTGCTACTTGGGATATAATGAGCAGGTAGAGAAACCCATTGGCTCTGCCCACCTTCTGGAAGTCCCAGCTGGTCTTCGAGCTGCCTGTGGCCCGCCAAATAAACTCCAGAAGGACTTAGCTTTCAAAGTGGACTGTTCTAAGATTGTTTTCCTGGGCCCAGAGGCTGGTGGGCTATGCTTCTCTTTCTGGGACCTCTGGAAGAAAGAAAGGGGATTGGAGGGTGTGTGTGTGTGTGTGTGTGTGTGTGTGTGTGTGTGAAGTAGGGGTCAGGTTATTAGGGGTGGAGGGAAGGGAACTGTTTGATTAATGGGTGTCCTGTGAACCTGCACATTTGCCCAAGGCTGCATTCCTGGGCTTTCAAACTCAGGGCAGTTTGATAAGCTGAGACCAAAGTCCCCTTTCCTCACAACAAGGAGAGCAAACAGGACTACTCACTAATCCCAACCCTGGCCTCCAGGGCCGTTTCTCGGCAACCAGTCTGCCAAGTGGCCTTTCACAGGCCAATCAATGAGGCAGCCCTAGTCTTCTGGGAAACCGTGGCCAGTTCGTGGTATAGCCTCTTGCCTGAAAGGGGTCTGAAGAAGGAGGTCATGGCTTACAGAGCCTGGGCATTGATCTGAAGGCCCTTCAGTGCTGAGCCAACTTTTCTTCCCCAGTACTCTTCCACAGGACGCTCCTTCCCCTCCTTTCCCTCAGTTCTTCTGGAGTAGCAGCTTATCAGCAGACCTCTTGCCATCCCTCCAGGGCCTCTCTGAGTGTTCTTTCTAAGCACCTGGCCTACTTCTTTCTCATCTAAGGAGGCTTTCTTGCCTCTCAAGCCCATGTGAGGCCCCTGGAGCCCATGTGGGGCCCTTCCTCCTTTGGCCTCCTCTGGTTCTCAGTGCCACGGCTCAGAGCTCAGAGAGCGCTGACTATACCCCACGCTGTCTGTGTCTGGGTTTAGTATCACCAACTCCAAAGGAAGCACATTAAATGCAGTGCTTAAAGTTAGGGTGGCCCCCAGCGGAGGGCACACTGCTAACTTTGGCAGCGTTAGACTAAGGAAGAGTGGACATGCAGCAGAAGACAGGTCCAGGGCAAAAGGTGGGAAGCATTCAGGCTGAAGAAACCAATCGGACAGATAGAAGGAAAGGCTGTTCGACATGGAAGATAGCCTGGAGTTAGGGAAAATGGCTGTTTCTTCTCAGAAGTCCCAGAAGAAACCTATGGGATTGTGCCAAGCCTCAGCCAGCTTCCATTCTCCTGTCTGTCTTCTGGTAGGGCCCATGCTCTGTAGAATGTTTTCAATTGTGTTTCTTATTCTCAACCAGACATGACTATGGCCATGACGGACCCTAAGAAGTCTTAGAGTTTCCTGTCTAGAGACTTAAGCAGAGAGTTATGTTTCGATGTCAGATGTTTGACTCTGATGGAACCTAAAGTAGTTTGAGTTTGACTTTACAGAGGGAGGGGCAGGGAGTAGATCTGTCAGAGAGGAGGGCAGCTGCAATAGAAGGCACTCAATAGGCCCACAAACATCTTTACTCCATATAGCCTTGGAGTCACTGAATTCCTGAAAGGAGATGGTAACAGCATCCTTGTGGACAAAAAACAGTCTTGGAGAGGTTAAGTGACTCCCCTCAGCACACGTGGCCAGTCAGTGATTGGATCAAACCTCATCATTACACGGGACCTGTTCCTGCCTTTGCTCACAGCAGCATCATAGGGTCAGGCTCATGTCTTGGGGGAAACCTCATCTGTCCATATACCTCACTTTGAAAGAATTTTGACCAAAAACATGAAGCAGAGGTTTGGCTTTGCTTTTCTGGTCTCTCTCCTATACTGGCTTTGAACTCATGGCCATCTTGTCTCTGCTTCCCAAGTTCTGGGATTAAGTTCTGGGATTAAGTCCCATACCTGGTTTTTCGTTTGTTTTATTTTGTTTTGCTTTACCTATCTGTCTGCCTGTCTGTTCATCCATCCTGTTATCTATCCATTTCCCCTACAATCTACTTATCTATGCACCTACCCACGTAACTGTGCTTCTAATCCACCCACCCACCACCCATCCACCCATCCACCTATCCATCCATCCACCCATCCACCCATCCACCCATCCACCTATCCACCTATCCATCCATCCACCCATCCACCCATCCACCCATCCACCTATCCACCTATCCATCCATCCACCCATCCACCCATCCACCCATCCACCCATCCACCCATCCACCCATCCATCCATCCATCCATCCATCCATCCATCCATCCATCCATCCAGTTGATGGTTAGCCAATTGGCCACCAGCAGTTGCGTTCTGAGCTCTTTTCATGTGTGCCATGGTGACACTCACTGGAATATTCTTCAGTTCTGCCCACTGGGACAGATGCTGGGCTGTGGTAGATGTTCATGTTTCTAAACTGCATGGCCCCGAGAAGTCATTGTCCTTGGTATGATTCTTGTGTGGAGAGATTACAAATGCAGACTCTGGTCTCTATTCTGAGGGCAAGAGCAGCTCCCATCTGCTTTCCTAGTAAGTTCCCAGAGGGGTGTGCTGGGTAATGCCTTGGTAGAATCTTGGATAAGAGGTTTTAGAAAAGCAAAGGCAGGAGCGGAGGTTGTAGAGAGGAATGAGGGAGGGAGGGAGAGGAGAAAAGGAGGAAGAAGAGGAGGAGGAAGAAGAAGAGAAGGAGGAAGAGGGAGAGGAGGAGGAAGAAGAGAAGGAGAAGAAAGAGGAGAAGGAGGAGGAGGAGGAGAACAACAACACAACAACAGCACCTACAACAATGACAAGAGAGAATTCAGTGAAGCCTGAGGTCCCGAGGGAAGACCTCCTCTGACATCTCTAACAGTCCCTGCTAGTGTCTGGGGCTTATAGGGGGAGAAAAGACAAGGGCATCAAGCAGCCTGAATAAGTTCCAAGCATCCTTTTTTTGTTTGTTTGTTTTTGTTTTGTTTTGTTTTTCAAAACAGGGTTTCTCTGTGTAGCCGTGGCTGTCCTGGAACTCACTCTGTAGACCAGGCTGGCCTTGAACTCAGAAATCCACCTGCCTCTGCCTCCCATGTGCTGGGATTAAAGGCATGTGCCACCCAGTACCAAGCCACTACCTGGCTACCAAGCATCCTTATGACAGTAAGGAACCTGCCAACATTGCCAGAGGACTTTTTTTTTTTTTTTTTGAAGTTGAGAGAAGAGAAAACGGTTAACTTTAGCTTCTGCCTAGTAATAAAAATGCCACTCTCACTCCTAGATGCTGAATGAACCGCTTTTAAGTGAAGAGGGTCCAGGTTATTATTCCTCCATGATCCAGGTCTGAAGAAACAGAGGAAACATAATGAGGGCAGGACGGGGAAGCTGGAGGACTTAGCAAGTTTCTGTCCTCAGCATTCTCAGCATGATCTGATCCCCCAGTGCCCTGTATACAGTAAGAGACCCACAACCTGCTCTAACAAGGGGGCTGCATCTTGGCTTCTCCTTGTCCAGGTCCCAGGCCACACAAGGTAGAGAGAGTCATCTTTGCATTACAGAGGAGTGTGTCAGCTCACCGAAAGCCTTACTAGGCCTGGATGTGACATTACCAAGATACTGTCACTAGGGTTTCAGGTTCCCACCCGATATCCTGGGCAAGGTCATGTGTCACCTCATTCTCCATTTTTCCTGACTTTAGTCTCTAAGCCTAGCTGTTACCCAGCAAGCTTTTCACTCTCCAGCCTCGCTCAAGGACTTCAGCAACACTCAGGGTCTTAGAACCCTGCCTCCCCAGCTTACCCCTGTCCCCAGACCACTTTCTCCCCCTTTCCTCAATGGCATGTGAAAGAAAAAGGAATTCCCTTTATCCTCAGGCCTCCAGAAGGACAGGCCTCAAAGTGTGAACAGAAAGCTCTTGCCAAGTGCGCCCAAGTGGTTGTTTTAATCGTGTGGAACAGCCCACTCTTCATGGAAAATTTTCTACTCCGACACCTGCAGCATTAAAGGCGTCCTGGCTCCTTCTCCCCTGGGCTACCAGGACTCACTCTTTCACCAGGGCAGGATGCCAGCTCAGGTAATTATTCCTGCCCTTCTTTCCCCCAGCCCCCTTCCTTCTCAACCCACCCCAATCCTTTGGGAGCAATTCTGTGAGATTTCTTGCTTTTGTAGCTTCCAGATCCAACATGCAGACAAGAGTGGTGCCTGCCTTCTCAGCAAAGGCTTCTCTGGGGTTCCAGGGTCAGGCTTATCCCTGCCCTCTGGTTGTGTTCCTCTGCTTCCTTCCTATTTTATTTGGATGACACAAAGAGCCTAGGGCTTGATTTGTGTAGGACTGACTCTTTAGTGTCTTTGTGGAATAAATCCATGGGTGCCTAAGACAAACCCCATCCACTGCATGCTTCTGATCTTACTGAATAAGACCAACCAAGCAGTGTTGCTCCCAGGATACTCTGAGTCTTTTAGGATGTTTTCTGTCTTGTCTTCTGCCATGGGTGATCCATTACCTGTTCATATGCTGTGTGCCAGCTAGCATCATTTCCACAGCAGTCATAAACGACCCACCCCCACACCAACATCAGCACAAGGGAGGGAGGGCCATTAAAGGAGAGATGGTGGGGATGACTGATTCTCCAGTTTCCGTATTAGAATTTGGATGTTCACCCCAGACAGTGTGTTCTATGGAGCTGCACTAATTTAGAAACTGCATACCAGGTTTAATTAATCAACACAGGCAGCTATGCTGCTTTGTATATATGGTAGCTGAGAGTATGTGTGTGTGTCTGTGTGTGTACTTGAGTATACATATGGGTGTGTGCTGAGACTAGAAATCTAGTGTTTTCTTCCGTCACTCTTCACCTTATGCTTGAGACACGGTCTCTCACTGAACCTTGAGCTTATAGATTCTGGTGCACTGACTGGCCAGAAAGCCCCAGGATCCTCCTGCCTCTGCCTCCTCAGCACTAAAATTATGGGTACATGCCACCTTACAGGGCTTTTATGTGGGTCCTGGGGATGGGAATCAGGTCCTCATGTTTGCATGGTAAATACTTTTTTGACTGAGACACCTCCACAGTCCCAAGTGGCTGATCTTCTGTGTGCAGTGCTCTGTCCTCCTGTTAGGCTATTTGGAGAACCATTTCTGTTTATGGCTGAGAACTAGTTTATAGTCCAGGAGTCATAGGGGAGGCCTCGAAAATAGTCTGAACTAAATCTGACCCAAGAACTGTCACCACACAGTTGTGGGGCTCAAGTATCAGTGATAAAAATGCCCACAGTAGGCCAGCAAGAAAGCACCTTATGGTGTAAGTCCAACAACCTGGGCTTGATCCTGGAACCCAGAATGGAAGGAAGTAACAGACTCCTAAAAGTTGTTCCCTGACTACCACATGTATGGTGTGGTACATATACATCCACCCTTCTCACACACACACACACACACACACACACACACACACACACACACACACTCACACACTTTTTTTTTTTTTTAAAGTCTGAGATGATTGGGACAGGAAGTAGGAGGCCATTGGGTAGGACAGCTGCTTTCTACTTTTCCAGTATGAAGAAAAGAACCAGGGGCCTGGCACAGGGTAGGTGGCACCGGAAAAGACTGTGACTGGAAAGAAGCAGCACCACAGATGCCCAAAACTGCCCAGGAAAGTGTGTATATTCATTCAGCTTGGCAAAAGCTAAAGTACACATTTCCTCTCCAAGTTGCTTTTGGTTTTGCTGTTTATCATAACAATGCAAAATGCGGTGATTTGAATATGCTTGGCCCATGGGAAGTGGCACTATTAGGAGGTGTGGCCTTGTTGGAGTAGGTGTGGCCTTGTTGGAGGAAGTGTGTCACCATGAGGGTGGGCTTTGAGGCCTTCTAGTGCTCAAGCTCCACACAGTGTGGAAGACAGTCTCCTCCTAGTTGCCTGCAGAAGAGAGTTTTCTCCTGGCTGCCTTCAGATCAAGATGTAGAATTCTCAGCTCCTCCAGCACCTGGAGGATGCCTGCCTGCATGATGCTGTGCTTCCCTCTGTGATGATAATGGATTGAACCTCCAAAACTGTAAGGCAGCCCCAATTAAATGTTTTATTTGTAAGAGTTGCCTTGGTCATGGTGTGTCTTCACAACAATAAAACCTTAACTAAGACAAAAACATTACTATAACACCCTGGAACCTATAACAAGAGCAACTCAAAAAAGGAAAGCTTCATTTTAGCTCACAGTCTGATGAAACTGTTCCTCATGCTAGGGAATTCTTGGCAGCAAGGGTGTAAGGAAGCTGGTTATGTGGCATCTGCAGTCAGAAAGAACTATAAAGAACTCTGCTTCCTGGGAAGCAGAGACAGGAGGATTCTGGTGCTTGATGGCCAATCGATCCACCAGAATCTATGAGCTCAGTGAAAGACCCTGTCTCAGACTTAAGATGAAAAGTGATTGAAGAAAACTATTTATAGTTTCCACATATACACACATGTGTACACAAGTGCACATATGCGTGTGCGAGCACACACATGCACACACATGTACAACTACCATATGTACAAAATAACTTACTATCTGGTAGCTATCACACCTCCTGCGATGTTCAATTCTGGCTTTCGCAGGCGAGCCTTCAGGTCACTCCCTCTGTGGCCCCTGAAAACACACTGTCTGGTACCCACGATGGCCTACTAAACTCAACTACAGATATTTAGTTCAAGGCTGTGATGATTTCTTCATTGTCAGCTTGACTAGATTTAAACTCATCATAAAAACACCTCTGGGTATGTTTATGAGGGTATTTCTAGAAAGGTTTTACTGAACAGAAAAGGCCCACCCTGAATCTGGGTGGCATCATTCTGCATGCTGAAGTACCTGACTGGGTAAAAAGGAGAAAGCAAAAGTACCATCATCAGTCTCACTTTGCTTTCTGACTGCAGATGCCATGTGACCAGCTGCCCCACACCCCTGTTGCCATGAATTCCCTACCACGAGGGACAGTTTCATCAAACTGTGAGACAAAATAATCCCATCCTTTCTTGAGATGCTCTTGCTGTGGGTTCCAAGGTGTTCTAGAATGCTTCTCGATGTTGTGATAAACAGCATGACCAAAAGAACTTGAGGAGGGAAAGGGTTATTTTTAGCTTATAGGTTAGTCAGTCATCAAGGGAAGCCAGGGTGGGAACTAAAGCATAAAGGAACCTAAAGGAAGAAATCAGAGACCTTGGAGGAATGCTGCATGTTGACTTAGTTCCAGGCTCACAGTCAGCTTCATATTGTATATACCCTAAGCTCACCTGCATAGGGATGGCACTGCCCACAATGGACTGGGCCCTCCTACATCAATTAGAAATCAAAAAAAAAAAAAAAAAAAAATGCTCAGACATGCCTACAGGCTAATCTAATGAAAGTATTTTTTTTTTTTTTTCCAAATTGAGGATTTCCCCCTTCCTAGGTGTATTAAGATGACAACTAAGGTACGTCATTGTTCAGGGATCAAACTCATGTTGTTGCAGGAAAAAGAGAAGAAGCTAATACAATAACTAAGTCACTTACTGACTAAGGCCTGTTGGCCAGGACAAGATGGACTCATCTTTGTTTCTCCAGGGCCATACTTTATCCCTATTGTGTCTGTCAAATGAATGACTTCACGACCTAGCAAGCTACCATTGTGGGATATGCACATTGACTTTATACTGTTCTGGTAGGTCACACACTGAGGTCCCAGGGACAGTTTATAACCTAGACTGCCTTCAATTTCTCATCTTATCTCTCCTGCCTCACACTGATTGGCTGAGATGTGGGCATATGGCCTGGTTAGAGCCAATAATAATCCTGCAGAGTCATGTGCAGACTCAGAATGCTCTTTTTTTCTTTGTGGATCATAATCTGTGACTACTGGGGTCCTGACAGCCTCTTTAATGGTGCTTGAGAATCTTTAGTGATATTGACAATGTGTGGAGCAAGCCAGATATGTGTAGGGCTGTGAAAGGGGTCGTGGTTTTGGTAGACATGCTGGCTGGAAAGCCCGGAGACCTAACAGGTGTCCTTTGCCTATAAGGGACTGGCATCTATTCCACCGTGCTCCAAGAATCCAGGCTCCTAACACGTGGTGTGGAACTCCATTGACCTGCACTGTTCAGTTACATTCAGGGCAATGTAGCCCCACACAAAGAGCACAGGTAGAGGGTGTGACTGCAGGCCTCAGGCCCTAGAAAGATTTACATACTAATGAGATACCTGAAGGCCAGAGGGAGGAGCCAATTCAGCATTCTTCCCCAGCCCCTCCCCACTCTTTCCCTTCCTATTTAACTCAGGTCTGCCCTGAGTTTCACGGGGGTGTGCATCCAGATTCAGCCATCATCCATCATGCCAATAAAGCCGTTTTGGAAACCCAAGGACTTTCTCATGTCATTGGGTCCATGTCGTGAGGAACCATGGAGAAGGCCTTTAATAAGCCACTGTAGCCACAGCCGACGTGCCTAACTTCCCACCTGGAGGAACCCCCTGCGTTCCAGCTATGGGAAGGAACTTTCAGTGTTCCCAGCCACCCTATGCACAGCATGGAGAGAGACACTAAAAGTACTTGGTGTTGCCGTGTACATTGTGGTAGTCTGCACTCTTACAGAGCCTGTGATTTCTGTCTTTTCTCATTAAGGTTCCTTTGTTCTGAGCTTCTGTTCTTGACTGATACGATGGTTATCACTAGTAAGAACTTGAGACTTTGAGTCCCATAGGGTAGTATAAGGAATCTCAGGCAGCTTAGAGAAAATGGGAAGGATTTGGTGAGAGATAATTCTTCTGTATTGCTGTAATTTGGAGGTTAACTCAGAAAGAGGAACTTAGAGGAAGACAAGGAACCTAAGTCATCACTACTAAAGCTAGAAGAGAGTGATAAAAAGATCCAGACATTGGGAGCGAGGCTGAGGCAGAGATGGAGAAGGTATAAGTACTGAAGGGGCAGGGAGACACAGCCCCAATACACTTGCCAAGTCTGGCCACCCAGTACTGAGATTTGGTTTGCTGCTATGCATTGTAATGTTAAGTACTGGCCCCTAACATCTGGTTGCCCCTGAAGAGGAGATCCTCACATACGATGTTACATAACCTTGCTCCTTAATTTAAAATTATTGGTTGAATAAAGATGCCTACAGCCTAGAGCTAGACAGAAGAGAGGTAAGTGAGGTTTTGGTTGCAGGGATCTGAGTCTGAAGAGGGACCATGAGAAGAGAGAGGAGAGGAGAAGAAAGAAGAGAACACCATGGGGTAGGCGATTGGGAGAACACTATAGGGCAGGTATGGTGGAGTAGGAGCAGCCCAGAAGGAACATGGCAAGTTAGACCTTGGGTTTATTGACAGAGAAGTAGACAAAATAACATAATAATATCTGCTGAGCTCTAGTGCTGTTAAAGTTTATTATAAATATAAAGGTTTTGTGTTGGGGGGAGAATAAATGGTCAAGGTGGCTTGAAACCCTCAAATAATATTTGCCACAACAACCAGGAGGGCAGAATCCCAGGAAACATGGCCAAGGTGAGTAGAAATACTAAGGTTGAAGACAGGGTCAAACGCCAGGCGCTGCTCCATCTCACCTTCCCGTCATTTGCTCATCTCGATGGGCAGCATAGCATGTTTCCATCTCTTACACATCTGTTCACCTTACACTCAAATCTATTGCCTCATGGAAACCACCACTGTGTCTTGCCGGGCTGCAGGTCCTCCAGTCCTAACTCCTTGTCTCCCTAGTCCATTCTTCCCACTAAGAGGTCTTTCCAAATCATTGCTCTGTTCTGCCAAGGTTATAGTGGAGAACACTATGGAATTGCTGCAGACCTCACAGAATAGTGTCTAGTAGAGAAAGAGAGTGATCAGAGAAGTAGAGAGAAAGAAGCTACGGTGATAGCAGAAAGCAGAGGCTCCCCACCAGCTGAGGTAGGGGAAAGCATCATCAAAAAGTGATGCTTAGATTCACGTAGGTACAAAATGCCTAAATGCATGAACCTATTTCTATTATTGTTTATTTTAGACACGTTTCATTACACAGCCCAGGCTAACCTCAAACTCACAGCTTCTCCAGATGCTGGAATTGCAGATATGTGCCACTATGTCCAATGGAATCTATTTCTTATGAAGGAAAAATGAGTAATTGTAGCCACACTATGCGTTCATTATCAAATATCAGGCCTGGTCTGCAAAAGACAGTTAGAAATTGTATCCCTGGACATTACCCAGTCTGGATAAGGAAGAGAAGACAAACTAAATTCCCACTCAGTTTAATGGCTATGACTCCATTTTCTGTTCTGATTGAGAAGGACGGGGTGTGTGGAATGTGGATATGAGCACGGTGAAAAAGGGGTGACCTCCACTTGTTTGGGTGATCCTCTCAGTTCCGCAGATGTCTGGTGAGCATGCACTGAGTGACCGGCCACCCAGCGTCCCTGCTGATTAATTATTTTAAAAGCCATCTCTTTGTCTTAGTATTTGAAAACATATCTTTGATTTTATGTAAACAGTTCTCTGGCCACTTTTTTGATAGTAAACCATATGCGGTCAGGGGCTACATATTTGAAGTCTGGTTAAACAAATCCCATAGTATTTATTAAGTGCCAACTATGTACCAAGGCAGGGCCGTGTTGTGATGCCTGGCAGTCTGGATTTTGACAGCAAAGATCCCCTGGAGGGTGTTCGTCAGAGTTTGCCAGAAGCAGAGTATCATTTCAGTCAAATACTAAAGGCATCTCTTTCACCTGAGTTTTCTTCTCGAGAGCCTCAGGAAGGCAAAGACCGCATGTTAGCGGGGCTGGAGGATGGGGCTGGACACAAGAAGACAAGGGTGCTACCTTGTAGCAGAGATGTGGGTGGCACAGATAGACTAGAGAAGCCACTTTCTCTACATGGTACAAAATTCTTCATTGGTGCTTTAGTTTGGAGTGTTGTTATTGTTGTTGCTGCTGATGCTATTGTTTTTGTTTTTGAGACAGGGTCTTATGTATCCTGAGCTGGCCTCGAACTCATGAAGCAGCCACGGGTGACCCTGAACTTCTGACTTTGAATCTCTGAGCTTGCTGCCTCCACTCCCAAGTGCTGGGATTAGAGGCCAGCTCCTTCACACCCTGTTTTATGCAGTGAATTCAGGGCTCCTTGGATGTCACACAAGCTGAGTTACATCCCAGCCCTGAGAACTCTGCTCTTTGAAGGCATCAAAGGGTCCAGGAACAGAAGGAATGGATGGATGCTGGCATACAAGCCTTGGGAGAGGAGGAAGTGAGTGAGTGGGCTCAGCTGCCCCCATGGGCGAGGCTCTGGCTGCCATGACAGTCACTGGAGAGACAGCTATCTCACTCTCCTGGTTTCTTTCTCTCCTAAATTGTCGAAGTGGAAGGGGGTATGGGCTCCAAACTACAGTTTCAACTGTGTAAAAGCAGGCCACGACTGTTACTGCAGAGGGAGTTCCTGAAAAGCTAAGAGATACATGTACTCTCCGATTACAACCTGCTTCCAAGCATAAAGTTTAACGTTTCCAAATACTGTGCTTGTTCCAGGACAGCCTGAGCTTCCCCACTGAGTCTGACCAGCCAAGTAACTCAAAGTGCTTGTGTCCAATGCCAAACATCGGCTCCACTTGCATGTCTCAGTCGACTTCAGCCTCAGGAGCACCACTGGCATGCCCTTTTGTTTTCTGGGTATCTGGATAACCTAATGAAGGAGGAAGTGCTAATTTAATACAAATAACACATCAACAAGCTCTGATAAGCAGCCAGACGCATCACCACACAAAAAGTTACAGCTCAGTTGGCAGAGTGTTTGCTTAGCACACACAAAGCCTTAGGTTCAACTCCCAGCACCCACTAAAACCTAGTGCATTAGAAAAGTAGAGGCAAGAGGATCAGAAGTTCAAGGCTATCTTCAGCTACGTAATGAGTTCAAGACTAGCCTGGGCTACATGAGACCTGCTCCCTTTAAAGCCCTCTTCCTGAAAAGAAGAAGCCATCTCATGATTGGAACAAGAGAGTTCCCTACTGTTCTGTGTATGAAAGTGTGTGGCCCGAGGCAATCAAATAAACATGAGGGCCATGTGGTTTTCCCTTTGCATTGATTTATGTAGATACTTTCTTCTTGTTCAGCTAAAAAACGGAGCATGATATACAAGGCTCCCATTTGTAAAATGTGTACAGTTTATCAAACATTTCTTCATCCCTTATGGTCCATCAGTTGAGGGGAGAAAAACAGAAAGGCTAGAGAGGGGGTTACAGCTGAGGATGCAGTTTAGTGGACCAGAACTTGACCAGCATGCAAAGGGCCACCATCTCAGCAGAAGCAACAAAAGACACAGATACTTAATTTCTAGAGCAAAGGGGGAGGGGGAGGCAAATGGGATTCAAGCATAGTGTGTATGTATGCAAATATTGTGATACTAAAAATATATTTAAAAAAAACCTTTTCTATAAAAAAGTGGTGTACAAAGAAACATGAGGTAACCAAATAGTGTGAGAAGCAGAAAAAAAAAACATAGAAACCTATAATTAATCAGTCTGTTTAAATAAAATATCTTCTTGATTAACAAGACTAGGGATTATTAACAAGAATGCATTACACAGAAAAATGAAGGCCAGACTTCAATAGGGGAAATTTGTAGAATTTGTAGGCCTGCAAAAAGGCAAAGCTGAAGAAACTTCCAGAAAAGTAGAAACAGGAAGATTGAAGTACCCGGCCAGGTTTCTAATGTCCTGGCTGATAGAAACCCTAGAAAGGGAAGAGAGAAAACACGGGTCGAGGCAGAAACTAGCTAAGAAATAATAAACGTTTCTCACGGCTGAACAGCATGTGTTTCTGTCCAGTACGATGAAGGAGAAAGACATACTTTAAACGACATCAACATGGAAGCTCCCAATGAGAAGGTTGGGGAATAAAGAGGGGCCAGGCTGAGCTTGCCAAGGCTAGGGGATAGCAACAGATTCCGCCCTGTGAGCACACAAGACAAAGCTGATTTCCAGCCTAAAATCTGGTAACTCAGCAAGTAACAGCTACAGTCTTCAGCAGGGAGACACTGATGGTGTTCAGGAACAGGAGCATAGATTCAAATGAGGACAAAGATCCAATAAACAGGCTCACAGAAATACTTTTATTCTCAGAATAATCAGTGATGATTATTTAGTTCAAAAATTGCAATGGTATTGAACAGATGTAGGGGAGGAAGTTTGCAGTTTGGAAGGGAAGATACAACAGCTTGACTCATTATTCAGAAATGAAGCCTCACAGCTGGAATAGCAGCTAGGATCTAACCCTGGTTTCCAGGGGGTGGAGCCTGAGAGATGGTGCGGAGGGAGGTGATAGGTGGTAAGATACTCAGTACTTTTCTTCTGTTGTTAAATATTTTCTTTTTATCATTAACTGATTTCAAACACAACCGCCATGTTTGTAACTTATTTTGATCAAAAATTTAAAATTCTATGGAAACTCTTCTTGAGTTCAGTCAGTAGAGTGCTTGCCTAACAGCACGCCTAACACGCCTAGCACGCCTAGCACGCCTAGCATGCGTGAGACACTAGGTTTGATCCTCAGCTTCGCAAATGATAAAATAAACCTTGTAGCACAAAGAGGCAGGTACATCCATTAGTTAGGTCAGGCACATGTCTTGAGAAGAGCATGGAGAAAGGTGGAAGGTTGAATTTCATTTCTGCCAGAGCCTGCTACAAACCCAGGATGAAGGCTTGCGAGAGCACTCAGCAGGCTTCTGGGAAGGGACACGCCAGGCGCCAGGCAGCTCTAGTCTCCTACAATTTGCAAGGCTTGGTTCTGTAGCACTTGTGGCCTCTCTGCTCACTGGATCCCCTCCTGTTGCCCTCCGCCCTCCTCCGTCCCCCTCCTCCCATCCCCCATGCCTCACAAGGTCTCCCTGGCTCTGGAATCCCTGTCGCCTTGGGACTCAGCTGACACCCGACAGACAATGGTATTTCCCATCAGTCTGAGTATCAGGAGCCGGGCCTTATCCACTGCTGTTTTTCTATTAGTCTAACACCCCATTGTCCACCCCTTATCACTGAAATGTTGATGTCATGCCTGGCTTGGAAGTGGTTTCTGCACCGGGGCTGCCACAGCCTCCACTTTAATTGAGGGAGGGGGAGGGGTGGAGGAACCCATTTATCAGAATTCTCATGAGAACTCACCCTGTTCCCCCTAACAGCTGGGCCACTGTGGGCGCCACAATGGGGTGGGTTCCCCCCCAAATGGGGTGGGTCCCCCCACCCCTGCCATAATTCCTGGCCTTTCTTTCTGGCCTCCACGAACTAGCGTCCCTCAGAGCTGAGAGGCTGAGGAATGTGGAAGGGACTTCTGAGCTCTTTCTCTGGGCTCTGAGACTTAGCACACCTATATGGTCCTAGCAAAAGGTGAGCCCAGAGCCACCCTGGGTTTTCCTTGTTTTTCATGTCTTGCAGCCTCTGAAGACTCCACCAGGGCAAGGCTTGGCAGGAGCCAGATAAACACACTGGGACAATCTGGGTCAAAACTAGTCTGAGCACCCAGGTCCTAACCTTAGTGTGACCAACTTCTAAGGGAAGTTTTGTGTGCTTCCTGCTGCTGGCCCTCTTGGGCTTGAGTTTATTCATATAGAGAAGGCTTGTGTGTGTGTGTGTGTGTGTGTGTGTGTGTGTGTGTGTGTGTGTGTTTGCATATGTACACACACACATGTGCAGGAGGGTTGCCATTATCACAAAGCATCCTGGGAAGAATATCTGGCTGACAGAGAAAGAAGCCCACCAGGCTGAGCAGACTCTGTGGAGTGTACTCAACTCTCTTTCCTGGATTCAGCATGGTTACTGTGAGGCCGGAAAGCATGGTGAGGTGACAGCTTCTGATGGGGAACGGAGCTGTGCAGAGGCCAAGGAGGGACAACTAAAGACTTGACTAGGTGTCTGGTCTTCAGAAGTAGGTCTCAGTAAGTAGGAGCTATGAATAAATTTAGCTCTTGGGGACTTTGTTCCAAACCTAATGTGAGGGACTAGTGAGAGGGACAGCATGAAAGGAAGGCCACTGTCCTGGCACCCCTTTTTTGACAGCTGGAGCAGAGAAGAGGAACCCCAATGTCTGGGTTGGCCTTTGTTTGGAAAATGAGTCATCTTTCAAAAGAAAAGCAAGCGTGCTTCCAGGCAGGTCCAACCTGCCAAACAGAAGCTGAGGACAGCTGTGAGTGTGACCTGACACAAAGCAGTAAAATGACTTAAAACATCATCAGGTCTGCTTTGGTGACCTGGTTGTGACATTCTTAAGCCTGAGCTTTGTAAATTCAACACTGTGTTTCGATGTCCAAAGGTTGGACACACATGCGAACATTTAGAGGTGCCCTCTGCCTATAGAGTCAGAGTATGTGTATAACAAGTACATTCAGATGCTCCAGACAAAGGGTTACTGGTGAGCTCCAATTTGGGTTTTATTTGGTATTTGTTTACCTTATTGCATAGGCTGCTCTCAAATACACAGTCTTCCAGACTCAGCCTCCCAAGGTCTGGGATTATTGGTATGTGCCACCACGGCCTGCTTTAAAAGCTTCACGTTAAGCAGAGTTTTACCTATGCAGTGTGGCACCAGATAGTATAAGTCCTGTTAAACACATACATGTCAGCATGCTGCCTAAGAATTCAAGACATTTGGAGAGAGGTCTGACCACATTGATCCACTGAAGATCTTGGGCCACTGGGTGTCCAGCTTGTCTCACCATGGTATAGCAGAATTGAAGCCGAGCCCCAGAGCTAAACCTGTAAGTTCCAAGGACCAGGAGTGCATGTGGGAATTCTGTTTACTAGGTTCTTAGCAGGCCTTAGAAGGCCTTCCAGGAAGAGCACTGCGCAAACCTGGTAGTCAAAGCCACTGCCTGTTACTAGAATTCAAATCTAGGTCTTTTGAGTCCAAATTCAGGCCTTTTTTCATGACATCAAGAGGCAGAAGATAAGTCTCTTGGCTTTGTCTTAAACACACATTCCTGGGATGAGAGGAAGCTTAGGAACAGGGCAGGGCTGCAGTCCCCACCACAGCGGCTACTTTCAGTCCTCAGGGGCTTCCAGGTGCTGAGCGAGCACCTCCTGTCCTTGGGTGTTTGGCTCAGAGACAAGCCAGGGTTTGAGAAGTCCAGGATGGGAAGCCCACCATCCCAGTGCCAGGCTCTATGGACTCACCTTCTCTTTCTGATCACACTTCCCTCCTGGAGACTCCAGGGGCTCAGAATGGTGGCAGAAACTGGTGGAAATCGCACCAGTGCCATGTGATGAAAGATGTCCCTTCTGTCTCCCAGCTCCATTCTCCCATCCTGGGAACGGATCCCGGGCATACTACCATAAGGCTATTTTTGTTTGTTTATTTATCCTTTTTGTATAGCTCATGTGGCCCAGGCTGGCTTCACACTTACTATGTAGCTGGGATGCTCTTTAGCTTCTGGTCTTCCTGCCTCTACCTCCCAGGAACTTGGGTTATAGGCATGTGCCACCTCTCCCCAGTTTATATGGTGTTGGGAATCGAACTCGGGGCTTTGTGAGTGCTATGAAAACACTCCAACTGAGCCACATGCTCATTCGATTCTCCAACATTTTCCTCCTTTCTGTCCTCCTTTCTTACGTGTGTGTGTGTGTGTGTGTGTGTGTGTGTATCATCTGTGTGTGTCTATGTGCATGTATGGGTGTCTACGTGTTTGTGGGTGTCTATGTGTTTGTGTTTGCATGTTTAAATGTGTGTGTGAAAGAATATGTGTCTGTGAGTGTCTCTGTATATGTGTGTGTAAGAGAGTATATGTATGTATGAGTACATGTGTGAGAGTATGTCTGTATGTGTATTTGTGAGAGAGAATGTGTTTGTGTGTGAGAGAAAATTTGTGCCTGGCTGGAGCTAGTGTGGTTTAGGGGCAGCTTTTTAAAAAGTTCTTTTGCCTGAAGTCGTGCATCCTCCTACATGGACAGAGTAAAACTGCACCGATGACCCCTCTATTCATCCTACTTAAAAGACCATGTATGTGTGGTTAAGGCTTCTGAGAGAGCTGGGTGCCGGGGGGGGGGAAAAGCGAGGATCACAGAGCAGGAGAGACATGGTTTCCAGATTTGCTTTAGTAAGGGGTGTGTGATTTCTTTTTCTGTCGAATTTCATGTTTAAGATGAATCCCTTTGGTTGGTTCTTGGGGTTAAGGTGACATTTCCAAGATATCCCTCTGCTCAACCTTGTTTCTTAAGCCTCCTCATTCCAGTGGCTGATTTCCGGGATGGTAGAGGGTCTAGCTGGGTTTCTTGGAAAATTCTTACAAACATTAAAGTGCTTTCTCCTCTTCCAGAACAAACAGCTTTGTTTAGAGAGTTATCAGAGCCCCACCTGGCCTTTGATTTCTGCCTCAGCATACAATGCCTGGAGACTCTTCTCCTCCTCTATCCTCTGGTCTCTGACCTTGTCTTTCACCTGGCCTCTCCTTTCTCTCTTGGGATTTGCAATTCTGCACATGGAATCATGACTCATTTGGGAAGTCACTGACCTCCTCGAGGAAAAAGCATATTCATCCTTGGCCACAGCCCCAACTTAGCACCCTCACCTCCGTCTGTTTTCCACAGATCTTGAGATAGCCCTGGCTAGGTTTTGTCATTATTATTGGTTAATCTCCTGTTCCCTTCATCGATGGCAAGCCCCATGGGCAAGGACTGTCATTCCTGTTTCCACCACATTCCCACATCTCTGCGAGGTGGCAAGCGTACAGACGTGTGGCATGTGTGAGGATTGTGGAGGTGAAAGCAGAGATGTGTCACACAAAGGCCGGGGCTTCAGGACAGTGTGGACAGCTCTATAAGAAGGAACAAGATTTGGATCCCAACAAGGAGGCCCCCAGGACTGAGAAAGCAGTAGGTGATGCAGCCTCTTGCAACAGCAGTGGGGCTAAAAGACATTGAAGCTCATTGAGAAGGGAACAGAACACTGAGGCCATAAAGGGAACCCATCTGCCATATTCATAGGTGAAGAGGGAGCTCATACTCACAAGTACTCTTCTAAAAGTACTGCTTCATTTCCAGGCTCCACTCAGCACCCAGCCCAGCCTGGCTCTGCTGGAAACAGTGTGGATGAGGGAAGCTAGTCTCCCTACAGGGTGAGGACAGTCAGAACCCATGCACACATGGTGGTTAGGCCCTGCATAGCGGGGGGCAGCCCGGGGCTGTCAGTCAGCGGGAGCTACACCGAGGAGTGCTCCCTGTGGAGGCAGAACAGAAACCCACTAAGACTAGAGCTACTGAGGCCAGCGTCCCAAGCGGGTGATATCCAAACCTGAGGTGGCCGAGATCCCAACACAGGAGGAAGCAGCTTCCAGAGAAAGGAAGGAAAGAAAACCCGTTTTCAGTTATCTTCGAAAAAGACCCAGTGAGGGAAGCCAGGCTTTTAACAAACTCAGGCTCCACAGCGGTCCCCTCAGGGAATGAAGGACAGATTAGACACTTGCTGGAAAGAATGAGAGATGCCTGGGCCTGAGCAAGCCCATGAATCCAGGGAACCTCTTGCATTTGGCAGCGGCATAGACCAATGTCAGCGTCACGTTGAGGCCATTTTGAGGCCTTTCCCTTCCTTCCCGCCTTCCTCATCTCTTGGCTGCTCCTCCCTGGCTCCGGGGTTTGTCTTTATCTTGTCCCCTGTTTCCACTCCTATCAGCCATTATCTAGGTGATGCCGCCGGACTGGCAGAGCAGGAAGCCAGCCCGAGAGCCCTCTTGCCATTCCCCACCCTCTTCCTCCTCTAGAGACAAAAGCCAAAGCAGCCCCGTTAACAGATGCGCGTTTCCCTTGACTCTTTGACTCTCATTTCCCACTCTCATTTTTCCGCAGGCTCCAGCTTTCCACAGCCAGGCTGTCTTTAGGAGCCACCGCGTCCCCGGAGGCAAAAAGGCCCACGACTGTCACTTCCTCCCCAAGCGAGTCTGCAGAGGACCCGGCACAGCCTTCCAAAACCAAAGCAGCCTTCTCCTTATCCACAGTGCAATCAGCTGGACCAGAAAACAGCTCCGCACATCCGGCTGTTGGAGCCTGTCTGGGCTGGACACAGCTCTGGTCTTCCTCATGAACAGGTCTCCCCATGGTTCTTCCTCTCCCTGGCCTGGGTGGGGCTCCAGTGACAGGGGGGATGTTTTGGTCAAAGGGCACTAAGCATCGTTTATTATCCCAGGATTCCCCTGGGCACTTACTGTGTCTGTCTTCCATTGCTACCAGACGCAGAGATGAGGGAAACAGACTCAAACAGCGCATGGTCTGGGGAGAGCAGGGAGGAAGTCTGAACGAATCACAGGGTCTAAAGCCTGGTTAAAGCGGCCCAGAGCAACCAGAGAGTAAAACTGAGTGTCTTGAGCAGGCACCAGGTGAGACCTGGGAGCTTCTAAGGAGAGCTCATGGCTCCTAATGCTTTCTCTGTGCCAGACATAATGCCAAGGGCTTGGCATGCTTGGCATTTAGTCCTTAAGCAAACCCACATGGCAGGTGTGATTGCTGTTCCCAGATTGCACAGAGTCTGAGGCTTAGAGGAGTTAAGCCAGGCTGATAAATAAGTCTCAGGCTCAGAGCTAGGGGCTGAGTTTCAGGGCACGAGCAGCTGAGATGCCAACTCAGTACTGGGTACTGGGAACTAAACCAGGGTCCCATGGAAGAGCACTAAGTGCTTTCAACTGCTGGGCCATCTCCTCCGCCCCTTCCTTGTGCTTTTGAAACAGTTACTCACTGAAATGGGTGCTCTCTGCCTGGCTAGACTGGCTAACTAGCCCTAGGCATCCTCCTGCCTCTAGCCCATGGGCCTAGCCAGCACTGGTATTACAGGCATGAACAGTGCACGGTGCCCTGATTTTTTTTTTTTTTTAAGGTGCTGGGGATCCAAACTCAGCTCCTTATGCTTACACAGCAAGCACTAGATCTGCCGCGACACCTCCCAGGCAATATTGATTTCTCAAAGATTCTCTTCTGCATTAATTTACAAGCACAGTGACAGGGCACAGGGGCTCCGGCTTCAGCACAGCTCATCAGTGCTTGGTGTTTTCTGTTTCTTTTTCTCCTAACAATAGCTATCTCAATGGCTGTCCATGGGATCAGTTTCTCAGGCGTGAAAGTCTCCTCATTTCAGGAGACATTTTGTTCTTCATGGAGGAATCTACTGGGAAATTCTTTCCTGGGTCAAAATCACACTGCACTTGTCACTGACCAGCCTGGCTTTGCCCCTGGGAATCACCCCCAAGGCTATTCCATGGTCTTTGGTCTACAGAGGCACACAGACCTAGTATACTAGTCTTTATGCCTGCTAGCTCCTGACCTGTCCTAAACATGGGGAGACCAATGCTGTCTCCCCCCCACACACACACCCTGTGTCTCCCATGGACACAGGCACCAGCATGGCTGGAGGACACCATCCCTCTCCCAGGGAGTGTGAGTTATTGGAGGCAGACTCTGGCTCCTTGAGGAGTTAAATCATCCCTTGACTCAGAAGGAGAGCCCTTTGGCCCATGGGAGAGCATTCTTCATCCCGGCACCCCCCGGGACCAGGCTCTGTGTCATGGAGAGTGCAGCTCCCTTTCTTTCCACTCAGAAACTCGTAAATCACGCTTATTAGCACCACTTCAGCTCTTCACACAGACACAAGCAGCCGGCCAGTACTAGGTCTCCTAAGTGCTTCTTGAGGGCAGGAAGTGATGTCTCGAGGGCCCTGGGGACCTGTTCTTCATCCTCAGATGCCATAATTCTATTTGGGTTCCCTTGGGCACCAGCCAAGACTCCTATTGCTAGTCCACATAACACAGAGGATGGCCAGGCTGGTGTTCCCAGGGCAGGAATGGCCAATGAAGAGGGATCAGGGCCCAAGTGAAGATTGTCCCACCATGTCTGTTTATGGTGACCCCTTCCTTTGGTACTTCTTGAAAAAAAATGTTATGGACCTCTGCTGTGAGATCATGTGGTCCTGCCCTGTTCCTCCGCCATCTTCCTCCTCCTTCTTCAATGAAATGAAGAGATTCTCTGGTGGTCATTAAGGCTCCACCCAGCTCCATCTACTCCTGATTTGGTAGTTAAGTGCTCCAAGTGACTGGTCCACAATTACATTTCCATGGTGCACTAACTCTCATCGCCATTTTAACTAGAACAGTGGGACCAATATCGGCCATACTAGAGTATCTGAAAACAGGAGGAGAGCTGGAGAGCGAGGGGTAGCCAGTCTGAAGAACTAACCTGGAGTGTTTTTAATCAGAGAGGCACAACCTACACCCAGATAGGTAAAAGTCTTTGCTGGACCCTGTGAGAGTGTGTGGTGCCTATGTAGTATCCAAGGAAGATGCTCTTTGGTTCTTGATGAGGGATAGAGCTTGACATTGTATAGAAATCTCTGCTGGGAACCTGAAGCTAGGCTGCCTCTGGCACCCCTCAAACACATGTGGGACAGCATTGATGGGGTGGTTATGGATGTTTACAGTGTTTATATCAAAACCATGGCAGAAAATTAGCTTCTGTACACTCCGGTTGACTGGTCCTCAAACGGCAGTGGTGAGCCCCTAATTTAGTAAGGGATCACATTGCACAAGTCCACTCTAACCACTAGGTCAGTAAGGGCTATCAATGAGCCTGGGAATGTGAGATGATGGGGAGAAAGTTTTGGATTAGGAAGCAGAGTAGGTGAGTGCTCCCTCTTCTCCCCAGCTATACCTCTAGCTAGCTGAGTGACCTAGCAGCCTGTGACAGGTGCTGGTCTATCCCTGCTCAACCATCTCACCCTGAGGTCATGTGACACTGCATCACATGTCTGGTCAATCACCAAACTCAACTCTGGGAGATAAGGATGGATCCATGAAACCAATAGGAGAATAATGCCCTTTCATGGCTGATGCACCGGCTGTTGGAATGGAATGAGTTCTTACTGGGATTGTTAAGTCTATAGTCGCCACAAATTCCTCCTTTATAGGAGGAAGCCTGCTGGGGCCAGGGTACAATGAGCTAACACTCAAAAGGCACAAGAACTAAAGGGTAGCTACAGGAAAAAGCCATGCAAGTTTTCTTTCCAGCTTAGGAATTGGCACTGCCTGAGGTCCCAAACACTCATTGTCCCTCACTCTGGTGGCTTTGGGTTTTGATCACTAAGAAAGCTGTGACCCAGAAGTCCACTTTGTGGAGAGGGTCCCATGAAAATGAAGGCAACAATATAAATGAGAACTTCCAGATTCTTCTTTTATTCATAAGGAGGGAAAAATCATGGTCCAGCCCACTCCCAAAGTTTCCCATGAAACCTGAAAACCAGGCTTTCTTCCCTTTGAAATCACAATGTTCTCTGATGGGAGCAAGGTAGGAAGTTGGCAATCACTGAGTGTTTGTAGCCAAGTTACTCTTGGCCACAAGCTGCAGGCAGGCTTTCTGATTTTGTGGTCTCCGTGACTCCCTGAAAGAGGTGTCACCTCTTTGTTTTACAGGTGAGGCAAACTGAGGCACAGGCAGGTCTCCTAACTGACTCAAGATGACAAAATCAGTGAAGCAAGTGTTAGAGATGGGGTTAGAAACTCGATTTGACTCATGATGACACCCTGGGATTGATCTTTAGATGATCTCAACAGCACTTTCTCCCCTCCCCCTTCTGTTGTATGTGGGTGTAAGAGCACTAGTATGAATGCACACACATGCGTGTGTGTGTGTGTGTGTGTGTGTGTGTGTGGAGACAAGAGGCCGCTGTCAGGTATCTTCCTCAGTTGCACTCCACTTCATTTTATTTATTTTATGTGTACAAATGTTTTGCCTGCATGTGTGTATGTAGGCCATGTGCATGTCTGATGCCTGAGGAGGCAAGGAGAGGGCAGAGGATTTCTTGGAATGGTAGTTACAAATAGTGGTAAGTTGCCATGTGCTCACTGGGAACTGATCCTGTGTCCTCTGCAAGAACAACACATGCTCCTAACCATTGAGCCATCTCTTCAGTCCCTCCTTGTTTCTTGAGATTTGGCTGGAGTGCTGGGCCAGTGGGCTCTGGGGATCACTCTGTTTCTTCCTTTTTTTGCTCCCAGCACTGGGATTCCAGGCTTTTCCATGGATGCTGGGATCTGAGCTCTGGTCTTCATGCTTGTGATGTACTTTATGGACTGAATCACGTCAATATCACCTTCATGTGGGCAAGGAGTGGGCTCACCGAAGATGTATTCATTGATCTACAAAGATAATCCAGTAGGTTGTGTCATAACTAAGGCCTCTAAGGTAGGGAGGCCTCTACTCTGTGTAAATGGTGTTCTGTTTTTTTTTTCCCCCATGAGGCAGTCTTTTGTCCATTGGGCTTTTAAAATCCAGCTCTAGCATTCATTTCTCTCTGCTGACTGTGGGTGCAGCGTGACCCATTACTTCATGCTTCGGCTAACATGACTGCTCTAACATGGTGGAGTATACCCTCAAACCGAGAGCCAGAGTAAGCCCTTCCACCCTCCGGTTGGCATTTTCATGTATTCTGTTATAGCAACGCAGAAAGTGGCTAGTCTGCCTTCCACCCATATCCCCCCCCCTCCACCTTAGCCTCAGCCCTGTCCCTGCCCTCACGGCCCCTGCTCTCACAGCATCTATGACTCTGAGCAAGAAAGAGGTCTCTTGTCTGTGCTATGGAGAACCGGGCTAGTACTCATGCTGTGAGTTGAATGGTGGCCCTCAAGGAGGTTGGCCTATGTCCAGGAATTAGAATCTTGAGATGAGATCATTTTGGATTTCCCACACGGATCCCAAGCCTAGGCATGCCGGTCGTCATAAGAGATGGTGTTGAGGACCGCACTGCCCCACGATTTGGGGCTAAGTGCTCTGGTCGAGAGAGAGAGAGAGAGAGAGAGAGAGAGAGAGAGAGAGAGAGAGAGGATGGAGGGGCAAGAAATGTGAAGAATAGAGACAAGCCAGAGGGTCTGTAGTCAAGTCTCGTTTACTGTCTCCCATAGACTATATTCACCTCCTATTGACTATATTGACCCTCTTACAAGGAAATCCTGGGTATTTATAAGCACAAGCAGGAGAACACAGGTGAAGACATTTTACCACGTGCACCATGCAGCTGGGGTCACTAAACAGTAAAACAAGCTATGTGGGATAAACAAGATATTTGTCAGAGTGTGCTTCAGCTGTTGTAGGCTGTTGAAAAACAAGTCTCTATCAGGGTATACGGTTCCAGATGGCTGCAAAGTTGATAGCTGCTTTCTAGCCGCTTTCTGCTAAAAGTTGGCTCCCAACAAGATGGGAGAAGAGCAGACACGGACAAATCATGCTAAGTCAAGAGAAGTTGGAGGCAGATGCAGGACAAGAAACGCATTAGCCCCGGAAGCTATAAGAGGCAGGCAGTGTCTCTCTGGAGACTATGGAGGGAACACTGTGCTGTTGGCACCTAGTTTGCAGGCTTCTGCCTCCAGAACGTCTCAAGAAGAAATGCCAGTTGTTTGAGGCACCAGGTTTGTTGTTGTTCTTTATGACAGTCACAGAGAACAAATACCACCACACATACTGTATCTGCTACAGTCACTGCCAGGACAAACTCTGTGAGACCTGAACAAAGTTAGGCCTGGGAGTGTCTTTAATGTCACAGCCTCTTGATGGACCCGTGTTTATGAAAGGGAGACAATTTGGGAAGGATGAGAGGACACAGATGTCCTTGGCTGCTCTGATACATCCCATGAGCGTAAGGCTGTGACATCTTCCTTTGTTGTTCCTGGGATGAAGAGAGGTCTCTTGGTCCAGTGGCACCACCAATGTCCATCCACATCATCTGCAAAATAAGAGCAAATAAAATAAAATAAAATAAACCTCAAGGTGATTTGTCATTTTAAATGTAGAAAAGAAGCTGCCGTGATTTGCTGTGTCTCCCTGAATCTCTTGTTGACATTTAGCTCCCACAGTGAAGGATCAGGATGGTGGACACTTAGCCTGATGTAGTAACCATAGAGACTTTCATGATTAGATGAGGTCACCAGAGTCCTGGCAGTTCTATATGAAGAAGGACAGAGAGCTGAAGAAACACACACACTGTCTCCTCTCCTGGCTCTTAATAGGCAATTCACCAGCATCCATATATGCTGCAAGCAAGAAGGCCATCCCTAGACCTTGACCGTGGGCATCTAGAACTATGAGTTAAAATACAATCCCCCCCCTCTCTTTTTTTTTTTTTTTTTTTTTTTTTTAATAAAGTGGCTCAGTCTACAGAATTCTCTAATTAGCCACAGAGAATGGACGGATACCAATTCCCAGTTTCCTGATTTTTAAAAAGCAGTTCTTTACGTATTCCAGGCTGGCTTCAAACTTGCTGTGCAACAGCAAAGGGCCTTGAACTTGTGATCCTAACGCCTCTATCTCCCCAGTGCTGGGCTGACAGGTGTGTACTGCCTCTCCTGTTTTATGTAGCATTGAGGACTGAAGCTAAAGCTTCATGTATGTCAGACAAGTGCTCCGCCAACTGAGCTATATCCCTGACCTTTAGCTCCCAAATTTCTATAAGCAAATAGTTACATAAACCATAAACTGTTCTTACTTTAGATGCCATATGCATAAGCCCACACTCTATCTTAAATTTGTACATATCACATATGAATACATTGAAAGAGATCTTTGGAGATGGGAGAGGTATAGTGGTCAAAGATTATTTTTACTTCATCTGCTTCTTTGAATCTCTCTCTCTCTCTCTCTCTCTCTCTCTCTCTCTCTCTCTGTGTGTGTCTAATGACTTAACTACCCATTTTAAGTTAGACAAGATAAAGGTCTAGGGAGAGGGCTCAGTGGGTAAGAGCACTTGCTGTGAAGATCAGAAGGCCTGAGGTCAATCCCCCACACCCAGGTAAAAGCTGAGCACAGTCATGAGTGCCTGTAACCTCAGCATCAGGAAGCAGAGACAGGTCAGCTCCAGGAGAGCCCTGGCCAGCTAGGGACTGAATTAGCAAGCAATCAGGTTTAATGAGAGACCCGTATCTCAAAAACTACAGTAGCAAGCAATAGAGCAAGACAGTTGACATCCCCTTACACACACACACACACACACACACACACACACACACACACACCACCTCCATCACTGCCAAGAAGATAAGAAAATATGAACTGAGCTGTAATGGTATGATCGCTGTGGTCCTACCCCAAGGATGGACAGGGAGCCAGGCAGGATTTCTTTTCATATATATATATATATATATATATATATATATATATATATATTGCTGCATCTTCATGCTGATGCAAAACCAAATTCTAGAGCCCAGTGTTCTTGCAAACAAGAAGTGCAGTTCTATTGGAGTGAGGCAGATATATATATATATATATATATATATATACACACACATATATACATATATATGTGTGTATACATGTACATGTATGTATATGTATGTATACAACACACACACAGTGCTTCTACTGCATTGCTGCATCCTCATGCTGATGCAAAACCAAATCCTAGAGCCCAGTGTTCCAAACAAGAAGTGCAGTTCTATTGGATCGAGGAAGGAAAGTGGGTCCTCTATAGCAACCCTTGCAGGTAGCCTGCAGTGTGGATCCCTCATCCTGTTCTCCTTCCTCCTTCAGGCCACCCAGCTAGCTTCAGCGGCAGTATCTAATCCCATGAGTCTGGGGATGGACACTGGAGCAGGGGGCAAGTCCTCAAAGGGAATGAATGTTATGGAGCATGCACAGCCCTGTTCCATTCCCTACCCTGGGGCCTGGGAAAGAGGGGGCAGACTCTCATCTCTCCAAGGGACAGAAGCCCACATGGATACCTGAGTCTAGAGAAAGGCCCTGAGTAAGGACTTAGGGATGCCACATGGAGGTGAACCTGAATGAATGAATTTTCTTACACGTCTTTGATCCCCACCGGACCCATGAGCTGCCTGATGGATTCATCTTTGGTTCACTGTCTCTCCTTACACTCATCAAGCTGAGCAACTGTGTCTCCTGACTGAGTCAAAATTACTACGGAGGCTTGTGAAGCCCCTGTCTTCTCCCATTTCTCTTTTTCTTCTATTATTTTGTCTTGAGACAGTAAGGCAATATCTGACTCTGTAGCCCAGGCTGGATTTAATGACCCTCTGGTCTTAGCTCCCAGGTGCTGGGACTATAAGCTCGGCACTGTGTTTTCCTCCCTCCCTCTCTCCCCTCATTCCCTTTCTTTCCTTCCTTCCCGAAAATGAGGACATGACCACTCCTGGGTGTGGTTGAGGTAAAGGTTTTGTTGTACATATGAGGGAGAGAGCATCCAGAGGCATCTGGACTAGTCCAGTCTGACTCCGGCCATGAGAGGAGAGAGAAGAGAGAAGAAAGAGGAGGCCAAGAGGACCAAGAGCTCTTAACTAAAATGGTGAAGCCCAGCCCCTGGGCTGTAGAGCTTTCGAGTTAAGCACTGCATGGACAGTGCTAGGAGCCATAGGGACTGGGACCTAGGGATTCTTTGGGACCTAACCCTCCCTGCCTCCCTCTCTCTCCTCCTTCCCTCCTTCCTTCCCTTTCTCCCTCTCCCTCTCTTTCCCCCTCCCTCCTTCCATCTGGCTCCATAGTCTAGGCTAGCCTGGGACTCACAAGGCCCCTGCCTCAGTCATTGAAATGCTGGGATGCCCAGTATGTCTCTATACCCAGTTCCTCAGCTGATTTTCTGTTGCTGCCACAGCAAAGGGTCACAGCCCTGGTTACTCAAACAATAGACATTTATTCTCTCACAGTTTTGCAGACCGGATGCTCGTGATCAAGGCTACAGCTAGCTCCTCCGAGGCCTTGCTGCTTCTGGTACAAATGCCATCCTCCCCCATGTCCTCACATGGTGTCCCTTTGTGAGTGCCTGTGCCCTGGTCTCTTTGTATAAAGACATCAGCCATACTGGATGAAGGCCCAGCCTAATAATTTCAGTTTACCTTAAATACCCCTTTGAAGATCCCCTGTCCAAATCCAGTGATACTCAGGACTCTGACCTGAGTTTGGAGGGCCCTGCCTAGCCCCTAAGAAAGCCCATGCAGATCATACTGATGGTGGAGCTCTGGACAGGCTAGGGGCTATCGAGTGGTGAGTGAGCTTGAGGGTTCACTGTGGCAACACATGGGTACACTAGGTAACATCCTAGTGTACAGGACACAGGGTGGGAGAGACTCCTGCTTGGGAAGTGTTTTCAGGCCCCAAGCTGAGGGAACTACTAAAGAAATACGTTTGTTATCACAAAGCTACTGAAACCTGCTTTTTGGCCCGTGCCTCTGTTTTCTGGCCTTGACCACCTCCCCCAACCCCTCCACCCCCGACACTGTTTAGCTCACGGTCTCTGTTTCCAGCTCTCATTTCTTACCCACCATCATATGGCCTGGTCCAGCCCACACAGGATGCAACATCTTCAAGGTCGTGGGCTGCAAGGCAAGGGAGGCCCAGGATAGAATGAAGCTAAACTCACCCCCTTGAGCGGCCTTCTCAAGGGCACTGTGAATGTTTCAGACAGCAGCTGCAGCTGTCCTGGGGGAGCCAGAAAGTTCTAGTTTATTGTGTGTGGAAGGGTTTGGTGTTGAGAAACAGCCTATTCTAGGAAAGGGCCTGTGAGCCCTGTTCACCTGGTGCTTAGCCGTCTACGGCCCCTGGAAGGCACAGGGACACTTGTGGGGCCAAGGCACCTGGAAGCATTTTGCAGACACTTGTTTTGTGACACCCTCTGCACAATGCTAATACTCCTGGGACTTCACCCACTCCATCTGCACAGCAAGGATGGGAAGTACTTGACGGCCACACCTTCATTATGTAGGAAAACCACCCAAGGCTTAGAATGGACAACTGGGTTAGGGAACACTGATACCTAACCTCTAACAGATCCCTTAATGCCTGGAAAGGGGAGCTGAGGCCTAGAGGGGAGAGGCAGCCCAAGTTATGCAGCCAGGTAGAGGCAGACTTGCATCTTCTGGCCTCAGACATAGGCATGTTCTCCTCCATCCCCTGTGATTGATTAGTGGGCCAAGTGAAGGTAAGGCCACTTATTGTGCTAATGTTTCACTGTTCCACAGGGTGGTGAGCAGGCTTGCTACAGACTTGGCTTGGCAAAGACACCACCAGTCTCTGGCCTGAACTACATAGCAGCCGTGCTAGCAGCAGTACTGGGATTCTAAGTTGGGAGGAGCTGGCTTCTCATGCCATCCACTGGTGAGCCATCAGGGAAGGAGGTTAATTTTATGGACAGAGAACAGGCTCCAAGCCAGTGGTCTAGGGTGGATGTCAACTGGACAAGCTATGCCTAGGTGTGGGTTGCTTGCTCTCAGCTCCCATCTCTCTACCTGGGAGGGGAAAATGATGATGGATGATTGGTGAGACTGCTCAGAGGATGAGCAAAGGGTGTCAATCATCCAGGCCCATACCTGGTACATGGTAGATGCTGTCAACAACTGTTCTTACTGTTGTGGCCTGCAGGCATGATGGGTACAGGGCCTGGCCGAGGCAGGAGCTGCACAGCTCTAAGAGAGCTAGTGCCTGTGGCTCTAAACAAGCCCTCGGGCTGGTACCCTTGCCTCTTGTGCTCCTGCCATCCCTGCATGTTCCCCCAAGGACAAAGGCTGTGGGCATGTAGGCAAGTGGTACCATTTGCTAAGCCTCCTCTCCTTCTTTTCAACCTGGAACTAGTATAGACGTCTTTTCCCCAGAGTTTCAAAGTTCATATGAGGCCACGAGTAAGAGGGACAGGCACGTGGACACAGAACATGCCTCACACGTGTGCCAGTATCTGTCCCCATCAATCACAACACTAGCGTCACCACCACCAGCCATGTCTGAGTGTGGTGCAGCACCCAGACCTGAAGAGCAGGGATGAAAGGTCTGAATCCAGTGCAGAGGTGGCTGGCCATTGTTGAACAGCCACGCATGCTAGAAGCAGGCAGGGCGTGTACAGTCCCCTGACTGTGCTGGGTTTCTGAGAGCCCACTGTCTAAACTGTGTCCCTGCCCTGCGCAGGGCCACCTTCCATCTCTGCGAGGGGCCAGATCCCTGAGCCTCATCATTCCAGGACCTGTAACCTGTAATCGAGCTGTGTATTATCCACCAGAAGTGGGCACTTGCCTAGCCCACAGTGCCCAGGAGGCCAGCCTAGGAAGCTGTTATCAGTTGGTCAGCTAGGAGACCACTGCAGTAGCTCAGACCCAAGGAGCTGGGGATCTATGCGCCCTGAGTCATCTCAGAGAGAGAGAGAAGCATTTATCATGAAGCTGTGTGTGAGAGAAGATTCTTCACACCCACTGAGCACAACTGCAGGCCACGAACAAAGCTCAGCACAGGAAACCAAACCAAAGGACGTGTAGGCTTACCTTGAACTCCGTATGTAGCCGAGGATGGCTTTGAACTTGCAACCTTCCTGCCCCAGTGCTGAGATTACAGGCATGCACCCCAGTGACAGCCTTGGATTTACTGTTGAGAACTCAGCTGGCTTAGTTTTAGTCATATTTCTAGATTTGTTTCCTTCAATGTAAGCCCATGCCTAGAAGAGGCAACAAGTTCCTTCTTCCTAGTTATTCAGCCATTCACGGGGCCAGCAGTGTGCCTGGCATGTAGCAGACACTCACAAAATATTAATGAACTCAGGAGTAGTTATAGCCTCACAGAGAGCAGGACACATAAAGGGGGGGGGGATAATCGGACTGGGTTTTGAAGGATAGGCAGAAGTCCATTGGAGGCATAATAAAAGCAAAGGGATATTTTTAACTCCCATTTAGATCTCGAATTAACTTTTTGTTGATGACAGTTGAGACCTTTAAATCAGCTAAACTTAGAGGTGGGAGTGTGAGCCATAGGGAAGTTAGGACAGATGTCTTGAGGTGGCCACACCAGGTAGGACATTGATGAACAGGAATAACATATGATCGTGTTTCTTATTTCTACCTGCTAGCCTCCGGTCTAGACAGTCCTCCCCTGAGATGAGCCTCTTCCTGCAGAAGGGCTTCCCTGATGGACAGGATTCCCACAGAGACAGGACTTCCTTAGAGAGAGACCTCCCCTGGAGATGGCCCACCTTAGAGATAGGCTTGCATGTGACTGTCTCCTGCCTCTTTCCTGGGCAGGCTAAACCTCTTTCCAGGAAGGTATTGTGGATGGTCATCCTCACTGTGAGTACACAGCCTTTTGTTAGAACTCCAAAGCCCAAGGCCAGAGCCTAAAATAAGCTCCAAGGATTTCTAAAGAAATAAACAAATAAATTTAAACAGATTTTTGGGGGCTGGGGAGATGGCTTAGGCTGAAAAGTGCTTGCCACGAAGATATGAGGACCTGAGTTTGAACCCACAACCCATTAAAAAAAAAAAAGGCAAGTGCAATGGTGTATGACTATAATCCTTGTGCAGGAGAGACAGACAAGGGCATCCGTCGCCCAGTCTACTGAATCCATGATCTGGTAAGCTGTGGATTTAGTGACTCACTTTGTTTCAAAAAGTAACGTGGAAAGTGACTGAGGAAGATGAAAACACACACACACACACACACACACACACACACACACACACACACACACACACTCTAAAAAGATTTTGAGCCAGTGGTCTTACTTTCTCCCCACCTCCTCTGCCTCTTCCTTGTTCTTCTTTGTAGAGCAAGGTTCCCAGAACACTAGTGGTCTGGTGGGGAGGTAGAGGAACAGCCTTGGCATCATCACCAACTTTGGAAGGTTCGAAGGCTAGGAGGAGGGAAGGTGTTCCCAGCCCTTTCCCTGGAAGGGGGAGGAGGCAGAGGAGGCAAGATAAGCTTCAGTCATTCGTCATTTTAATTGGCTCAAATGCTCCGAGGAGAGCAGAGCCCTATCCTGGCTCTGTTCTGGATAGAGGCCAGGCTCAGACCGTGGGCTGCAGGGAGTCTCGGGCTGTGATGCCCACGAAGGGCACTGAGGAGGATAGGGTCAGGGCCAGGATGGGAGGCACGTGAGCGGTCGGAGCTGAGCTAAGCTGCCCCGGCTGGCTGCCCCGGCATCTCAGAAATTTAAGACAGCAATGTAGCGGCTGAAATAGACATGTTGTAAAGAATCCCTGGTATCTGAAGGGCCTTCCTAGTTCTTCTAACGCATTCCGCTGCTAAGGAGGACCCTGCCAACCAGCCAGGCTGAGCAAGCTCTGGGGACAGCAGGAATGGGTGGTAACTAAAACTGATATCTCTTCCAGACAAAGATCAGGTGCAGAAAGGGATTCCAGACAGAAATAGTCCTTACATTTACCCATTGTGTATATGCGACTTTGTGTCCCTGGGAATAAAGACAGGACAGGCTCTCCTTCCCAAACTACAGGTGAGACTACCACAGCCCCAGAAGGATGTTTGATGCAGTCAAGGACCATGACCTGGCAGTGACTCATGCCAGTCTCTGCTCTATGATAGTATCTGGCCCCACAGAGCTGGTAGCCCCAAAGAGGACTTCTGGATTAGGTAGGGGTTGTGATAACAAATGTTGGCTCTGTATGTGACTTCTAGAAACAATGGGGTCCATGCAAGTCTCCACTCAGAAGCATCCTGGCCAGGCTGTGGAACGAAAGGAAGGATATTACAAACATAAGGGTATAGGGTGGAGCTCCTTAGCAGGTTTGGTCCAGAGAGTGAGTTATGAGGGCAGGAAAGGGTGACCCCAGTGGGGACTGAAGTTTTTTTAGACAAAAAGAAAGTAGGAAAAGCTGGCCTTCAGTAGGCACTTGTGACAAGGGCCCTTAAAGGGTCCTCTGACACTCAAAGCAAAGCAAGGCATTTGGGCACTGGTCTTCACAGGAACATTACAGCACATGTCCACCAGGTGGCAGTAGTGTGGCTTGGGAAGTGCATCTTTCTTAGTGTTGGCCTGGGTAAAGTGAGTGAAATAGACAAAAAGTCCTCTCACCATTTGACAGGTTTAGAGCAAGACCTGTCATGGACCCCATAAGAGCCACGGAAATGGGCTGTGCTTGTTCTGATTAGCCAGGGGCCAGGAGGAAAGCCCAGATTCCTGTCAATATTTTGGGCAAACAAGGTATCAGCTCACCACAGAAAGAACTTACAGCAGCCAATACATCAAAGATGGGAGGAAGTGAGAGGCCTGTATGCAGACACACATTCAGGAGGGGACAGGTGAGGATTTCTTAGTGATACTGAAAGTACAGAAATGTAAGATGAGAGAGAGTTAGATGACTTTGCAGGACCACTTCCAGCCCCACAGGAAGCTGTTGTAGGAAGTAGAAATGGTACTGGGAGCCAAGCTCATGGAGGGAGAAATCAGACCATTGGGGTGTGTCCTGTCACCACATACCTGCCCCAGTGACACACATGGTGCAAGCCTGTCAGCCAGTGGAGGGAGATGAACAGACAGGTCAGTGCTGTGGGATCAGAACCTCTGTTTGCTCTCCTGACCAACTCACGGGCACTGATGCCATTTGATAATTTGGGTGTCCATTCAAAGGATTCCCATCCACAAACACGAGCTCCCACCAATCTCATGTGTGGACTTCAGCAAGGACAGCAATCCTGTTTCCTTTTCTTGGTCCCTCAAAAGATGGAGCAGGATGAGAGAGAACAGGTTTGCAACAGTATGGAAAACTCTCCTAAGCCAGCTATGACTCCACAGGCCCTAAAAATGCCTGCCCTCAGAAAGCTCCCAACTCCAAAACCCTTGACAGTAACCATATGTGACCCCATGTTGGACAGGGAGACCTTGGCAAGTGTCAACCACAGTTGAGCGTAATCTTTGAGGAGGGAAAGCAGTACCAGAGGGACGAACCTCTTCATCTACATCCCACAGATGTAAACACCAACAAGGAGTAATGACAGGGAGATCCCTCGAAGCCAGCCCCCTGACTAACTTCTCTGCAGAGTCCGCTGAAGCTCCGGCCCTAATGGGATGGCAGCTCATTACTCTTATCTTCTGCTGGCCAAAGCACCTCTGCAAAGACATTCCTGATGCCTCATTCTGAATGTCTCAGTAGTCCTCTCATTTATGTGTGTAGACAAGAAGATCAAAGACCCCGGGATGCATGAAGTATGTCAGGGTTGGGCTCTCCATCCATTAGAGTTGACAAATGCCTTGTTCAGCTGATGGGTCACAGATAGCCACCCTGCCAGAGGAGAAATCTGTGAGAAAGGAGGTGGAGATGGTGGCCAGAAGCTACAGAGACAGGAGAGGGATTGGAGTGGTGGAGTGGAGAGAGGACTGGAGTTAGAGACCTCTAACCTGTACCAGCACCCTCATTGCTTTCCGTGTGTGCATGCGCGTGTTCATCTGTGTGTGCATGCGCGTGTTCATCTGTGTGTGCATGCGCGTGTTCATGTGCGTGTTCGTGTGCGTGTGTGTAGGTAGGTAGGCCGGAAGACAATCTTGCTGTTATTTTTCAACAGCCACCTACTTTTTAAATTTAGTTAGTTAATAATTGATTAATTAATTTGTGTGTGTTTTGCCTGCATGTATGTCTGTGCACCACTGTGTGCCTGGCGCATGAGGAGAACAGAAGAAGGCATCAGATCACCTGAGAATAGAGTTACAGACAATTCGTGATTTCTTATTTTCATGGAAAGCAGTGCATGTAAAAACTGCAATGTTCCAAGAAGGCTTCCCATCAAGAGACCTCACCGTGTGGGTGTTGTGAATCTCCACAGACACCGAGAAGAGAAGGGCAGGAATAGAGGAAAGATGTGGATGTGGCATCCCGAAGGGGAAGGGGGAGAGAGAAGGAATGAGAAAAGGAACTTGATATCTGTGAGCTCTTGAGAGCTGTATGACTGTATTGTCCACTCCCAGTCCCTGTGTGCCCGAGTTCTTGCTCCCATGTGAGGGTGCATCCTGAAGCTTGCTGAGCTGGGAGGGGTGAGCCAAGAGAGCATCTTAGCCACAAGAGGAAGAGGCTGCCTGTGCTTAAGGAAAGAGTAAGAATGCTCCTCTGTGAGTTTTTCCAAGAACCTGACGCAGGGCTCCAGTCTCTATACCTGAGCTCCCATGATCCTTTGGGGCTTGAAACTGGCCCACAATGATGCTTTTAGGACCAGATGTTTACCCTGTTAGTCTTATGTCTGCAGCAGCAGTGAAATAGCTGCTGGCTCATTCTCATACCTCCACCCATCCCAGCACACCTCTCTCAGATGTCAAGCTCAGAAGAGATGGCTCAGACTGAACCTACAGTCTTAGGGGTGTTGTCACCTGGAACAACAGCATTCTTCCCTGTGAACAGTGTGGTATCTCCAGTTCCCCAAACCCCAAACCTATAGTCTCAAGGTCATGTGCTCACAGTGAATGCTACATGTTATTATACACTTATGACCGAAATAGAACAAAATATTTAATAAAACATTTCCCTTCCCCAGCTGCTTGTTTCTTGAGGAGAAGTAGCTTTACTCAAGAAAGGGTGGAAAAATGTCATCAAGACTTACATTTATGATAAATGGTCCCTGATACCTACAATGACAGTCTTTTAGAAACTGATGACATTTATTTTTAAAAGTATACTTTTCTTGCCACTCTTCATAACAGCCAGGATGCGATGAAGCCCACCACCCGTGAGTGGATAAAGGTATGGCATTCAAATACACTGAAAGGCTATGCAGTCATAAAAAGCATGGAATTCTGACATTATCTGCAACATAACTAGAAATAGAGGACTTTCTGTTTAGTGAAATTAGCCAGGCAGAGAAACAGAATCCACATCCTGTCACTCACACGTGGCATCTCAAAATGTTAATCTAATAGCAGTCAGAGAAGAGCAGAGGTCATAGGAGGTTGTGCCCAGCTCAGGTCCTGAACTTGCCCCTGGCTAGGCAAGGACTCTACCCTTCAGCTCCCTCCCCAGCTCTCTTGCTGTTCTTGTTTTATTGATCAAGCTGTCTAGTTGGCTTTGAACAATGTCTATAGCACAAGAAGGCCTTGAGCTGTCAGTTCTTCTGCCCCAGCCTTCTGAGTAGCTGGGACTGTAGATCTACAGCACCAAGCCTGGCTTGTCTGTCTGTGGAAAACAGGAAGTTCTGCCACCTTCCCCAGCCTTCACACCACACCCACTTGCCGCCTTTCTTTGTCTGGTTACAACCAACACAAAAACTCCCCTTTCTCCAGATTTTTTAGCCAATATCTCTGACCCCAAGGATGGAGTTCTTTTCCCTAGGTCATCCTTCTCTGGCACTGGCTATTTATCTTCGCTGCCTGGTGGGAGTCCCTCCCTGGAGCCTGCCAAGCTCCCCACTCATGGACCTGATGTGGTGGTTTGAATGTGCTTGGTTCAGGGAATGGCACTATTTGGAATTTACCTTAATTTTGTTTATATTTTATTTTATTATGACAAAATACATTCAGTATCAAAATTAACATCTTAATAGTTTGTTGTTGTTGTTGTTTTTGGTTTGGTTTTTGTTTTTCAAGACAGGGTTTCTCTGTATAGCCCTGGCTGTTCTGGAACTCACTCTGTAGACCAGGCTGGCCTCGAACTCAGAAATCCTCCTGCCTCTGCCTCCCAAGTGCTGGGATTAAAGGCATGTACCACCACTGCCCAGCTTAAAGATTTTTTACTTTTTAAAAAAGATTTTATTTATTTTATATATATGACGGGTACAGTGTAGCTGTCTGCAGACATGCCAGAAGAGGACATCAGATCCCATTACAGATAGTTGTGAGCCACCATGTAGTTGCTGGGAATTGAACTCAGGACCTTTGGAAGAGCACTCCGTGCTCTTAACTGCTGAGCCACACAGAACAAGACACAGAAGCCCAAGGCAGTGAGCTCCTGCCTTGGGCCTTCATAGCCAACATGAGGCCATCTCTACACATGGGCCTTATCCACAAGTCCTACTGCAGTGAATAGAGTGTCTATGGACCCTCCATTCATATTGAATTAATGTGGAGTCCTTGGGAAGCAATTAGGCTTGGAGCCCTCATGAATGGGGTTAGTGCCCTTATAAAAGGGACCCAGAGAGCTCTCTGGTCCTCTTTTCATCATGTGAGGACAAAGAGGACGGTCAGCTACAGCTCAGAAGAGGACACTGGGCAGAACTCCAGCATGCTGGCAACCTGGTGAGGGAGAGAGAGGGAAAGAGAGAGAGAGAGAGAGAGAGAGAGAGAGAGAGAGAGAGAGAGAGAGAGAGAGACAGAGACAGAGACAGAGAGACAGAGAAACAGTAGGGTGTAGGAATAGTACTAGGACCACGTTAACTTTGAATCCGCCTTTCCCAGCAGATGCCTTACAGGATGCTTCTCTGACCCATCCCTTATCATCTTGGAAATGGACATTTGGAGAGACAGAATTCAGTGTTCTCCATTCCAAGGTCCAATGATGGTGCTGCCCAATGCCTACGGCTACTCAAGACGAGGCAAGAAGGAGCATGAGTCTCTGCTTGCAGAACAGGAGATTAAGGTTCACAGTGGTCCTGTGTAATCCGTGGGGCATATGAGACATGTCATGAAAAGCTGTGGGAACAGAGTTTGGGAAGCGGAGCCTCAGACAACATCTGAGTGCATCCCACATAAGGTTCCTGTGAGCACACTCACGGTAGAGCTGGTTCCTGGGGCAGGACCTCCATGCTGTGATGCTGCAGACAGGCCTGAGGCTCCCAGCTGAGGGCAAGGTGCTTCCGGGTCCCGTGCAAAGTAGCTGTGGATACTTACTGTTTACAGTCTCCTGTGAGATGAGAGACCCGAGCCCTAGCACCACCCCTCCCAGCAGCAGGGAGAGTGGACAGCTGCCAGCTCCAGTTGACCTATGTGACCCAGAGCTATCACAGGAAGACAGTCTTGCAGTGGCCTAAGGACCACCCATGATGCAGTCATCCCAGGGTGGCCAGAAAGCAAAGAAGGAAACTGCAGAAATATTCTTCAAGCCTTGGGCCAAGCTGGCCCCACAGTAGGTGCAAAACACACACCTGATGCCCTAATGGACAGGGATGGAAGCCCTAGATCACAGGTCGTGAGCCCTTCCACACCCCATCCCATTCCCCTGGAGGAGTCACTATGAGGCTCCACATTGCACAGCTAAAGAGACTGAAGCACAGCACAATCAGGGTAAATATCCTGCCTGAAGTCGTGATGCCCCAGCATACGGCAGAAGCAGGATTTCCAGGCAGGTTTGTCTACCCTTGGAGCCCACACCTCCCTCCACAGCCCCCACAGCGCCCATAGGAATTTCCATTAGGGCTTTGTACCCAAGTCTGGGACCAAGAATCCTTGTCTCATACAGGAACTTTCAGAGAGAAGTGAGGCGGTTGAGCATCCTTGGGGTTAGGGGACAGAGTGGACAAAGGAACACAGCTACCATGCAAGCCTCATCCAGCCTCAGGTGGGTGGTAGCAGCTACAGACACAGCCATTACTTCATGAGGGATAGTCACAGCTGCAACGGAACTCCAGAGAGAAACTCACAGCATCACTAAGATGACCAAGGTCATCTCCTGCAACCCCTGCCACAGCACACACATCTGGCCTTTCAGTTGAGGATGTCTCATACTGTAGAGAAGGGTCTGTCACAGACGTCTGGGCTCTTTGTCTCAATCAAGATAAACTAAACTACATAATGTTGATATGTTCATTTAATAGCAGGATCAGAGCTGGGATCAAGCTCAGGGCCCCCATGCATGATCACCAAGTCACACTGACTGCCACCGAGTCACACCCCCAAGTCCTTTAGTTCTTCTGGTCAGGAACCATGGCAATTCCATAGGGTCTAGTCCAATACCCAAGAGCATCATATGAACCTAAGAGAATCTAATGGAAAATCCCAACTGGAACTTCCACATCACACTGCCCTCAGTGCCCTGCACCCAACTGACTCAGCCTTTGGCAGAATGATCTCTCTAGCACTGGTATTGAGGGAGCAAGGCACCTAGTCTGTCAGCCCACCTTACCACTTGAGCTGGAGAGAAATAGATACAAACCCAGAAACCAGAAGCCACGTCAGTCTGGTGATTAATATGCCCACTCCCTGCACCTCAGTGTCCTCTTCTGAGCCCCCTTAGGGGGGTATAGATCAGAGAGACACAGGTGAGGTATCCAGCTTCAAACAGGCCCTCCGTCAGCAGCTGCTAGGCGGGGCTGAGGTGAGGTGGAGGACTATGTTCAGCCAATGCAGAGCTGCTGGGAAGACCCATGGCTGGACTCTGACAATTCATTCCAGCCTCTTTCCCCAACCCTAGTCCAGAGGAGGCCCAGTAGGTGCCTACACCACTGATGACCAGAGCTGTGTGGATCGTGGCCTCTCTCCACCTATTTTCTTGGTCTGTTCTGCCAGGCTGCCTGGAGTTTATGACTAGAGGCTTCATAAACATGGTCAGGTTTGTAGGTAGGGAACTCTGGGTTAAGGGGATGACTGCCCTCTGCTCCAGTTCCAGCCCTCTAAGGTAATCTGTAACCCACATACACATACCCTGACCCTCTATGACCTACTTGTCTCTTCCATGCACATCCACCCTTTGACTCCCTGTAACCCATCCACGTGCCATGCCCCTCTCCAGTAGCAGACCCTACCTTCTGTCTCTTCTTAGGCACTGCAAGGGGTCCCTGCATTGTGAGCTGCTCTGGGAACGGATCCAGACAATGTATAGTCATCACCACTGGTGCCTGGGGAATGAAGATGGTGGAGGGATTTCCCCAAATCAGCCTTTCCAGGCTTGTGTCATTGTCCCCGACAGGTAGGATACATAGAGTAAGGGCTTTCTAAGAGGTGGTCCTCACCCTGCCTCAGGAGGTAGGAAGACTAAACTAAATGGAACTGAACTAAACTAAACACCAATATGCAAAAATATTTGGATGATCCCTAGAAATCCCAGAGTCTGGATTTCTAAAGCGACCAGGGGACCATAAGGTCCTCCAGCACTGAGGGTCTGAGGGTCTGTGCTTAGACATGGAAAACCATCCTCCTCTCAGAAATGCAGCAGAGCCCAGTGGGAGCTGTGATTTCAAAACCAAGTGAGGACAAAACTAGATCTCTGAGATTCAGGTGACCTCTCTAAAGTCAGAATTGTGTGGTATGGACTCCTCAGTTTTCAATCAGGGTTTTGTCCAAATCCTAGATGCCTGAGCACTTCTCTGAGAGGCCACCCTTCAGGGTCCTCCTTCTAGAAGCTATGCTAGCTCTTGGGGGTGGGACAGGTGGAGCCTGAGCTCACATCCTAGCCTTTGTGCTGTCAAACTGAAGATCTCAAAAGGAAGGCCTCCGAGAAGACAACATGCCTGGAGGAAGGCTAGCAGCGTCCCTGGGGCTGGCTTTTAAAGAGTAGGCAGCTCCTCAGCACCTCTGGCAGGTCTCTGGAGGCTTCGTAAATCCTTATCCCAGGCAGAAAACCTTCTCTAGCTGACTCTTACACCAGCTTGGAAAATGCTCTTTCCCCATGAACAGAACCTAAGAAACTCTACTTGGGTTTGTCAGAGTCACATAGTTTGAAGAGATGTGAAAGACATTATACAGTCCTTTTTGTTTTAAAATGAGGGAGCAAGCAGAGGTGCAGGGAATAGAGATCATCGGTGACAAGAAGAGGAGGATGGTGAAGGGGATGGTGACAATGATGAAGGGGATGGTGATGATGGTGAAGGGGATGGTGATGATGGTGAAGGGGATGATGATGTTGGTGAAGGGGATGATGGTGAAGGGGATGGTGATGATGGTGAGGGGATGGTGATGATGGTGAAGGGGATGGTGATGATGGTGAAGGGGATGATGGTGAGGGGAATGATGATGTTGGTGAAGGGGATGATGGTGAAGGGGATGGTGATGATGGTGAAGGGGATGATGATGATGGTGAAGGGGATGATGGTGAAGGGGATGGTGATGATGGTGAAGGGGATGATGGTGAAGGGGATGATGATGATGGTGAAGGAGATGAGGATGAAGGGAATGATGGTGAAGGGGATGGTGATGATGGTGAAGGGGATGATGATGTTGGTGAAGGGGATGATGGTGAAGGGGATGGTGATGATGGTGAGGGGATGGTGATGATGGTGAAGGGGATGGTGATGATGGTGAAGGGGATGATGGTGAGGGGAATGATGATGTTGGTGAAGGGGATGATGGTGAAGGGGATGGTGATGATGGTGAAGGGGATGATGATGATGGTGAAGGGGATGATGGTGAAGGGGATGGTGATGATGGTGAAGGAGATGATGGTGAAGGGGATGATGATGATGGTGAAGGAGATGAGGATGAAGGGAATGATAGTGAAGGGGATGGTGATGATGGTGAGGGGATGGTGATGATGGTGAGGGGATGGTGATAATGATGAAGGGGATGATGATGATGGTGAAGGGAATGGTGATGATGATGAAGGGGATGGTGATGATGATGAAGGGGATGATGGTGAAGGGGATGGTGATGATGGTGAAGGGAATGGTGATGATGATGAAGGGGATGGTGATGATGATGAAGGGGATGATGGTGAAGGGGATGGTGATGATGATGAAGGGGATGATGGTGAAGGGGATGGTGATGATGGTGAGGGGGATGGTGATGATGGTGAGGGGGATGGTGATAATGGTGAGGGGATGATGATGATGGTGGGGGGATGGTGATGATGGTGAGGAGGATAGTGATGTGCACAGTGAAGATAATGGTGATGGGGGTGGTGGTAATGGTGATGATGGTGACAATGATGACAATAATAGCCAGATGATGAGGAGATGATGGTGGTAATGGTGGTGACAATGAAGGATAGAGATGGTCACTTCCTGCCCCTGTGAGTTCAGCTAGCTTCTAGGTGCAAGAATTCCTGGATTCCCACAAGCTAGCTAGAACACACCTGACACTTCCCTTATTCCCATGGGGGTCTTTTACTGCACTTGTCTTGCAGGTGGGACAGTGAGGCTGGCAAGTAGCCTGACTTAGTTCAGAGGAGCCTGGGTACCAGGAGGCCCTGCCAGGGCATTGATCCATCCCACCAGGAGCTCTCTCCACTCCTTTCATGGCCTCGACTCAGTAAATTCACGTAATAGTCAACTGCTTGTCAATGATATTTGTTTATGTTTTCCTTCTCCTTGTGCCAACTACACTTCCAAGGACAGAGGCAGAGTGAGTCACTGGTGGGGCGAGAGGCACAAGAGGGGATCCAGGGCTGGCACTGCTGTGGTCCTCTGGGACCTGAATAGAAGTCCTGGTCTGCCCATGGATACACAGTGACAGTGCCCTAGGTCCCTACTGTGCCATGTGTTTTCTGGTCACTCGGTCCTTGCTATCTCCGAGCAAGTCTTCATCTGTGAAGGTGCACTCTGGGATTGACCTGATAGGACTCTCTAAAGATGATACTGCTCCACTCGGTACTTGGTGCACATTTAATGCTGGTGTGTAGGAAGGCAGAGGGACAGCATGACAGCTATCCTTGAGACCTGCTGGATCTGGTGAGTGCCTTAAAACAGGCCCCTCCACACTGGCTCCAGCCACCATGCACCTTTGCCTGGGGCTGGTGGATGAGCTTCCTGGGCCTCCCACCTGCTTCCAACTTACTAGAAGATGGAAACAGAAGAAAGCTGATAACACAGAGGGGGGCAAACGCAAGGCTGGTACACAAGGCCCTTCACTGAGCTCCAGGATGGGACTCAACCCCTGTGGGGTTCACAACGTCCTTTCCCTGCCACCAGGCAAGACTGCACATATCATCCATCACTGGCCACAGGCCCGGCCTTTTCTCCCTCCAAACTCATCAGTGCATCCAGGGAGTTAGCTAACAGCACCTCCTCTCCGGGGTAGCCCAGGTAGCCCACCCACCCCTCTCCAGAGGTTGAGAGATTCTTTTGGGTGGGTATCATGTGGTCCTTCATTGCAAACTTATATAAGTATGTGGCTAACAGATACAGTTGTGCATGCAAATCCGCCCAGGTATGGTTTCTGCTTCTCATCCTGTATTTCTGGCTCACATCTTCCTATCCTGACCTGTTGAAGAGCCCATTCATCAAAAAGCAGTCAGTTAACATCCCTGAAGCCTTTCCAGGCCTGAACATCAAGGTTCTGAAGGCAGGCTCTGTTTGTCTTTTGAGAAAGGGTATGCTTTGCTGAAGGGTAGCTTTCCAGATGTGCAATAAACCCACAGATGTGTGTGTATGTGTGAATTTGTGTATGTGGTGTGTGCATGTGTGTGTGTGTGTGTGTGCGCGCGCACACACTAGCACACAAGCATGCACAGAGCACTCACATCACCTTATGACATCAATGGTTCCCTGCATCTTCTGCAGGGGTTGTCCTGGCACAAATGTCACCTTGCTGTCCCATGGCAGAGCGGGATGCACCTGTGTTTAGTTTGCTTCTCCTTTACGCTGTGCACCGAGCACCGTTTCTGTTTCCAGGCTGTGAGGGGCTCTCCTGACACTGCTCTACTCTTATCTGCCCCTTGTCTCCAGGGTGTTTAGGAACAGGAAGCCCCCACCCACCCTTGGGTTTTCTTTGCAGTAATCCTTTGTTGTACAGGCACTGCAAATATTTTCTTCCCCGCTGACACTTACCTTAACTTTGATCAGAGGTCACTCAGAGTCGCCAGCGGGACCCACAGGCAGGGTATCTGCTTCAAGCTGTTTAATTCACAGCTGCCCCCTCCCTCAATCTGTGAAACCCTAGCAGCCACCTTAGAGGGCAGCACGCTGTGGTACTGAGGACTTCAGAGGCTTGGTCACACCCATCTGGCTTCTGCTTAGAGAATCCATTTGCCAGAGGGAAGCTAAACTTGGGACTGCCTTGCAGAAGGCCACATGGCAAGCAGGCTGGAGCCTGGGCATGTCTAGTCTGGACTGATGGACATTGAGATTCTTCTCTGTCTCGGCTCTCCCTACACTCCTGTCTATACTGAACCCTGCTCCACTGGGTTATTTGGATTTAATGTGTCATTATCTATGGACTGTGGACGCAGAGTAAACTATTGACTCCCCCACTATTCAGTCCTATAGCACAAACACAGTGGAGCCTTTCCTGTGCCGTGGGCTGGGGTCATAGTGAGAAACAGACGCTGCCTAGCTTACCAGAGGGCAGAGCCTGGGCAAAGATGCCTTCGGCTCTTCCTGGCTTGCTTACTCAGACACATCCAAACACTCACTGCCTGGCATGTGGGAGTGGGGAGGGGGTGGGGCTACTGTGCAGCGCTGGGGCCAGAAATACCCTGAACATCAGCAGCTGTCACATGGGAATCTGAGGTGACTGAGACGTAGCCTAATGAGGGAGCCATACCAATAGCTAACAGGATTTTCCTGTCACTCCCTGCCTAGGTTTCCTGGGTTGGCTGGCTGCTTGTGTGAGCACACATGGTCTGCACACATGCCTGCACACACCTGTGCCCTGCCATCACCACCTCCAGACTTAGACATAGTCTCCTGCTTTTCAGAGAATAGAGGCACAAAGCCCAACTAGGTCTCTGACAAACCAAGTCCTGGAGGTTCATGGGAAAAGGCCACTCACAGTCCAGGGCAATGACCAAGAGCCTAATTATAACCACAAGAGCAGACTGACCTTGGAGCTGGCAAGGGCTCCAACAGAGATGGCCCTAGGTGGTACCCTGGCCCTTCTTGAAGGCAGCAGTCTGAGATAGTGTACTCTCCTTGCCCTCCTACCTCCCCTGTCCCTGTCAGCTGCTGGGCAGCGTTCCTTCCACCTCATTAGTTCTCAGGAATCTTCCTCCAGCCCCGGAGACTGGCTCCTGTCAGCCTCCGTCAGCCTGTGCATCCCACACAGACTTGGTGGTCCAGGGGCCACGGTGTAAGTTGGACAGGAGGGAGAACGGGTCAGGAGGTTTGGGGAGCTGGAATCTGACAGGTTAGGCCTCTGGGTGACTCCAGAGAAGATGTGATATCAGCTGGCTTTCCATAATCAACTGTGTCCAAGGGAAGGAAACGTATGTATATTGACATGATATCCAGCTGCATGCAGAACCCTGTGCCTGAAGATTTCAGAACATCACACAGATCCCCCGTGAGATGGAGGAGAAAAGTAATTGGCTAGGGTTCCCCAGCCCAGAGGCAGAGCCAAGGGGTGGCTCCTTCAAAGCTAGATCCTCCATAACCTGACCCATGCATGGCAAGGTAGACGAGGGCTGAGGTCAGGCCCTGGGAATCCTGAGGCCATCCTCTGCCAAAGATACAGCTTTCAGTGTTATCTGGTCCCACTTCTCTGGGGACACTAGCTGAGGAAGGCACTGCAGAGTCCGCTAAAGGCTCCACCCACGTGTCAGGGTCCCAGCAAGAAAGACTGGCAGGAAGCTCACCTTGAGAGTCTTGGTTTGTCCATTGGCAAAGGGAGACTAGGACTACAGCCTATGCCCCCTTGGAAGTGGCCTGAGGAGAACATGTCTGAGGCCTAGGCACAGTGACACACAGGTGGCACTGTTGGCCTGGGGAATGTCCTAGCATCCTTGTTTGGGAACACAGTATCCTCGCTTCATGGAGTGGGTGAAGACAGATGGTCTCCTTAGGAGAGGCCCTGCCTTAGTCCTGGATGTTTCTCCTCAGGGTTAAGTGTGATCTCAGACGGTAATAAAGTCACCACCATCCATGACAGCTATATGGCTTGCACCCACAAGTTTAACAAGGCAGTGACCCGGATACTCTCCAGTGATATCAGGCAAAGGTGTGACTCTGTGAATCATGGGATAGTGACTTCATGAAGAGGGACTCTTCAAGACAGGGACAGCTGGGGCCCCATCCAGCAGCAGAGCCTGCCAGGCTAGAGACCACAGCAGGACCTGCCTCTCCCCTTCTTGGTTCCTTCCTGTCACTTTTTTATGATCCCTCAGACCCCTTGCTGACCTGTGGTTTGCTTGACACCTGGGGTATACCCCTGTTCCAATTTCTCATATGAATGTTATCTTCTGCTCCTCCCCCCTCCCCCATGGCTGTGTTCTACAGTGCTGGGCACTCAGCTAATGCTGGGATTAAATGTCCCCATCCCACTTCCTAGGGGTACAGTGATGAACCACAGTCTGGGTGTCTCTTCCTGTTTGCTGTCTGGATAAGTAAAGACATGCAAGGCCAGACTCAGAACGGGAAGGCCCTACTAACTGTGAAGTGCTGTGCTGGCCCAAATGCAGCTTTGTTTGTGCTGTGCTGGCCCAAATCCTGTGCTCGTGCTCTCTAAAAGAAGCACCTAGTGGCTGGCCCGGGAACAGGACTTCTCAGTGAGCAACCAGTCTGACTGGAGAGTCCATCAATGTCTGACTCATCACATTTCCGTTTTCTGAAGAACCCAGAGCATGCTACCATCTGTTGTCAAGAAGCTGAGGTAACTGGCCAAGCAGAGCCCCCCATGGCACCTCAGGTCCTCGGGAAAACACCTCGATTTCCCACTTGTGAGAGGCTGAAGCTCAGGCTAGAAGAGACAAGAGGTTTCCAGAAAGCATGCTGGAGTGTGTTCTGTCTGATATCCTCTGCAAGGCAAGCATGAAAGACCGACAAATCAAGAAGGACTGTGAGACCAGAGGAGACTTACCTCCTCCTCTCCTGACCCAGCACGAGGTGAGCTTCCTAACCCTGACATCAGATTCTTTCTCCAAAGACAGATGCCTCTTACCAGCTGCATGGTAAATTAACTTAGCCTCTCTGCACCTCAGTTTCTCCTCAGCTGTAGCATGAGGGCTTCCCAGGGTTGCATAAACTGGCACTTCACACTCAATGCTGACTGTTTGATAAAGGTCCCATTTGCATAGTTTGAATATTCTAGACAGTGTGGAGGGTATCGACCGTTCTTTAATGATGTCCAACTCAGACTCAACTTTGTTGTGGGCCAGTGAGCTTGTGGGAGGTCTGTGTGTCTCTCCTGTTTCCTGGGTGGCCTCCTGCACTGTCTCCATCTCTTTATCACTTTGAGATAAAGGCTGAAAACAAGACACACCTGCTGTGTGCCCATTTCCCAGATGGGGAAACTGAGGCTCAGAGGTGTGAATCATTGTACCACATATCGGTTTCCTGATTCCAGAAACCCACTCTCAACAATTTTGTAGGTGGTGTGCCTAGGTTCTGGGAAAACAAACGCTTGCCTCAGGTAAGAATGGTCCTAGGGTCCCCAGGCTTAGTCTGTATCCTTCACCAGAGCTCTGGGCAAGGGGGCAACCATCATATGACCAGATGTTTCAGGCATAGTCCCCTGGCCAGCGGCTCACATGGCCACACTGTGTTGGGAGAACACAGCACTCCACAGCCGCCTCCCCTCCCACTCCCCATGTTTCCCAGTCCTATTCTCTCTGAGCCCCTCTTTTTCTTTACATATCCCCCTCCCCCACTCTTCTATGTGACCTTCTGATTGGGATATGGAAAGTTCTTTGTCCTGAATAAATTTGTGAACTAGAAGACCCGGGAACCTTCATTCATTCGGTGCGGGCAAAGTGCGCCCCCTTGTGGAGAGAACTCTTCCTGGTTTACAATAGGATCCAGCGTGGCCCGGCCAGGGGAAAGGCCCTGTGCAGAGAGTAAGCCAGCCTTTGATGTCACCTCTACAGCGAGCTGGAAGACGCCATGGGGAGTTCACACGGGGCCAGAATTCCTGGGCAATGCTATTCCTCAGTAGCTCACTCCGCTCAGCTGCCAACATCTGGGTCCTGGGCGGTCATTAGTGCCAGCTGGGGACGTTTACGTAAGAACACAGGCTGTGGATAGGGCTCGGAGGGAATGCTTGCCCTGCACACATGAGGACCTGAGTTTGAATCCCCAGTGCTCCTGTGAAATGCCAAATATGAGCGTGGGTGCCTGTAACCTCAGCATGAGGGGAGATACTGGGGGATCCCGAAGCCAGGAAGACTATTCTGTATAGTTTGGGCTCGATGGGTCCATGCTCCTGTGCTTTGATGGAACACAGAGTGAAGGGTGTGAACCCAAGTGTGAAGTGTGTTGATCCCAGCCCCTTGGAGAAGCAAGTGGGCTCACTATTGCAAATTGTTGGCATCTAAAAGGGTTGATGGTTTATGGAGACTGGATCCTTTCTACTTGTTTTTCTATAAACTTAAATCACCCCCCCCCCCCGCCTATATAAACAAAACAGGATGAATGGGAGACAGAAAAAAGGGTGAGAGAGCCAGCACACTTGAGGAGATCACTGCCCCATCTCATGGCTTTCTGTCTGTGTTCTAGGGAAACTTGGAACTCAAGGTGCTTGCTTCCATCCCAGACACAGGGTTTGTGGGGTGAGATCGCCACCTGCTGGCCAGGAAAGCGTGTCAATCACGCCCGGTGTCCTTTGCTGAGGGGTGGCCGGGCAAGGGGCTCCCCACCTCCTACACACATCTTGTGTGCCACATCTGATAATGTTGCCGGTAGAGACCTGGGAAAAGGTAAAACTCTCATGACTTTATTATAGGAAAAGTCCCAAAGTGTGCGGGGGGTTGGGAGGGGGGTGACACACAGCCAGGGCTACCTGGAGGATTGGCCCACAGTTCTGGAGCAGCAGACAGGGACGCACTTGCTTGTTGAGGCTTTCAAGGTGAGAGAAATGGAGCTCTGATCGCCTGCCACCAGCCTTACACACTGTCCATTGCTAACCGGTCAGACTGATCTCAGCACCGTCCCGGGTCTGAACACAACTACGTTCTAACACAATCCTTCCTTACTTTACATTCAAGGAGTAGAAGACACAGCACAGCTAGGTAACCTGCCTAAAGGCACACAGCCTGTGAAGGGTGGACCAAGGTTGTGCCTTGAGAGGCTATGCCCCACCACGAAGCCACCTTTGTCTCCTGGCTCCCTCAAGCCATTCCGCCCTGACTCCGCAGCCTAGCTGGTCTGGACGAAGAGTTAAATGTGAACATATTAACCCAAAGTCAGAGTCCAGCAGGAGGCTCGGGCGGGGATTCCTGAAGAGCCCGTGGGTTGCTAGGGCTGCAGCTCATATTGGCCCTCCGTGGCCGTGTAGAAGTCCTCCAGCACTGACTGCAGGAACTCAAAGGTAGGCCGCTCCTCCGGCCGGCCTCGCCAGCACTCAGTGATGATGTCATTGTACAACTCCGGCGGACACGTCTCTGGGCACGGCATTCGGTAGCCATGCTCCAGGTTACGGATGACCTCGGGGTTGCTCATTCCTGTAGGAGAGAGGACAAGGAGCTTCAGAGCAGGTGGTGCTCCAGGAATACAGTCACTGGCCCTGAGGGCACTAGACTAGACCCTGACCAGCACTAGAAAGGAGAGGCTTGGACACGCTATGACCAGTGTAACCCTGGAAGGTCACAATAGGTGGCAGGATCGTAGTGCCACTTTGGTTTTTTAGACAGGCTCTTCTTGTATAGGCCAGACTGGCCTTAAACTCAAGATCTGTCCGTCTCAGCCTCCCAAGTGCTAGAATCACAAGCTTGAGCCATTATGCCTGGCTCTGATGTCATCTAATTCCACTTTAATCTCTCTCTCTCCCATTCCTCCCCTCCCCCCACCTCCCTCACACTCTGCTCTCTTCTTGTGTATGTGTATGAGGGTGAGTGTGTGGGGGGGGTGTGGGGGTGTGAGTGTGTATGTGTGAGTGTGTATGTGTGAGTGTGTGTGTATGTGTGAGTGTATGTGTGTGGGAGTGTGTGTGTGTGTGTTTGAGAGCAGAAGCAGAGGGTGGAGGATAGCCTCCAGTGTCTATCCTTGCCTTCATTTTTGTTTGAGACATTGTCTCTTCATGTTCTTTGCCGCTGCATACTCCGGGCTAGGTGGCCTTTGAACTTCTGGGGCTTTCCCATCACTGCCCCTGTCTCACTGTAGGAGTGTCAGAGTTACAGACATGCTCTGTTGTGCCCAGCACTATCCCTGGGTTCTGGGGAACCAGGATCAAGTCCTTTATGCTTGTCTATCAAGCATTTTACCCCCAAGACCATCTTCCCAACCCCGGTGCCATATTTAAGGATGTCCTTTGCTTGACATTATTTGGAGAAGAGTTGGGAAGGAGATGTAGGATTTCCCATGGTCATAGGCAGCTTCTCCTGGGTGTGACCCATGTAAGTATTCACTGGAGGGAGATGCTGTGGAAACACCCACCCACAGCTGTTAGCCGGGCCCTTGTGACTTAGGCAGGGGTCCAGGACCATGACTCAAGACTGGACTTTGGAGATCTCACCCTGAAAAGCTTGTCCTCAACCTACAACAAGCCATCCCTTGGCATTCACCATACTTCCCGAGGCTCCATCTGAGCTCTGTCCAAAGAAAGGATGAAGTCCTGTGGCCCTGGGCAGTGTTGGGAAGGAGAGGAAGCCCACAACCAGAATTCAGGTCTGGGCTTCAGTCCCTGTGACAGGACCCTGCTCTCACTAGTCACACACCCCTAGTCAGTGAGCCTGGGGAATCACCATCAGGATGTCCCAGGAGGATGGTGGGAAGGACAGGGACTGTGCCTACCTGGGTAGGGAACACGCCCATATGTGACGATCTCCATCAGCAAGACTCCGAAAGACCACACATCAGCCTTGATGGTAAAAACTCCGAAGTGGATGGCCTCTGGGGCAGTCCACTTGATGGGGAACTTGGCCCCTGCCAGGAAAGTGTAGTAGCTCCAGGGACAGCCAACCTTCCACCCGCAACCCACAGCAGCCCCGCCCCATCTGCCTGTTCCCACTGGAGGTCTTGCAGGACGTACACGCTGGATACACAAGGATATAGGAAGACACAGCCACTTGCTACTAACCTAGGAGTCCTTAAAAACAGTGTCGATGCCATTGGGCAGTGGTGCACACCTTTAATCCCAGCACTTAGGAGGCAGAGACAGTTGGATCTCTAAGTTCAAGGTCTACAGAGCAAGTTCAAGGACAGCAAGAGCTACATTAGGGAAACCTGTCTTTAAAAAATCAACAACACAAAACAAAACAAAAAAAAAGCAAAAACAAAACCAACAACAAAACCAGGGTCGCCCATACATGCTTCTGTCTGGTTTATTGTTCTGTTCGCTTTAGATTTTTTTGGAGACAGGATCTTACGTATCCCAGACTGGCCTCAAACTCAATCGTTGCCAGGGGTGGGTGACCTTGAACTCCTAATCCTCCTGCTACCACCTTCCAGAGTGCTGGGATCACAGCCATGCACCAGCAGGGACCATTTATACTCCTCTGGATATGAAACCACGGGCTCTGTGCCAGGGAGACACTGATGACTGAGACACAGCTCCATGCATCGTCATGTGGGACGGAATCGCCCTTTCCTGGCTCACTTGGCCTTGTTCAGTGGTAGGGACCACGGTGTGGGTGAGCCATTTTTAACTGCTGTATGCTTTAGCCAGTGCTTTCCTACAAAAGGCAAACCTGACACTCAGACACCTCTGAGAGCCACTGTGTGGAAGGATAGGAAGGCCCACGGTCAGTTCAGATCATGAAGGCCGAAGCCTTAGTTAGCACTGAGAGCCAATTCAGGCTGAAGTGGTACTGGCCACTTTTCCCCAGATGTATTCACTGTCCCGGGAGCCAGCCAGCAGTCCCTTGAGGGGAGGTATAAATCCCGAAGCTGTGGCTCCCCTCCTGACTCCACTGATTAATGCACTTAACCGACACTGCTTGCTTGGTTAGTGCAACAGATCCTCCCGCAAGGTCAAGTCTCCTCACTAGTGACAGAGTAGAGCATCTGTGGTAGCCCTTTGGGTACAAGGGTTGGATGCTCATGCTTTAGCTAGAGCCAAGTTTTATGAAGTGTGCTCCGTGACACCCTCCTTCTCTAAGAGGTTGATAGGAACTGAGTAGGAAAAAATATTTTCTCATCTTAGTCTGGGGATCGGTGGGTAAAATAAGGGGAAAAAATGCAGGACTTCTCCTTAATTTCATTACTAGATTCATGTGTACTGGGGTTTCCAGGATGGGGAGGAGAGGGCTGGGTGTTCCAAGGCCATTCTGAATGAAAACTCCCATGGGCTTGAGGTGATTTTCTGCCATCCCCGCCCCTGTCTAGGGAAAGGAAATGCTGAGCTAGCGGGGAAAGGGCCTAACACAAAGGCCATGGGTCTCCCTACTCATCTCCATTAGCAAGGAGACACTCAAGGGGCCTCCAGGAAGTTGAGAAGTTCAAAGTGTGTGTGTGTGTGTGTGTGTGTGTGTGTGTGTGTAGGGGGGAACTCCACTCACCCTCTTGGGCAGTGTATTCACTGTCAACGATCCTGGCCAAGCCAAAGTCAGCGATTTTGCAGCACAAGGTCTCAGACACCAGGATGTTGGCTGCTCGCAGGTCACGGTGGATGGAATTCATGCGTTCTATGTAAGCCATCCCTTCTGCAACCTAAGGGGACAGACCACACGGTGAAGGGCAGCAAGGATGGAGCCTGTAAGGCCAGCCTCACACCCCCTGCCATGTGAGAAGAAACAGGGCTTCCTTGGAGAGGGGGAGAGAGAAGGTGCCCACCCCTTCCCATGAGAGCAACACAGATGCAGGGCAGCAGAGAAGCTGTCATCAAACAGCTAGGCTGACATCCCCACCCCTGTCCTTCCTTTTCAGACAATTGTATCTAAGGTTCTGTGGGCTGGGAATAGCAAACAAGGCTGGGGCTATGGATAACCTCCATGAGACAGGGAGAAGAAATGACAAATAGGGTGTAGGGGCATAGCATGGGGGGACAGACCTACTCCCTCAGTGGACACCTCTCTCCGAGGAGCCAACCATGCCTTGGAATCACTAATGTCCAATGGGCTGGGTCACTTCCCTGAGAGGTTATAGTTATGACCTGGAACATGAGAAGCCATCTCTAGGACATAGGCCCAGTGATGAATAAAGGTGACTGTGGCTGGGGCCCTGACCCTGCACCTGCCCCAGGTGAGCAAGAGAATCCAGAGGAGCAGAGACTCTCACTGAAGAGGAGCCTTGTCTGTCCCCATGCACCTGTACTGTCTTTAGTCACTCACAGACAGATGGAAAAGGCGACTTCAGCTCTCACCTGCTCCTGCAGGATGCCACCTTCTGAATGGATCTTACTTGCCCAGGAGCTCAGGTACGTATACTCTCAGCTTCTCTCCTATCGAGCTACATGCCAGCCTCTGTCCCTGCATCTGTCTCCATGGCCCTGCTTTATGCATGAGTCTCATTTACCCCCTTGTGAAAGCAGTCAGTATGCATTTGCTAGCGCGGGGCTGTGAGGGTTGGAAAGCCAGAGTCTAAACAGCTTCTCTCCAGGCAGCCCTGGTGATGCGCACAGTGTTAGCTAACACTTATGGATCTGCTTTAGAAAGGGGGGGGGGGGGAAAGCCCTACACAAACATAGAAGACAGGCCAATCTACGTCTGTGGAAAAGATGCCACAGAGGAAAGGGGATCAAGGCTCTCTGTGGATCTTCTCTCTGGTGCTTTGTACCCAAGACACTAATGAAACTTGTTCATTCACTGATGAGCAGCAAACCACTCACGAGCAGAGCAAATAACCCCTCCCCCTTGTCCAGAAAAGCCTTGGTAGACACAGCCTCTGACAAGAGCTGGTCCTGGGCACTGGCTGGAAATCTGCAGACAAACAGAGTGCAAGGCAGTCTACACAGAAGTTACACAGCAGGGCACTGAACAGGAGGCCATCCTTGTGAATGCGGAGGCCACATGGAGAGGACCCAGTTTTCCCTTGGGGGACAGTCTTTGTGCAGTGGGGTTAAAAGAGAATGGGCAAGGAGAGAGAAGAAAAAGGAACAATGGATGGGCTGCTTCTGTCCACCCAGTGCCTGCCTCAAAGCCAGTCGCCGGGGCTAATTTTCTGTATCCATCCTAGCAGCTGTGTCAACAGATCTCTGCTACCCCAGTGGAAAAAGACACTGTGACCTCAGTTCCTGAGCTGATAGCAGCTGCAGATAATACGGGATAGGGTCGGAAGTTAAAGTGGGCAAGTGGGTTAAAGTGTGGGCGAGAAGGCTCCCCTTTATAGCTCTCTGTGTGTTGACAGTGTGTCTCACAGGCTGGCCGCAGACCACAGCTTTCTTGCTGAGAGTTCCAGTTTCAACAGTCACACTCAGAGCCACCAGATGTGTCTTCCTGCCAGTTAGAACCCTCAGCTAAAACCCCACCCCAGGAGAAAGATACTGCCCCATCCTGATTCTGCGCTCTCCTAGCAGCGGCTGGGGAGGTCTACACATGGATGGACTCGAAGGAACCAAAGGCCAATCAAGCCAGGACAGCTGAGGCCCAGCTCTTAAGATGCCTGATGGTAGACGTGTGTGTGTGTGTGTGTGTGTGTGTGTGTGTGTGTAGAGGGTGTCCCTAGAAAGTTTTGTGCCTTGTACTCTATTGTGACATGCCTCATCAGGCTGAGGCCAGGTCCAGGGATGTACCAAGAGTTAGGGGTCTTGGGACAGGATGGGCACATTGGAGAAGGAAGTCAGAGAAAAGCATGCCTGCCTACCTGCTAAACAAAATTCTTGCCTATCCTCCTGCTTTTCAATATCCACTGCAATCTCTACCTTCCTAATAGAACTACCCTACCCATCATGGCTGCCCAGAATTGGAACTACAATTCCCAGACTCCCTTGCAGCCAAGTGGGTCATTGAGGCAGGTGTAGTAGGGAGGATGTGTTAAAGCAAATGTAAGTGTGGTGGGAGGAAAGAAGGTGGGCTTTTTATCCCCATCCTCTTCTTGCTGGCTAAGAGGCAAGGGTGGGTGATAAAACTTCAGCAGCTACCTGTTGTTTCTTGCTATCAGGGCAGAAGATAGCAGTGAGTAAAACCTCTCATCTGTCCTCCTCTAGGGGTTTATATATTTAGTAGTCACTACTTCAGGCTTTCTGTCCTTCACAGTCTAGCCCACATCTGACCAGCACAGCCTCCTACCAGGGAATTCAGTATATTCACAAAGCACAGAGTAGGGTGTCATCCCTCCAGGCTTCCTCTGCTTCATAGCTCACCAACCTGGGCTGACATGTCAATCAGCCTTGGAAGGGACAATCTGCTACCTTCATCAGTCTTCAGAAAATCCAGCAAGCATCCTAGGAAAAGAAAGACAGCAACTACAAAGTGGCTAGAGCTTGGCTTTGATGGCCTGGTCTGTAGAGGGGGGAAGCCTCAGGCTTCAGGGAAACACTAGCTCCCAGACTTCCAAAAGTTAGTTCTCAGTCAAATTCAGGGGCATGTCTGGGGTCTCTTGGGTCAGCAGAACTGGAGTGGTTCAGCTCTGGGCCTAAGGTTTGTGTTCTTTTTCAGCATGACATCCCCATGTGTCTTCCTTGGTCCACTCCTCTCCTCGACAGACTTCCCCAGGGACCAAACATTAACAAGAAAACACCAGAAGAGAGAGCTGAAGCAAATAATAAACGTGGCTTTTCCACAGAGTCCACTGCCTGGGAGGTGCTCTTGAAAACTGCAGCCAGGAGGCAGGCACCCAGCATAGCCTGTGATGCTGGCCCTCTTGGTAACAATTATTACAATTAGCATGGTAGCATTGAGTACCTACAGGAGGTAAGGTGATGTCAGAGCCATGGGAGATGAGGTCCCTTAGGTCAAAGGCTGAGCCAAGTCTGGTCACTGGCCAACTGCCCCCTGCAGAGGCACTGCAGAGGCTTCCCAGGCCCATTCCCCTTATCACCCACACTGTGAAATGTTCACAGGCTTGCAAAAGTTCCCATCACTGGGAAGAGGTGGAACGGGGATTATTAGATCCACCTCTGGATGCCCAGTCTACAGCTCTTCCTAGTTTGCAAAGCTCTGCACATCACAGTGGGCATCAAAGCTCACTGTGTGTGCATTCCAGAAGCAAATAGGAGGTTCCAGAAACACAGGGCTTGCTCCGGGAGTGAAAAACACACTCCAGAAGCAAAACCGGGGCTCTCTGGAAGGCTGAGCTTCTCCTGAACTGAGAACATGGCTTTCTGAAATCTATTCTACCTTCTTTCTCAGTCTAACCCTCTCACAAGAGAAAACTTACGGATCCCCTATAGGAGCCCCCTGGACCAGGCAAACCCAGCAGCATGCTCCACTCTTGTCTCTGCCCTTTAAGCCCTATCCTGTAGAGGGAGAGAGGACCCCACCTCTGGCCATGTATTCAGTGACGATGTAAATGGGCTCTCTGGTGACCACGGCATAGAGACGGACCAGCCTCTCATGCTGCAGGGTTTTCATCACGTTGGCCTCGCCCAGGAAAGCTTCTGGAGACATGGTTCCCTCCTTCAGGGTCTTGATGGCCACCTTCATGTTATTTTTGTAATAACCTGAAAGGGTGGGAGAGTGAAGGAGCTGTTCAGACGTTGAAGAAAGCCCTTGACCACAGATTCAAACTCACTCTATTTGGGTCCAAGGTCCAAGCTGGAACAAGCAGTTCCTGGCTTAGAAATTGGGAGAGCTGGATTTGAGTCCCTTCTGCTATATGGGAGACAATGTAATGATGCAATCCCTTGGCATCTGGTCTTTACTAACTCATCTATAAAGACACATAGCTCTGCGTCTATCCCTCACAGGCCTCTCAGGAAAGGGGTGTGCTGTCCATATAGAGCTGCTGGCTGCCTCCTATGGCCAGGATCAGAACAGAGAGTAGAGAGAGGGAGTTTGGAATGCCACAACTCACCCATCCAGACTTCACCAAACTGCCCAGACCCAAGTTTCCGGACCAACTTGAGAGACTGCCTGGGGATTTCCCATTCATCTTGGGCCCAGAGGTTCCTCGGGGCCGGGTTCACACAGGGCATGGTCAACTTCTGACACAGACCGTCCCCTTTCTCTGTTTCAGGAAAGAAAAGAGGGTTCTGGAGGTCACCAGAGCAGATATGCCTTAAGAACCACACTGTCTCACAACTGTGTCCCTTGTCTCCTCACGCCCATGGTGGCAGACAGGGCTCGATACCTGGGATCTGCACTCTCTGAGACTGCAGGTCTTTGCTACATTCTGAATATCCCCATAGCAAGCATTAAGCCTCTGATCTTGAAATCATTAAGCTGAAAGTTGGCAAGTCCTTAAGTCTGGTTTGGAGGACCTCCACCCAGTTGACTCTTACAGTTTAGGGTCATGTGATAGAGACCCTAGGGACTCCTCTGGGACCGCCTGCCCCAACGCCTCTTACTTGAATAGTGCTGGACCAGGGCCTGGAGGGTCGGGAAGGTGATCCTGGGAGAGATGTAATAGCCTCCATCGTCCAGTGAGCGGATCTTGTAGTGCTTGACCACCTCCCCCTGGGTGGTGACGTCTTTCACGGACAGGGAAAAGGCACCTGGAGGGTTAATAGACACATGCGAAGTGAGACACAATAATGTAAGCCCAGGGCTATATAGTTGGGGCTTGTGAGATATGCAGCAGGTTCCCCAAATTCTGTATTCAGTTCTCAGCCATTTCAGCACAAATTCCCTTCCTTTTGTCTTAACTCTGCTCCCTATTGGCTATCTGACTCAGACTTCTTTTCAAGTCCCTAAACTGCCAGAGAATCAGGAACCCTGGAGCAGACAGGACCATTTCTCAGCTATCTATGGGTCCTCTATTGGGGTGCCTGGGATACAGAGAAATGAGAGGCCTCCAGAGGACTTGGAACTTAAATATCTTTGATTTGAGGGATGATGGCTTCCCCCAGAGACTCAGGGCCTCCAGTGCAGATACCCTTCCTGGAAGCATAGCAAGCTATTCATCATAGGTCTTTCCAGATTCACACTGTGCTTTATAGTCTTTGTTGACATTTTATATAGACAAGGAAGCAGGTGGCAAGGCACATAGAACGAATTTCCCTCTAAGAAACTTCTTTCCTTGAGCCTTTATAAAATGCCTCTGTCCAGCCCTGTGGCTGCCATAGAATCTCCCATGTATAAATTAGTTGCAAAATGGGGCCATTACATGAAGGGTTAGGAGAAGAGCTAGCAGTAGGTATAGGGGTACTTGGGAGGGGGCACCCCACCCTTCCCATGGACACATCTTTGAGGAGCAGTCCCATCCTCTGCCACCAGGGGTCAGGCCTACACACCTTTCGATATGAGGTCCTTGATACAGTGTTGCTGATTGCGTGGGTTCCAGGCACAGCTGTTCTCATCTCAAGACTTTTCTCTTGTGTCTTTCCTTGCCAATCTGCCTCTCTCACAACTTACTTGCAAAAGCGCACCAAGAGGCTGCACTCCTGTTCATCGCATTGTGAGGTTGCCACGGCCCTTGCTCTTCCCCAATCTCCTGTGACCTGTCACTCTCTGAGATGCTTTTTAAAGATTCTCCAATCTTGACTCTTTGATTACAAAATATGCCAGGGGACTGGCGGCTATCTGGTACCTTTCCTTTCTCAGCCCTCATATGCCTCAGTTCACTAATTTGTGACTACTGTAGCATCGGGTCTTTCCACTACCCCTGCTATACAGTGGTGTCAGACTTGGGGCCACAAGAATGCCTAGTGTGGACAGCCTCAAAGCAGCTCCCAGGCAGGGACATAGGACAGAAGCCATGGAGCGGGTATCACTGCCACTCCAGGCTAAGCCTTAGTGGAGGCTTCCCAGGACCATGCACACACAGCAAGGGGGTAGCGAGGTTCCTGGATGTCCACATGCACACACAGCAAGGGGTCAGCGAGGTTCCTGGACATCCACATGCACACACAGCAAAGAGTCAGCGAGGCTCCTGGACCCACCTTTATTGCTCTCACTCTCTCTGATGAGAAAGGAACCGACCTTGTTCATCGGAGCCAGCAACTGCCTCTCAGCATCCTTTCGGCTGATGGTTCTGAAGAACCATCTGAAAAACAGCAAGAATGGATGAGCCTCAGTGTTGGTGATACCCCTAAGTCAATCCGGAGGTGTTCCTCATGTCCTGTTCAGTTAGATGGCTCCTAGGCCCCTGAAACCCCACTCCATCCCATCTCCCATAAACTTTTAGGCTCACATTTCCCCTGAATGAAGCAAAAACATGGGTTAGGTAACCTCTGTTACTGTTAGTCTGCAAAATGGTTGGTTCCTGATCCACCACCCTTCCCCTGGCATGAGTCTGCAATTTCCTTGCTAGATGGTACTGCCAGGGGCTTTCTGGGCCCGGATTCCTTCCGAGTCATCTCTCTTTAGCATGGGGTTTCTCAGCACATGTTGTGGCCAGATATGAAATGCCCCCTACAGGCTTGTATGTATTTGAAGATGTGGTCCCTGGCTAGTGGTGTTGTTTTGGGAGGCTGTGGAACCTTCGAGATATGAGGTCTAATTGGAAGCCATAGCAGTGGCACCTGAGGCAATAAGACAGCTCAGCTGCCCTGCTGGAGCTCTAGCTGCTTCCTGTTCCACTGAGCTGTGAGAGGCACCCAGCTGGGCATCCCTGCCATCATGAACTCTCTGAACATCATGAACATGGTGTGTCTTTTCTACCATGATAGACTGTACTCTCTCAAACTATGATCCAAAATGAATCCTTCTTTAGACTGTATTGTTTTTTAATAGTGATAAAAGAAATAACTGATACAACATGGTTCTGGGGAAAACCCAGGGCCCACGGTTTGTGGGAAGAGTAGGGAAGGAGGCAGTGTCACCACCATGAGGTGGGGTATGCTCATGTCTCTGCGCCACATGAGGGAGTAGGGGTGTGTCCCAGGTGGACCTTCTTGGTGTGTGAGAGCTGGTGATGAGAAAGCTGAAGACGCCCGCCCTCTGAGGACTCAGCCTGTCTCTGGCGGTGGTGGGGAGTGGTCGCAGGGCATAGAGCTTTGTTATGGATTCTGGAGGGACCAGACACTGGGGGTAGTCTCATTCAGAGAAGCCAGGAATCAGTAGCTCTTCTTTCTGATGGAAGGCAGACTCCCTTGGCATCACTCAGAGTCTTAGAAGATAGCTAGAACCTCCGATTTCCGGCCCCTCACCAATATCTGCTATTAAGCCCACTTCTGCCAGGGTAGCCCTGACACCTCTGGCTTGACGAAATCAATCCACCTACTTTTCTACTTCCAGGGTCTCTACTGGGGCCACATAGTTGCTGGGCACGTATCCTTCTCTTCCTGTGATGAGTGACCTGGCCAACCACCAGTCTCCAGTGCTAGCGGAAGAAGGGGAGACAGAAATATGTCAGAGGCTCACACAAGATGCTCTGGGCAGCTCCCAGAACCTTGCAACAGATCCCAATCTGGTAGGAGACAGTAAGGCAGAGACAGACAGCCTGGTGATAAGAAGGTGCCGTGGGAGTGGCCCATACACTGGGATGAGCATGTGACAGGCAGAAGGGGTCACAGTGCAGAGGAGGAAGTGTAGATTTGTTTGTATAGCCTGAGGACCAATCCCTTTAGTAAGCCGCCCCTGTCTTAATGGATGAGGCAGGTCCAAAAGTTACAGATAGAGTCGGAACTGGCTAAGAAAACAAACCCAGGAGGGGTGCTGATAAGGGAGGAACTGGAAAGCTATGTAGAGTCTAAGATCAGGGCACTCACTTATGGGCTCAACTCAACCCCACTGCAGACATTTAAGAATAAAATCAGACCTTGGAGTTGCATGGCGTGGGCCTGAAGGGTAGAGGAAGGAAGAAGAGGACACAAGCAGATTGGAGGGTGTTCTGAGAAAGAACACAGGGAGTGGGCCAGAGTGGAGTGGCTGTGTGGGAGCCAGTGAGGTGTCCCGTTAGATTTTAACAGCAGCCAGAAGGCCAGAAGTAGAAACCACCTTGCCAGAAAGACTTAGAGGGAAAAACAATGGCTCAAACCTAAGGGAATCCTGGGACTCAGGAGAGGGAAATGTCAAGAGAGAAGACATTTAGGGGTACCTCAGGGGTGTCTGGGTAAACTAGGGGAGTCCTTGATGACTGGGAACAGGATGCTAGAAATTTACCTCTTCAAGACCTGGAGCTTCTCTCCCTTTAGTACCTGAAGGTCTCTGTCATTCACAGCAGCATAGTCAAACAGGGCCACAACAAAACGCTCCTCTGGAAAGAACAAGGAAGAGTTGGCTATCACTGGGGTCCACAACAGAAGTGGAGGTCTGCAGGAATGTGTAGTGCGAGCCATCTTCCAGCTCCTAAGAGCGTTGTGAGAGGGAAGCCACATGAGGCTGCTCTCTCGACAATGAAGAGGGGACTCTCAGGAAGTGACTCAAGACCCACGGCCACTCTAGGAGTAGGCTGGCCCTCATTGTCTAGCTCATCTTCCTTTCAGACCTACAGCCTAGACAAAGATTTGGGGGGCTGGGGGAGCAGCTACCTGGAGGCAGCCATTACCAGCCCTCAGAGGGCTGTAGGCTCAAGTCAAAGAGCCAGTAGCTGATCCTGCATCCAATTCATCTCTGAAGCATCCCCTCAGCATCCTTTCCCAGCCTCTATCCCAAAGGTCATGTGACCACACCAGCTCTGCCCTCTCTATGGTGTTGGTACCCAGAGCTTCCCAGGGACACCTCTGGTTTTCAGCACCTGGCCTTCTTGGCTCTGAGTCTCTCCTGGAGGGATGTTGACAAGCCGGTGGTCCTGACGCAGCAGAAGGCTCAGGAGCACCCTGGACACCTTTCAAATGATCACTGTTTGACACTAGGGCTCCCTGATACCTGGCAGAATCTCTTGGAGACTTGTAGCTCACAGATGACCTAATTGTCATGGATGAGTGATATGTTCTGAAGCTGGGACCTTCCCTCGGTGACAGGAGGCTCAGCATGAATGGCAAGAGTCCTTCACAGTGTTAAGACAGAAACCCTTGTGCCAAAAGCAGTTAGTTATTTCCTTCCCTCAATCCTCCATTTTAGAGATGGGACACCCCCTGCTAGAAAGTGAAGGATCACCTATCTGATGGGAAAGATGGTGTCCTTAGCTGGGTAAGGGACACCAGATGGCAACAGTGATCAGTTCCAGCACTTTGCTCATAAAGATGACAGGTTGAGCTCTCCAGGACAGGAGAGGTCTGTTACCCACTGTGACATCTTGCCCAGTCTTGGGAGACAGTGGTCTGTATACTGCATGCTCCACATTGTCTGTGAGTGAGTGAAGGAGTGGTTTGTATGAATGGGTGATACGGGATGATTTGATAGCCAGCTCCGAACAAGCCCCATCCAGGGAGCCCTCAAAGCCTGAGTCCCAGCCTGAGAGGAGGCTCATTCGTCATGTGACCACCATAGTTCCATCAGAGCATGGTGGAGTCTGGAATGAAGGAGGTAGCACAGATGGCTGACCGCGGAAAGAGGGAGTCAAGATGGTGTCCTCCACATGGACCAGACCTCGTGGTGAGAGGGAAGGACAGAGCAGTCCTGCTGCCCTTCAAGTTTAAGAACTAGAGTCTCCAAGCCAGGCCTTGGTGGTGCCAGATACCTTCCCGTAACTCCTTCCTTGTTCGCTTTGTAAGCTCCCAGCTTCCCCCACTGCTTTCCAGCCCTACAGGGCCCACCACAACTGCTCTGGTTCTAACACACAATGTCCCTGGAGAGGTCTTCCCATGTCCCGTTCTTACCTTCATCTGGGTCCTGATTAGGAGACGGAGGGGCAAGGTGGTTGAAGACAACCTTGGGCAGAAATACACTGAGTTGGTGAGCAGTCTATAGCAAGGATAGACTAGAGGACCCTGGAGAACCAGTCAACTAGATTACACGTAGGTGCCCACTCTGAGGAAAAAGGGTAGCCACATACAGGGATACTTAGATACATTCTGTATACACTGTATCAGCTCCTTGGAGTACCACTGTTACCCCAGGCCACCTGCCATCTTTGTCTTGACCGTGTATGGAGAAGTCCAGCATCAAAGGGAAAAAGCTCTAGGCTTCTGTTTGTTAGTGTGTCACCTCAGGGAAATAACTTGGTCTAAGTTTGAATTTGCTCATCTTCTCGTTCATTCATTCACTCAATAAACATCTCATTGTGTGCAGAGTAAGAGGGGCCAGGGTTCATTTAGGAAAGGGAACCAACAGTCTTTGCTCCCATAAGATCTCTGTTAGGATCTTGGTGATGCCCACCAATTGCCCAAACTATTAATAGATTTGTGACCAAGCAGGAAATGGAATGAAACAGTCATCTAGACACATGAGCCGGAAGGGGCTGGTTCAGGGAGCGCCTTGTGCCTTAGATTCTTTCCTGGAAGGGACTGATCACTCACCCGGGGTTGCAAGGGAGGGGGAGCCTTGCTCTGGGTGTGGACCTTCACAGGGCTCCAGGCTTTGCCCTTCTCACTGAACTGCCTCTTGCTGCTCAGCAGACCCATCCTGTAGGAAAGCAGATGGCAAACAGTGACAAGAGACCTCAAGATCCTGGGTCCCTGTACCAAATCCCCTTCTGGTTAGAAATATGTGACAGTGCAGCTTCCCATACCAGAGAGTGAAAGAAGAATCAGGAAGAGCTAAGCTGGCATCCATCTTCTTCTCAGAGACCCAGAGAGGGAAAATGACTGTTTCGAACCCGAACGTCACCTGGCTTGGGTCCCAGTTCTCAGGGACAGGAGCCTGACCCTATGTCTGGTGGTCTGAGTTTTAGTCTTATTTTGCCAGAGGGCCTCTATGTCACTGGGAAGTTCCCCTTCCTCCTTGGTCTCACAGGCTCCTCTGTCAATGGTGAGGTTTTGTGTGAGCATGTCCAGTCGGGTACTTTGAAGCTGGAGTTAAATGAACACTATGTGTAGAGAACAAACTGATAGGTACCACGGTCAGGTTTGTTCTTTGGTTAAGAATCTTAGCAGAGGTTTGGAAAGACCCAAATCCAGACAACAAAATGATACATGCATTCTTTACATTCTGGATTATTGATGGGGGGAGTGTGCAGATTAATAAAAAACAAGCAACAAAATAAAGATGCAAAGAAATTTTTTAGAATTAAATTATGTTGCATGGCTGTTAGAACAAAGCAATATCCCCCAAAAGATATTTCTAGAATGTTAATATTTGCTTACTTCAGATGATAGGACTTCATATGACTTTTATTTTCTCTCATCTAACTGCCTATATTCGATGAGCACTTTAATGATAAATACATACCCCTGTACAGAAGAAAAGTTAAAAGAACACCTTAGCAATTTGCCTAACAACAGTGGTACTTAGGACCTGGGGAAAGGATAGTTCTTGGATGGACATCAAGTGGCTCACTTCCCTGAGTCTCAAGTGTTTCCTGACCTCCCCATCTCCCAGGCTCAATGATAAGTCAACGAGCAGCAGGTTCTAGAACTTTCTCTGGACTCAAGCACCTCTGAACCTGTCCAGATGACCACACTCCTGTTTTCTATCTAGTCAGCCAACAAATATGAACCTCCTGGGAAAACATGTCCTTTTACCCAGAACACTTGAATATTTAAAGCCCCTGACAGGGAGTCCAGCTCCTATACAAAATGACCCCATTCCTTACAGTCCATGAACAACTGGCTTTCCAGGGCTTTAGGGAATGTGTAAGTTCTCGATGAAGACTGGCTACATGCTAGTCACTCAGGAGGCTCTGTGACATTGTTTCTTGTGACTAGGCTTGGCTAACCCTGCAGTCTCATGGTGGTTGAAGTGAGGGAGTGCAGAAGTCCACCAGAGAGGAGGGAGCACATGTAACCCTGGTCTGTGGGGCTTGGCTTTATCCAGTAGACACTGGCCTCCCTTCCAGGAAAGGATGGGAGGAGGGCATGAGTCTGCCTCTGTGTGTGTGTGTGTGTGTGTGTGTGTGTGTGTGTGTGTGTACATTTTGTGGGTTACCCAAAGGAGGATGTGAGATATTTGTTACTTAGAAAAAAATTGACCTCCATGCCAACTCTCACAAGAGCTGAAAGGTCCCTGTCTGTCCCTGGGGAGGTGCTCAAAGCTCAAAACCAGCCTCAGCCCAACAGGGGATGTGGTGAAGGTAACAGTTAAAATCAGAGCTGAAGCCCCTTATTTATACCTGCTGTGTGTGTTGTGGTTAAAAGCGCTCGGCACCTCCAGTTTTGATGTTTGTGATAGCATCAGTGGCCTGGCTGCAATAATCCTTGCATCTGAAGCAAGAGAGCCAAGGAGGCTTTAAGGTGACATGGGAGGTGGCAGAGCCACAGCTCTGACACTGGGGCCAGCTCACACAGGAAACAGGTGACCCTGCCAGGACAGTTCAGCCTCAAGCCTGCATCTCTGCTTTCTCCCCTTCATGGGATGCCACCTGCCTACAAAGCTGTCTAAGCCACTTCTTTCTCCCCATTGTGGTCAGGGGCTTGGTGACCAGAGCTCAGAGCAACCTGCCCACTGGCTTTGTGACCATGGGCAAGTCATCTCCCTTTCCTGAGTCTGTCTCCTGGCTGATGCGATGGAATGGGTCCATTCTTAGCACCATAGACAAAACCCTCTGAGGAAGGTAGCTTTGCACATGGCTGAGAAAGTTGAATGATTGGCTTCCCATCTGGGATAAGGTCTTAGAGTTTTGAAATTTTCAATTCCACCTTGCCTATTTGGCTTGTCTCCACAGTCCATTTTTAGCTGGTCACAGAGATATTTTAATTATGTTCTCCTGCGACAATTGGCTCTGTCTACTTGTGTAAAATATGGGAAAGTGCACCAAATAGTGAACATGGAGACAATGGTCTGAACACTGTTCCCTGGGCAGAACAGTTGTCCTGACCCTGATGAGCTCCAGGGTGGTTGTGGTTGTTCATTCACTTGCTCCCACCTGGGCTCAGTGCACAGATGTTCACCCAAGTTGATACACAGAGAGCAGATATATAGGTTTAAAGTCAAAGGCCAACAACCTGTACATAATTAACAAACGTTGCCAAGTGGCCTCTCACAAGGAGAGGACAAGAAAGAAGCAAGAAACAAATGGGACACTAAATAAACATTTTGTTCTGTTTTTGTTTCTTTTATATTTTGGATTAGCACAGGTAAGAGACTGTTTCTGGGTGTGGAGGAACTAGTGAGCAGCCTGCGGGGTTCATGATCATCTCTAAGGTGGTTCTGCAGTGTATTGGGATTGTCTGTCTTGTCTTTGTGGGCCAAGGTTTGGTATAGCGAGCCTGAAGGTTTGTCGATGGGCTGGATGGCAATGCCCAGTGAGATCCTTGGACCCAGCAAAGCAGTGAGCCATTTATGTACCTATGCTGGCACCATTAATCTAGGAAGCCATGCTTGCTAATCTAGAAACAGGGGACCCCTGGTTGAAAACAAATATCATGGATTAAGTCACTGCTAGGGTATAGTGTATGGCTTCAGGTCTGTCTGACTCTGACTCATGCTGAGGAGTGGCAGGGGCTATCTGGCATTAGGTGCTATTTGCACCTATCCTGACACTCCACCCATAGATCACTGTTTGGGGGGCCACACAGCATAGTAAAGAAGTAATAAAGGGTACAGGATATAATTGTTTGCCCTTCAGTAAGTTGCATAGGATTTTAGTGTACTAATTGGAGTAGTGATTATTTCTGTCCTCAGGGTGTTATAAAGATTTAATTGGTATTACTTGTTATTAGTACATCTTAGAACAGTGCCTAACTCACCTAAATGTCTAATAGGCACTGTCCTGTCATGCTAGATTCCAGAAGAACCAGTGGTTACAGTTCCTTCAGTAACCATGAGAAGTGTTACTGGTCCCCTTCTGCAGATGGCAGTTAGGGACAGCAGACATCTCTCTACCTCCCCGTGCAAGCCCAGACTTCAGCACAGTTGCAACTTTGTATCAACTCCATACCTGAACTTGAAGCAGCCTCAGCCTTGGCTCTCAGAACTCTATCATCTTTTGCTCATTTGGTCTCAAACATTCCAGCGCTACTAATGATGTGCTGTGTCTTACCCAGTAGAAGTTCATCCAATAACCATCCGATACTAATCTCACGCTGGCTTCATGCCTGGTTTACCCTTGGGATTCCAATGCAATCATACATGACATGTGATTGCTATTCTTATGCCCCAACTTTGACAAGTTCCATGTTCCTTGATTTGTAAACTACAAGTCCTAGAAAATGTTCTATATTTTGGACTTTGCTTCCTTGTTATGGTTCGTATCACACATCTCTGTCTCTCTCCGTCTTTCTTATACATGGACCAGAAGCCACAGGCTCCATTTGAGTCAGATGCATCTTTTCCTGGTACAGATGTTATTTAAGGTGATGTGTGCTGTGTAGGAGGCACACAAAGTAGAGATGTTAAGATGGATCAAAGTTCGGGTGGTCTGTCCCACATGTCCATCAAAATGTTCTCACTAACATTTCAGCTGAGTTCTTCCTTGATAGTTTACGAAAGCTAGAACTATGATTTCATCGTGCATTTCACATTTGTTAAGTGGGACCTGAGAGAAGAAATGTCACCCCAGGAAGACAGTCAATCAATCTAACCACAGGCAGTATTTTCCCAAGGACATCTGAGGCAGGAAAGATGTTCAGAAAATGAGGATTTTCCATTAACCTGATTGTAGAGTGTGTGTCATAATTATTTAAGGGAACACAGTCCAAGTTGTATAAAATATTTTTGAAAGACTGGTCATTTGGGGGCTGGAGACATGGCTTAGCTGTTAAAGGCACTGGCTGCTCTTCCAGAGTACTCTGGTTTGGTTCCTAGCCAGCATTCACAACCTATAACTCTAGTCCCTGGGTATCTGAGACCCTCATCTGTGGTATACAGACAGGGCACAAGCCAGAAAGCAAACAAATATTTTTTAGCGAGGTGATCACTTCTAATAGCTCTGAGTTATTTCCATCAAAGGATTCACCATGTGTACTGACTAATTTTATGCTAACTTGATACAAGCTAACATTATCTAAGGGGGGGCGACCTCAATCATGAAAATATTTCCCTAAGATCAGACTGTAGGCAAGTGTGTAGGGCATTTTTGTAATTAGTGATTGGTGGGTGGAGGGGCCACACCATTTCGTGTGGTGCCACCTGTGGGCTGTGGTGCTTTCTATAAGAAAGCAGGGTGAGCAACCCATGAGGAGCAAGTCAGTAAGCAGCTCTCCTCCATGGCCTTTCCATCAGCTCCTGGCTCCAGGTTCCTGCCCTGCTTGAGTTCCTCTCCTGGATTCCTTTGATGATGAACATTGATGTGGAAGTCTAAGTCAAAAAAGCCCATCCTCCCCAAGCTGCTTTGGCCATGATGTTTCATCATAGCAATAGCAACCCTAAGACACCATGTCTGACCCTACTTAGCTCCTGAGTAGTCTATTTTCCCAGCATGTGCAATGGGCTCGTTAGGAAGATGTGGCTTTGTACCATGTAGCTGAGTGAGTGAAGACCCCTGGACATGTGTGTCTCCACATAAGGACAGAGAGTAGGAGGCACTCCTGTGGTTGTTTCAGTTTTATAAAACCAAATCTTCCCTGCTGTGGAATCGCTCCCACACCCTAATGTGGTAAATCTGGTAGAGAAAATTGCCTGATGATAAATAGTTTGAGGGTTCCGAGCAGAACTTCAGCAGGGAAGGTGACCTTCTTGTGAGGCTGCTCAGGGTATGAGGTATGCCCCCTTATGGTGCATCAACTGTGTCACTCTGAAGCCTCAGAGAAGCCCAACAGACACTGGGTGGTTAATATGCACAAATAAAATTCCTTTACGTGAATCAAAATTTTTCTTGAAGGGAGATACTGTGAAAATTTATATTTAAAAATCCCCCATTAGTGATCATGGAAGCATGTTAATGACAGGCTCTCAGGCCAACACAGACCTTCATGTCTTGCTTGATCAGCACAGGGGTTGTAATGTACTCTTCAGTGTTTAGTTTCTTGTAACTTTTTTTTTTTTTTTTGAGACAGAATTTCTCTGTGTAGCCCTGGCTGTCCTGGAACTCACTCTGTAGACCAGGCTGGCCTCAAACTCAGAGACCTACCTGCCTCTGCCTCCAAAATGCTGAGATTAAAGGTGTGTGTCACCACCAGCCAGCTAATTTCTTGTAACTTTTTAACAATTTAAATGAGTCGTTAAATCTTGGAGCTCATTACTTCTGGAGCTGGTTCTTTGTGTGGCAAAGGATTCTGAAACCTGGTTTTGGGCAGTAAGGGGATGACCTATCCTAATAGTTCTGCAGCAAGGTGAGGTGGGGTTCAGGGTCTGTGTTCTAGGATGTGATTGGCTGCGAGCGCTACATCACCAAGATGGTTTTGTTTGCCTTGGCTTCCAGAGTCCGCATGTAATAAGGAATTCCACAGCTCTTCTGTGAGTTTTCATAAACAATGCTAATTATTCTCTTATCTATTTGTGAAACACCTTTTTTTCTGTCCTCCATACAAATATTATATGATGCTGTGTTTCCTGCATAGTTACTTGACAAGGGAAACAATATTCTGGACCAGCTTGTAGGTCTGTGGTACTTCACAGCTTGCAGAGTATTTTCATGTGTACTTCTCCTATTCCTTCTAGGCTGCTCACCTCTTTCCGACACAAGCATGAAAAGAACAGTCTTGAAAACTGAAAATAAGTGACTGAAACAATAAGAGAGGTATGGATGATATGGTGGAGTCTGAGCTGGTGATCTAAGATGTAAATAGAAAATGAAATCAACGCAAAAACTAAACTAGAGGCAGCAAGGATGTCCACATGTGTCACCCTGATTCATCGTCATTCTAGGAGTCCTAACAATAAGGGAAGAGAGGGAACAAACAGCATAAGGTTGAAAGGAAATAGAAATAAAAGGTTGCCTTTATTCATGGACAACTTGGTTCTGTGCATAAAGAAATCTCAAAGAATAACCAAAGGACATAAAGAACTGGAGAGATGGCTCCGTGGGTGAAGCACTTACCATCAAGTCTGACAAACTGATTCAGTTCTCAGAACACCGTGGAAGGAGAGAGCTGGCTCCTGCAAGCTGTCCTCTGACTCCCTCTGAGTGTGTGTGCATGTGTGTGCACTTGTGTGTGTGCATATGCATGTACACACACTAAATAAATGTCAACAAATATAAATATATAAATGTGTAAGACTCTAAAACATACTCCTGAGTCTAATACATAGATATATTCTTATGCACATGTAAGGAGCAATTGGAATTGAAATTTTAAAAAGCTCTCTCTACATTAACACTAAACCATCTATATTTGAGTATAAATCTAATGAAAAGTGTACCGAGAGCATATGAAGGAAAATACACGTTCCTGATAGCAGATTTAAGGAAATGGAGCTCTAGTCAGGGTTCGTGACCACGAAGACTCAGTTGCTAACTGTGGGTTCTTGAGCACTGGTGAAATGCAACCAAGATCCCAGCCAGCAAGTTGTTTGTGACTGTTAACAAAGTGATTCTCAAGTTTCTATGGAGGGACAAGCTCAGAAGAACCAGCGTTACTCTACAGGAAAAGAAGATGGTTGAGAGCCCCTCCTGCCTGAATGCGTGCCTTGCTCTCAGACAGGAAGGGACGGTATGAAAGAATGGACGTGAGAATACCATACAGAGCCCAGAAGTGCATTCTTATAACTATGGTCTACAGCTCTTTGACAAATGGTCACAGCAAATCACCAGACCAGAGGTTAATCTCTTTAATAGATGTGTGGGATCATTGGATACCACATGCCAAAGGGAGAAAAAACTGCATCTTGACAAAAACAACTCTAACAAAAATAACTCAAACCAGATCATGAAACTAATTATGATCATGAAACTGTAATTATAAAACGCAAAACTACAAAGCTTCTAGAAGACAACATGGGAGAAATTAGGTGATCTTGGGTTTGGTTATGTCTTTAAATTTTTTTAATGACATTTATTGTGTATGCTGCCTATATGTGTACATGTATACATATGCATATCTGTATGTATATAAGTGTGCATGTATGTGTGAATATGTATGTACATGTCTCTGAGTGTGTGTGTGTGTATGTGTGTGTCTGTATGCACACACAGATTTGCACACACACAGCATTTGTGCAAAGGTCAGAAGACAACCCTGGAGCCAATGCTCTCTTTCCATAATGTAGGTCCCAGGGATAGAACTCAGGGCATTGGTGAGCACCTTCCTTAGTCCACTGAGCCATCTCTTCAGGTTTGGTAATAGCTTTTTTAAATCAAGGGTGTTTTTTTTTTTTTTTTTTTTTTTTTTTTGGTTAAAAGTTTTAGTGTATAAAATAATGAGTTACATTATGACATCTTCATGAATACATGTTATACATTTATATTTACCTCTCACTAGTAATAAATTACCTATTTATTTGTTTATCTTATTCATGAGACAGGCTCTCATGAGACTAAATCAGGCCTGGAACTCCCAACTGTCTTGCCACCTCCTCCCTAGTGCTGGAATTACAGAAACGTACTGTCACATCTGGCTCAGTATGTCTTTTAAGGTGGAACACTGACAGCACCATCTATGAAGGATGAAGTTTGGTGTCGGACTTCCAGTTAACAAAGAGAAATGAAAGCCGATGAATAAAGAGACCCTTGCCCATGCAGTCACAGCAGCTTTCCAAGTCAGCTTTCAGCAAAAATGTCCATGAACTGTAAACAGATAAAAACAATTGGCTACGATGAGCCACTGATGCCTCCAGCAACATGGCCGAGTCTAAGAGCATTGTGTTATGAGACAGAGGCTGAATACATAAGAAAACTTGCCATACTCTTCCCCCTGTGTGACAGACGTGCTGGGGGCGAGAGGTCAGTGATCGGCTGGAGGGATGGTGAGAAGAACTGAATGGGAAAGAGCTTTGGGGGTGATGGAACTGTTTATGTGGGAGAGGTTGCACAGTATGCTCATCTTTTCTTTCTTTCTTTCTTTCTTTCTTTCTTTCTTTCTTTCTTTCTTTCTTTCTTTCTTTCTACAAAGTCTCATTCAGTATTCCAGACTAGCTTAGATATCAACCCTTCTGCCTCAGCCTTCTAACTCCTGGGATTATAAATGCAAGCTCACATGCCTGACCATTGGAGTTTATTTTTCACCAAGTTATAATTGTACACTTAAGCATACTCATTTATCTCCATGGAGACATTCCAAATACTACTGAAAATCCAGGGGAGCTCTTCTTGCACACATGTGTTCATAAGGGAAAGAAAGCCGCAAAGGATGTAGTGAGAAAGACTGAAACTGCGGTGCTCTTCCAGTGAGACAGAGACTCTAGCCGTGAAATGACTCTCTGAACACAGAAAGGAAAATAAAAGATGCCTCACTAAAGTTCTGCACACAGACACTTTTCCTTCAGATGGCAGGTGTCACTGACACTGTACCATAAAGCCTGTGTGTGTGTCTAATTATTCTACTTAATAGGATAAAAACATTACCTAGTCACATTATTGTAATGGTTGCTTTTTAGTTAGTTTATTTTAGTAGTAACTTCACTGATGAGGCAGAGTAAAGCTAAGAAGAGCACAGAACAGGATACGAGTGTTATAAGGCTTAATGTTTTACGTATATTGCATGTAATAATGTGATAAGTTATAGCATAAATATTATAGTAAACATAAGAGTAGCATAGCAAAACATAGGAACATGTGCAGCTCAAAGTGGAGACTGTGTGGACAGATATGGTTGAAAGCTGATAAATGAAGGTGTCAGTGTTTAAATGTGTTACTTTATACCATAAAATCTATCACTTAGTATGAAAGAAAACCAGTGAAACCAGAAGAGCTGGGGAGGGGGAAGGGAAAGAAGAGGACTTGGGTGATGGCCGGCATGGGAAGAGGCAGCAGGGCTCAGGCCTTCCATGCCTTTATGATTAGCTACTGCTGAGGTGTTGGAATTCATGCTGATTTATTCTCTGTGTGTCCATGTGAATGTCTATAGAGGCCAGAGGTTACCTTAGCTGTCATTCCTCAGGGGCTATCCACTGTGGTGTCCTGGGTACACTTACCAATTAAGCTAGGCTGACTGGCCAGCAAGCCCCAGTCACCCGTCTGTCTTCCCAGTGCTTTGTTTAAGAGCATTTGCTACCAAACCTGGCTGTTTTACATGGCTGGGGGTTGGGGGGGGATCGAACTCAAGTTCTCATGCTTGTACTACAAGCACTTAAGTGACTAAGTGATCTCCCCAGCCCCCCAGACTCATTAAAGTTCTAATTGTAGCAAAAGCAGGTGCACAGCTTGGTGGATTTGGGGGCGGACACTGGGGAGCTTTGTTGGCCTTTAATCCCAGCAACATTCAGGAGGCAGAGGCAGGAGCATCTATGAATTTGAGGCTAGCCTGGTGAATTCTAGGATAGCCAGGGCTACACACACACACACACACACACACACACACACACACACACACACAAACCCTCAAAAAATCAAAATAAACAAACAAACGAAAGAAAGAGAAAACGTACTGACCACTGTTTGCTTCTGGGAGGGAGCCCTAAAGGATGGTTGGGAGGCAAACTTTTAGTTTTCAGCTGACATCCTTTGGGGCTATCCAAAACAAATATATTCATGGATAGCCTATAGGATCACAACCTGAAGATGAGTAACAAACGTCTGGGTGAAAATTAGAAAATTAGAGAGAGGGGAACTAGGAAGGTAAAACATCCAGAATACACTACTGTAAAGCCGAGGAAACTCCCGGATGGTTTGATTACACAATAAGACATGTACAAGGAGGTAAGAGGGGAGCTGTACTTATCTGAAGATGTAAGAGAATCTGTGGGAATCTATGGAATCAGATCAAGCTGCTAACACTAGAGGAGGGCACGCTTCTGCAAGGGCTGCCAAAGCCTTCCTGAACACCTTCTGCAGAGAGAGGTGAACAAAGAAAACCAGGCAATCACTCAGTTTTCAAAAGCAGAGTATGTGAACTCATCTGAGGAGGGCAGAGGGACAGGAGGAAGGTGACACCCTGCCCCCGGCCAGCTCCATCCGCTCTTGCGGAATGAAACCTATTAGGACTCAAATCAGTGTCCTTTTTCTCTTACACAGTGATTTGTTTTTACCACAAGAAATTCGGAAAATAACAAGGGAGATAAAAAAATTATCCCCAACACCATCACTCAGAGACAGCCATTGTTAACACTGGTATGTCATTTTCCAAGACTATTCTCCAAAAAAAAAAAAAAAAATCATTATTTACATCATGCTTTGTGACCTGCTTTTGAAAGAGCACATCACAGTTGTCTTTTCCTTCTGGGATCTGCTCTGTCTCCTGTATTGCTTGTTGGTCTATCAAGCCTCTTGTCATTAGAGCTTAGTATTGTCTGTCCATTTTACTACATACTAGTTTTACTTCCAACACGTTTTGCACCCTAGACCTGTGTATAAGCACCCAGGACCAAGGTCTTTTTTTTTTAATATTTATTTATTTATTTATTTTATGTATATGAGTACACTGTTGCTGTCTTCAGACACACTAGAAGAGGTCATCAGATCCCATTACAGATGGTTGTGAGCCACCATGTGGTTGCTGGGAATTGAACTCAGGACCTTTGGAAGAGCAGTCAGTGCTCTTAACCACTGAGCCATCACTCCAGCCCCAGGACCAAGGTCTTAATCCTGAATAAAACCCTCCACTAATTTTTGTCAAGATTAAATTCCTGCGAGTGGAATTTCATGGGCATAAGCATGGAGCATTCTCTGATAAGTCACCGGGTGACCCCTCACAGCAGCATAAAAGCTTCCGTCCCTTTCTAAGTCTGTTTATTAAAAAGTATTCTTTACCTTTCTACTTCACTTTTTTTCTTTTCCTTTTTGCTAAGCTGGTATTATAGGTAGACAGTGAATATTTGGGTATTACACATATTCAAAAAAGGAAAATTCCCTAAAACCCCAGCAGCAGGCCCTGGCTATGGCTCTGTTGGCAGTTGTAACCTAGTGTACAGAAAGCCCTGGGTTCCACTACACAAAACCAGTGTGTAATGGTACATGCTGTCAGCTGTTGGGGTGAGGGGTGAAGTCAGGAAGGTCAGAGGTTCAAACTCTTCCTCTGCTACATGAATTTACTCTTACATACCAGCTCACTTCAAACACTTTTTGCTCCCTCCCCCCCAGATGTGTACAAACAGCCTAGGTTGAGGTCTTAATTCTGACTAAACTCTTGGACTAATTCTGGTCAAGGTTAAATTCCTGCAGATGGAATTGCAGGGGCATAGGGGTTCAAACGGTGTTGGAAGTAAACTGGTGTGTAGAAGTTTAAGGTCCAACCTGAGCTACATGAGATCTTGTCTCAACTCAAAAACCAAAAACTAAAACTGAGATCACACTAAGTAAAAATAGCTACACCAATGGAAAGTTATTATAAATAGTTACCACTAACATAACCAGGGCTGTTACATATACACACATACATAAAATATCCAGACTGTTTATCTTGTTTAATAACTTGATTATTTCCATGAACACTACACTGTGAATTACATTTATAAGTAAGTATAATTTATTTGTATTTACTAAATAATTAAAAAATAAATAATTGAATAAAATTTGATCTATAAGTGAGTATAATTTCAATGGAAGTTTTCCAACTGCGACTCAACATATTCACCATTAATTTATGTAAGCACTATTGGTCAAATAACTTACTTGTAATTTTTGGTGATTATAAATAAATTTATTATGAACAAACTTGTAAAATATTGAGCAGTTTGTGCATTTAAAAAACTGCAATTACACTTATGGATGTATGGATAGATTGGTGGATGAATGGATTTAGAGTGTGTGTGTGTGTGTGTGTGTCTCACACACCATGATCTATATGTGGAGGTCAGAGGACAGTTTGTAGGAGTTGGTTCTCTCCTTTCACCATATGGGTCCCAGGGATCAAACTCTGCTCCTTACGCTTGGCAGCAAGCCCCCTTCACCCATTTATCATCTCACTCACCCTTGTGTGATATTTTTAAAGCTATGATTCTGTAAGTAGGATTCAGTATCAAATACAAGCACATGTTTTTAAGGCTTCTGGTCTGTGAGAGTAAGATTGATTTACTCTCTCAAAACTAAAGGAAAAGCTATTTTTCATTTCCTTGCCAATGGAAAGAAAAGAAAAAAGAAAAAAAGCCATCCTTGCCTTCCTGTTAAATAAAAGGTGACAAATAAGACAGTTTTAACTTATTTTATGATTTATAAATAACTTATATTTATTAACCATGGTTTCTAATGCTATGATTTGATTTTCTTATAATACACCAGAGATTTTTATATAAGACATATATCCTTAATATACACATCATTCTGTCCTGTGTCGTAGACATTTTCTCAAGTCAGCTCTGCGCCTTTCCTTTGTTTATGGTACACTATGCACAGACGGTCGCCGATCTATCTACTTAGTTCACTGACCTTTCTATCAGTCCTTTATACAGAAATGTGAAACTGTTGAAACTTGTTCTCAATCAACAGTAAGTTTAAGATTTTTTTCACTGTGTTTGCTACTGCCGTGTGTGGCATGGTGTGTGTGTGTGTGTGTAGAAGCAGGCATACGGAGATCTGAGGACAACTTTGTGGAGTTGATTCTTTTCTTCCTCCACGTGGGTCCTGAATTCAGACCACTATTTGACTATAGTTCAATGCCAGGCTTGCATTGTGAGCACCATTACCTGCTGAGCCATCTCACGAGCCACAGAAAGTTTAAATATGTAAACAAACAAACAAACAAACAAAACCATCTCAGCAACGACGCAGCTGCGCTAGTGTGCTGGACATTGGTTCTTCATTTTGCTTGGTTTTCTTCCCTGACCCGTCCTCCATCCTCTCTGTGTTATTCATATGAAGGACAACCTAGCCCCATCATTACTTTGTCCTCTGTTTCTCCACAAGAGTGATCTTTATCCTGAAGCTAGTGGATGTTCTATCATGCACGGTTTCCTGCGCCACTGGCATGTACCTGTTGTCACTGCAATATTAATCTTTTGCTTTGTGTTTGAGACTTACAAAAATGACTCTATAATCTATGCAAACATTTTGCAATTTGCTTTTGTTTTTTAAATGGTATAATTTGTTTGTTGTAAGGTAGAAGTCCCTGGTCCTAAAACAAAACAAACAAACAAACAAACAAACAAACAAACAAACAAACTATTCAGGGGCTGGAGAGATGGTTCAGCAGTTAAGAGCACTGACTGTTCTTCCAGAAATACTGAGTTCAATTCCCTGCAACCACATGGCGGCTCACAACCATCTGTAATGGGATCCAATGCCTTCTTCTGAAGAGAATGACAGTCTACTCATATAAATAAAGTAAATAAATAAATCTTAAAAATACCAAAACCAAACCCCAAAACACCCTATTCAGTTAAGTGACTTGTTTTGTTTTTTCACCTTCTCCTAAGAGTCTCTGCTTCTTGATCTCAATAATGAACAGCGCCCATGTGGTCCACTCAGCAATTCCTCCAAGAACAAGGAAAATCTGTGTGTTAAATAACCTTTTTGGGCACCACAGATCCCAGCATAATCCCCGAGAGATCCGCCAGCAGAACCGGAGAGATACATTCTCACCAAGAGGTATCTCTAGATGTTTATTTTACTTATGGAAGGGTGGCTTTAATTTGTTTTTTCCTGATGACTTTTAGCAAGCTAGGAATCATATTGACCTTTCCCACTATGTTGGCCTATTCATATTGGGTGGCCATTTAGAAATGTCTTCTTATCTCCAATACCAACCCAAACAATACATTACCTAAAAATACACCAAACAGTGGCTATGCAGACCTGTATTGAATTTGTTGAAAGTACTTTAAAGGTGTTTTTTAGGAGAGGAGATTGAGTCATTGGTTGCTAATTAAGAGGACTATAGTTCAGAGGTGAACCTTCCCTCCATAGCCACCAAAAGTCAAATAGGTTTTCCATCAATATTCCAGCAGAAACTGTACAAGATATTTCTAAAGTTTGGTGGATAATAAAAATGCTCAAGAATAGAAAAAAAAGCAACAAAAGAAAGGAATCAGATGTCAAAGATGCCCCAGTAAAAGCTGCAGTAACTGTGAAATAGCAAAGGGATGCACACAGACACATAGGGAGAAACACAGACACACAGAGACACAGTCACACACACACAAATACACAGACACACACACATAAACACACAAACACACACACCACAAACACCACAAACATTACACAGCACACATACAGAAGCATGCTAGACAACAAACAAACACTGGGGATCACCAGAAAGACACTCAAGCAAACGGTGCTGTGACACTTGATGTTTCTGTTGAAGCGGGAAGGTATTCCCTCTCCTCACAACTGTGCCCTAATATCAAATCTATATTGATGAAAGATTTAATCATAAAAGGCTTTAAAACATTAGAGGGGAGAATGAGAACCTAAATAAAGATGATGGTTGAATCAGAAAGTCAGATATTATATAATAAAAGTCCTATCACACATTCTCAGGTCTGTTCCTGGATGCCTCATGGCTGTTCTTTGCACAGACCCACATGTAGAATCTACCCCTGCACAGAAACCATGCAACTCCTCACTGCACAGAAACCATGCAACTTCTTATTACCAGGACTTTATTCCTTACTATTTCTAATTCATTTTTCAAAAATGCTTTAAGAATAATATTGAGAAAAATCCTGTATTAATTTTATTAGCATTGTAGTTATGATCATATATAATTTTTGAAGAAATGGCAAATTTTAAATTATATTCATTTGTGTGTGTGTGTGTGTGTGTGTGTGTGTGTGTGTGTGTGTGTGTCTTGTGTACCTGCACATACATATCACAGAACATGTGTGGAGGCCAAAGGACAATCTGTGGGTATTCATTCTTTCTTTCCACCATGTGGGGTCCAGGGATTAAACTCTGGTAGTCAGGCTTGAGGGCAAGCGTCTTTACTTAATGAGCTGTCTCCTTGACCCAACCTTTCTAGTCACAAGAACACTGTGCAGGATATCTCCAGATCTTGTCTTATGTCTTCCATAGGCTTCCTCAGGACAGTCCTCAGTCATTTTCTTTTTGGCTTATTGACAGCACAGATTGGTGAGCTTCTCTTTTCATTTTGGAGTGGATTTGTGTGTGTGTGTGTGTGTGTGTGTGTGTGTGTGTGTGCATGTGTGCACATAGACACTAATAATAAATAAAAAGAAATATTTCTCTTCTAAATCAATAAGGTGAAATTATGTACAACTTCTCCCTCCCTCTCATTTTGAGGCAGGCTCTTACCATGTAGAACATATTATTCTCAAACTCACAGTCCTCCTGCCTCAGCTTTCTGAGTGCTGGTATTACAGACACGATTTCCCCATACCTAGCTTTATAGTTTATTTCTTGTACAACTCAAAATTTCATATAAAATAACATTACTTATTACAAAGATGAATGCTAACACAGAAAATTATACAGGAAATTTTAATATCTTGATTATTTGAATTTTACTTATTCTTCTTTGGGAAAATGTGCTTTTTTTAAAAAAAATGAAACACAGATTAAATGGAGTTGGTGGAAGGAGAGGTATTGGCTTGTGTCCTGACATCATGGTTTGCAAAGTGTAGCTCATTTGCCGTCTGTCCTTGTCTCCTTCCCTGTCAGGTAAAGTCAAGGCGAGGATGACCAGTAGCTCAGAGCGTTTCGCAGAAGACTAGCTAGAAGCTAAGTCCAACACAGCATCTGTGGGAGCGCCGACTGGTGCTTAGCCTGGAAGACTTGTATTGTCTTTTATCAGTCAAAATTGTATTGTAAGCTTCTTTCTTATCATGCAGACCTGAACACACTTTTACAACTCTCCTTACCATGCATGTGCGCACTTACCTTCATCTGGTGTGTGTGTGTGTGTGTGTGTGTGTGTGTGTGTGTGTGTGTTGGTTACTGTATTTCCCTGCACTTTCTTTAGGCTTTCTAGGTTCTCGGAAGAAAAACCAGTTTGGACAAATTTCTGGAAACCGTTTCAAGATTCCTGACTCAAGCCACCAAGTTGCTTGCCAAAAAGGCTGTGACAGTATCAGCTGCCTCCTGTTATGACAGCATGACCTGTATCACCCAAGGCAATGCCAGAGATGGTTTGATTCTTCCCCCGTGAGGATCTCATCATCCCTAAACAAATGCTTTTCATAGCCAACATACCTTCTACAAAGATCACTGCAGCTGCTGCGTAGAGAAGAGATTGCGACTGAGAGCTGAAGACGGGGGTCCTTGGCAGGAGAAGAAGCAAGAGGCTGTGTCTGGAACACGGGTGTTATCGACAGATATGGGAGCATTGACTGGAAACAATGAGATGCTACCAACATCCACACCATGTGAATACCTTTGAGGGAGGGGCGGTCTCTCTGCAGTGGAAGAGCCACCTCACCCCTTCTGAAGAAGATTAGAATCTATGTTCAGAATGAAGAGTTCCATCTCTGGCAGGCATCTGAAAACCCAACCACACTGAATAAACTCATGAAAGCAAGTGTCCACCTGGGCAGCATGAGTTCTACACAAGCCATGCCTGAAGTGCCATTGAGCCAACTCCTGGTCCCCTCAGATGCCTGAGCTTAAGAGTCTGTGCCTTGTGGATAAAGGCAGCCTAGTGCCCGCGTGAGACTGAAGGCTGGACAATTCGATCACCAGCTCAGATAGGACCCGGGGTAGGGATGCATTCTATGCCTGATTCATGTTGTCAATGTCCCCTTCACCCAGCTCCAGTTTCTACATCTGCGGAACCCTAGGGTGCTTCATTCCTCCATGCAGTCGCAAGGTCATAGGGCCAGCCCAGCCCAGCCCAAATCATCCTCTGATGACTCCTGAAGCCCTGACCTGCTTCAGAGAGTAACTGCTCTTGCTATTGTGGGAAACGTGCTGTTTTGTTTCCCAGAGTCCCTCCCTTCTCTGAGAGGGGACCCTTGACCCAAGTCCAACTGATTGGGGTTTGGGTAATAGGATCAACTCTATGTAATGGGGCCAAAAGCCCTCATTGCAGGACTAAGGCTGGCAGGTTCTCCCAGACAGCTACTTAGCTGTGTCCTGAAGACCTCAGTTTGGCAAGGAATGGTGTGTAGTCTTCAGAAGTATGGTCCCTATTTGTTATGGTCCAGATGCGTATACCTTCCCTGACATACTGGAGGCTGCTCACGGCTCTGTATGAGAACAGAAAACCATCATCCCTGAAAGATTACACAGGGTCTGGACTATCAGGGTATTTGAGGAGGCCAAAAGGCTACAACACTCATGATAAGGAAGGACCAGAGAAAGGGCCGTAGAGCTCAGAGAACAGCTGATAGTGTCACACTGACTATTTATTGATGCTGGAACTTCGTGTGTGTGTGTGTGTGTGTGTGTGTGTGTGTGTGTGTGTGTAGGCCAGAGGGCCAACTGGAGTGCCAACCCTCAGGAATGTCCACTTTGATTTTCGAGACAGGATTTCTCACTGGCCTGAGGCTCTGACTTGGGTTGTGTGTTTCGGTGAACTGGAGTGGCCACCTGACTCAGTCATGCATGGCATGTGATCAGGTGATGAGGGACAGAGAACCCAAGAACTTTCCCAGACTCCATTCATTTATAAACAGAGATGTTCTTTATGCTGTTGCCCAAGATGCTGAAGTGAAATGGTCCTTGTACCAGAAAGAGAAAGTGTGACTCTCACCAGAGCCTTCCACTTGTTCAGTGTAACATAATGGTAAACTTTCTGTGACTCAGAAAAATCCCCAATATTTTTCTCACTAAAGGTAGGACAGTAGGTTGGAGTTTCTCTTTTCCCATTGCAGTGGACCCCAAAACCGGTGGAGGCCAGACACAGGCTGCTTTGCTCACCACATTCTCCTCCATACAGTGTCCACATAGCCCAGGATTTCTTTTTGAATGGATGAATGAACCAATCAATCAATTGGTCAATCCAGGAAAACCCAAGCATAAAAAATAAAATAAAATAAAATAAAATAAAATAAAATAAAAATGGCCACTTCTTCATCTCCCTAGTACCCGACTGCTACACAGAATGTACACTTTAACTTACAAAGACAAAGGTATAAAGACATCAGTTATCTCCAGCCAGAGTCTGTACACTGACTGGGGCCATTAGCCATTACTTGAGGCTGACACACTGACCCCAATATTCAGTGGTGCTCTACGTCACTACAGTACGTCACAGATGACCAAGATGCAAATATCACCAGCTCACTTTGACGTCAGCACTGCTTGCCGTACCTTAAGAAGCCTTTCTTCTTCAGTGAGTAGTAGCAACTGAGGAACATAGCACAGACTTTTGGAGAAATAGGAAACTGAGTGTGTCCATGTTTGGTGCCTCGGGTTCACACACTTTAAGGAGATCCAAGACAAGATCACCAAGGAAGGAGATCAGATACATTTAAGAAATCACTCAGCCACCAGGAGTGGGGCAGGAGAGTCTGTTGTTAATAAAAACAGCTATTTGAAAAGGAAAGAACCTACACTGGCATCAGGAACCCAACAGACTAAAGGCTGACATAGTCCATGGGGTGGCTGAGTGTTTATGTTTGCTCTCTTGAATTTTAAAAGGTTTATCTTCGCCCCTTCAGCCTCAGCTGATAACATTTCAGATGGATGCACACAGCTCACTCAGTGGGAAGAGCTAACAGCAACTACAAGCGCTGGTGAGTTCTTCTGACTCCCGGGTGGGAGATGTGAAGCCGGTGGAATCCATTTAGTCTAAAAATGCCAACATGTTCTCTTTAACTAAGAACTGTAGATACGGGGCTGCATATATACAGGGCTGTGAGTGTAGTTCAGTTGGCAGAATGCTTGTGTGGCATGCACAAAGCTCTGGGTTCCATCCTCAGCACCTCAGAAATTGGGCATGCTGGCACACACCTGTAACCCAAGCACTCTGGAGGCAGAGAGTAGATGGAAGAATGAGTTCAAGGTCATCTTTAGCCTCGAAGCAAGTTTGAGGCCAATCTGAGCTACTTGAGACTCCAGAAAAAATATTTCTGGGTTCACAGTCTCCTTATAACTGTGATGAAATTGAAAACAATGTCCCCAGAAAAAATATACCATAAACATACCAGTTCTAAAAGGTTTTTATTTCCAAAGTATAGTAAGAGAGCTTAGTTTTGTTACTATTAAAATTAGAGTATTAAAAACCTTTTCTGTAATAGAAATTTATGGCCAGGAGAGATGGCTCAATGGTTAAGAATACTTGCTGCTCTTACAGAGAACTCGAGCATTCTGTTCCCTGCGTCAATATGTCAGCTCACAACTTTCTGTAACTCCAGGGAGCCTGATGCCCTCTTCTGGCCTCTGAGGGCACACACACAGTATTTGTCCTCCCCATAAACACAACACAGAGATAGGAGAGAGAGAGAGACAGAGACAGAGAGAGAGAGAGACAGAGACAGAGAGACAGAGACAGAGAGAGACAGAGAGACACAGAGAGACACAGAGAGAAACAGAGAGACAGATAGAGACAGAGAGGAGACACGAGAAAGACAAAGAAAGAGGGAGACAGAGCGACAGAGACAGACAGAAACAGACACAGAGAGAAAGATTTTTTTTTAAACTGAAATTTCTATGCTAAATTTGGCACCCACTTTCAGGGACCCTTTTCCTGGCAAAGCCTGCAACAATTCACAGACTTCTGATTAAGAACAAACTAGCCCAAAGCTCTAGGGGTTGTTTCCTTATGAGTCACTTCATTTCCCAGGCAGGAAAGTCTGTTCTCCAGCCAAAGACCACATCACAGCACTGGCCAGCAAATATGGTTGTCCAGGAGCCAGATGACAGAGGATGAAACTCTCAGCCACCGCCGTCACCACTTACAATGCCTCTCGGTGCCAACCCCATTCTGTCCCCAAATAAGCATTTTGTGTTCCCAATTAATTGCCATTTCTTGGAGGGATTAGAGAAGGACAGCCCTCCATTACACGATGCAGCTCAGATTAACTTTGCCTGTGTGCTATTTCGTTTTTGAACCACAGCTCTCTGTGTAATGGTTTTTAAAAAAATCAAAGCAAAACTTGAGGTCCAAAACCATGCAGCTTCGCAAATGACCACTGTGCCATAAAGTCACGGGAAGATGCTTATGTTATGACAGAAAGAGAAGGGGGGAAAGCAGAATCACAGTAATGTCTCTCATGCATCAGTGATCTCATGCATCAGTGATAAACGATGTCCAGGGTAAACCAGCGAGAGCAGATATTTAGGATCAATACAACAAGCAAAGCCAGCTGAATCAGAAGTCGTGTCTGTTTTCAGCATTACCTTTGGGGTTACATACTTTTTACAGATTTGAAGTCAGGAGACAAATGATACATCTGTGTTAAATTAGCCTACCCTCCCAGTGGCTCTCCCTCCCTGGTCTCAGCAGCCTGCCCCTCCTGTGGCTTCCCATGTGACTGGGCTTTGGGGGTAAGTAGTGCCAGGGCTGAGCTAGCAGAACATCCCCCAGACTCAGACCACAAACCCCAAGCCTAGCGTTAGAAAGAGCAAAGAAGACACCATCAGCACTTCCAGCGTGCATCCTGGTTCCCTCAGACCCCTCCCAGTTTATGTCTTCAAAAGAGACCGTTTCCTATAAACGAGGTGGGGGGTGGGGCTCCATTTTTAGATTCATGGGGTTTGTGGAATAGACATGTTGTCTTGTTTTCTCATGCCACCAGAGACTCTGATGTTCATATCACCCCGCTCGCAAGCAGACCGACATTTGGAGTCAGATGTAAATGGCTTATCTGCAGTAACTGATTAGTGCTGAGAAACATTACAGCCCCTTGGCTGCCAAGACCCTGGCCTGGCTCAGCTTCTGCCTGGCATCTGTGGTCCTCATAGTATCCCCATGAGAGCATGAAGTCAGCTACTCCCACTAAAGCTACTGAGAGAGGACTGGATAGGTTCCTACAGCAGAACCTGAGGGAAGGAGACAGCGCCAACATGCAGAGGCTTGAAGAGCTGCCAGCAAGTCTGCCCCCAGAGCCCTGCTGACCTCTAGTTGGGCTCCCAAGAGCTTTCCTCTCATAGCCAGCCCTTCCAGCTGCTAAGGGAAGTGAATGAAAGCCTAGGGGCCCCTCCTGCTCTCTGACCCCAGTGTTCATTTGCCTCTGGACTCACAAGTGACCTGGCTTCCTTTTCTGCTGTCCTAAAGCACTCTGAAGGACCTCGGGGACAGTGCCACAGTCCTGTCATTTGGACTCCCGTCGGAATGAATGATTGGCATGCAAGACTGACTTCATAACCACTCTCACTTCTGTGCTTCTTAGGCCCGGACAGTGTCTTGCTCTCTGATAGACAGTTTCAGAGCTGAGAGCCAAAGGGGCCGAGGAATGTGGGGAGGACTTAGCCCCAAAGGTGGTAGGATAATATGGAGAAAGTAAGGCAGGAAAGACTGAGCCAGGAGCCTGAGCTGTGGAGCAGCCTAGAGGAACAAGAGGAGGGTACTACACTAATAACCCACAGGGCATAGAAGCAGGATCAGCAGGATCATGTCCCCAGGCAAGCTGGCGCCAGAGTCTCCTGGGGGTAGAGACGCCCTCAGCCAGAGGTTGTAGGTCACAGCTTGAGGTCTTACATGAGCATTGCTCGGAGCTCATCACATCTTAGCTCCTGACCTCTCAGTCTCTGTGTATGGACCATGGAGCAGCCTGTTCTCAGCCCTCACCTCTATAACGACCCACACCTCTCTCCCCGCTCCCATTCCCTTCACCGCACTACCTCCTTGCCTTGCTGCCGGTGCTAAGGTGCAGACTAATGCTGGATCCTAAGGACACAACCCTGAGTGTGCATCTCAGTGCTGCTCCCTCCCAGTTCTGGACCCCTAGGTAGGTTCCTACCACCAGTTTGGGGACCAGCTGAGACCAGGGCATCCTGGTATATATCTAGGTGCCTCACCACCCTTCACCGTTTGACCTGAGTGCATGCTGTACTACAGAGCCATTAAAGTCTGACAAGTGGTTTGAGAGGTAGCTTAGCTCCCCTGCCCCCCAAAAGCACTATTGGAAACAAGCTGAGAAAGAGGAAGTTGCCCAGCCAAGGCCCCAGGCCAGAGCTCCATTCTAGAAGTAAAGTCTCAGAGACTAATGAGCCAGGCAGGGCACAGTCCACCCCCAGCTCTCTCTTAGCTTCTGACTCTTCCTCTGGTCTTAACCTCAGCTCACCATCTTGTCCCGTCCATATCAGCAGCACCCTGTATCTGGCCAATCCTAGGCTGTGGAACACACACACACACACACACACACACACACACACACACACACACAGTCTTTAGAAACTACCCCATTCTCAGGTCAGCTTCTAGAAAGTGCTTAACTTGCAAATACTCAATAGTCTCTAACCTGAACCTTACACTCCAGTGGGGCCAGTAGACATCTTATCTTCAGAATCTCCTTACCCTAAATCCTTGCCAAGCTTCTGACATTGGAACACAACTTTGTCATCTACAAAGTTTATGCTCTAGAACTGTGTAATAGGGTTGAAAAAAACAGAAATAATAAGCAAAAAAGAAGTCATAAACCTCACCTCATAATGCTTTAATTACATTTATGATTTTGTGTTGGGGTTGCACTCATAGCTGGCCACAGACTGAACATGCCTGCTTTAGAACACTGATTTTTCTCTAAAACTCCCACTTGTAGGGAGGTGATGCCTTTATCCAAAGCCAGGGTGACTACATCCGCCCTTCTCAATGATAGTAACAGGCTCTGAACTCAACAGTTTCCACCAGTACCCATTTGTATCTCAACACCTCACAATGGCCCAGCTAGATGGCACAGATCTAGAATGGATCCCAGGGGTGGAGCTGGTGCCAGGCAGGATCATCAGACATTCTGTCATCTATCTATCTATCTATCTATCTATCTATCTATCTATCTATCTATCTATCTATCATCTGTCTGTCTGTCTGTCTGTCTGTCTGTCTGTCTGACTATCTGTATCTCTTTTGAGATAGAGTCTTATTATATATCTTTGGCTGGCTTGAATTCACTATTTAGACCAGACTAACCTTGAGCTCACAGAGATCTACCTTTCCCTGCCTCCTGAACACTGGGATTAAATATGTGCCCTGCTATGCCCAGCTGCTTTCTTCTTTTAAAACTTTCTCCTACCCATTCTTCAGCTCCAACCACCTTGTCAATCACCCCCTCTCCACTGTCCACCTACCTCCTTTGTCCCATCACTGCCCCCATTCCAAGTCTGCACATAGAAAAGAGATTGCCAGGCCTGGGCATCAGAGAGCAAGTGTCTCTGCCCATCCCAGAAGTTAACAACACTCTTCTCCCTTCTAACAGTACAAAGCCAAGCCATGCTAGAAACCTGCCTCCTGCCTCCTCCTGCCTCCTCCTGCCTCCTCCTGCCTCCTCCTGCCCCCTACTGCCCCCTCCTGCCCCCTACTGCCCCCTCCTGCCCCCTCCTGCCCCCTCCTGCCCCCTCCTGCCCCCTCCTGCCCCCTCCTGCCCCCTCCTGCCCCCTCCTGCCCCCTGCCCCCTGCCCCCTGCCTCCTGCCTCCTGCCTGCATGCAAACAAAGACCTCTGCATAGAGTGCCTCCCTACAACAAGCTCTGTGCGGGATAGAGATAGGAACAGTTTCCCTCTGACCCAGGAGCAAAAGGCAGAGCTGCACACCACCCACAGGAATTAAACAGATATCATCCATTTGCAGGTCATGTCAGAAGCCCAAACCTTGCTGCCCAGGGGAAGCCTCTGCAAACCCAAGGGCTCTCTATGCAAGAGTGTACGTACATATTGTACCACAGATGACACCAGCTCCAAAGACCTCTCTCCTCATTCCTTGTGGGCCTTTACTTTGCTGTCTACTAGCAGCCTTTAGTCAAAACTACAGGCTCAGAACACATGACAGCTCCAATAAATACAACAGGAGCCCTGGCCTTAAAGGTCAGAAGTGATCTAACCCATGAAACCCAGAACATCGAAAGCCCTTGTGGATACCACTGTGGGGTTGTGGACTTACATAATTCCCTGCATTTATTGTGCAGACCAGATGTGTCATGTTTTCTCTGACTGGTCTGTGACAGCATCCCTGGTGTCAGATGTACAGAGGCCAAGCAAGGTGGGAATGGCAAAGCCTCCCAAGAACTTCTTGCTGCAGGTTTGTAGAAATAGCACCCTTTTGGTGAAGGAGGACTGCCCCCATACCCCTCTGTCACCTTGGGGGAGACTCTGATATTCTGTAGAACCTGTACTCCATCTTGTGGTTCTGTTTGGCACTCAGATCTCTGCTTGGAGCAAGCTGTGGCTACTGTTTGACATGGCAGGAAGCAGAATGCAAACAAGCCACTGGCTCACTTTCCCCCAGCTGGCAGGCTCCAAACCATGTCCCCGTTTAGACCTCTGTACCACACCACCTCAAGGGAAGTAGAATGTCAGAAGTTTGTGGTGCCACCTCCCCTGTCTGTGCTGCTTCAGAGCCCACAACACAGGCCACGGAGACCGTCATGGAGATCACCATAGTTAGCAGTGATGATTAGAGCCCAGCCATTCCTCATGCAGCTTTCTTCCTCATGCCCCACCCTTCCCTTGCACCCAGCTTTTCATTCTTGCTTCTTTTGTGCAAGAATGGTTTGCAAGCCTGGTGGCACGGGCCTGAGATTTCAGTCACTCAGGAGGCTGAGGATGGTGGACCAAAAGTCTCTTGCCTGTCTAGGCTACAGAGCAAGGTAAAGGAACACCCAGTGAAACCCTGTCTCAGAATAAAAGAAACCAAGGGGCTGGGTTAGCTCAGTGCACAAAACTTTCCTAGCAAGCATGAGACCTTAGGTTCAATCCCTACTGGTAGAGGTGAAGAGGAGAAGAGGGGAGGGGAGGGGAGGGGAGGGGAGGGGAGGGGAGGGGAGGGGAGGGGAGAGAAGGGGAGGGGAAAAGGGGGGAAGAGAAGGAAGAGGAGAGGAAGGGAGAATAGAGAAGAGAGAGGAGGAAGGTAAGAAAGAAATAGAAAAAAGGGAAATAGTTTTACACAACACCTTTCATGGGGCAGGCACCATGCTGGGTGTTAGGACCCAGCTGGAGGAGCAAAGCTTGTCCCTGTCCCAGGGGAGCTTAGGTCTAAAGAGGCTGGTTGGTAGAGGCAAGGCAGAGCTCAGCATTTGCTGATATTTGTGGGAACACAAGGTGGCTAGGAGCACTGTAAGCAATGGTTCTAAGAATCTGAGGAAAAGGATTCTTCTCTATGAGAAAGTGGGGGAGGACTCCAGCATAAGATAAACTAGCATAACATAAACCATGCTGGTGGGGAGCTTCCTCAGGCTAGGTTGTAATCTCCGCTGTTCTGTTTGATAATCATCTCAGTACTGTGATTCAAATCTATGTGTCATCTTTCTGCAAATTTATCAGTCTTTTTCTTCCTCTCCAGCTTCTGGGGCATTGCTAATCTGGCAGAGCCATCGCTTTTGAGGGAACTACATCTGCTCTGCCAGGCTAACCACGGACTCCTGAAGGATAGTGGACCCCAAAGGATGACAGGCTCCATTTGGATGAGAGGCATTGTGTGCAGGTCCAGGTGTCCTGCTGCCTCTTTCTCT